>NC_088210.1:10074176-10392343 GCF_037126465.1 Ornithodoros turicata | reverse complement strand
TTCGGGCTGGATGAAGATGAAATGCTTGCTGATACATATTGCCGCGTTATTCAAAGCGGAGCCCATTGAGATCCGAATTGACAGTGACGCGCTTTTCCTTAGCTTCCAGATACGTTTGGGCGACGCTAGAAAAGGTATGTACATATATCCAGCACAGTTCTTATTCCAGCGCGACGAAGGCGCTCAAGAGCCTGCCATTGTGTATATAGGCACAAGGTCTACGTGCGGCGTCACGTAGATGATGCCTGATGAAATGAGGGCCCTGCGCGCTCTGAGCAATGATCGCGCATTGCTGCCCCATGATATAAAGCTGATTCGTTAAGCGTACGTTTAAGCGTCTGCTTTCCTTCGCAGGTCAGACATATGTCGGCACAGTTCCCTTAGAAGTCGGCCCAGGACGCACATTCCCCCAGGGCGTGAGTCGTGACGTTGCCCACATACGTGAGGCCGACAACGGCAAGCCCTATCACCACCACCACCACCACCACCACCACCACCACCTTCCTTCGCAGGTGGTCTGGTTCACTTGCTTAGACCAGCGTCATACGCTCTTGATGGTCACATCAAGATATTTACAAGACGCGCGTCTTTGGATGAGAGGATCAAGGCTGGGACTACGAAAACCTTTGTCCACGTACTTCTCACGAGGAATGCAAACCATGCATTGTGGCTTTTCTGGCGACGCTTCCAGCCCTCTCGTGAGCAGTGCCACATTAAGTTCGTTCAAGACAATATCAGTTGTGTCACGAATTTCCTGCTTGTTTATTCCCACGATGCGGAGACAGGTACGGTTCGCGTAGATGGTTATATGAAGGGCGAATTGTGTAGGGTGGATCCGTCGGTCGATCACAGCAGTGATTAGGTTGAGTAGTGTAGGACTGTAGGTAGAACACTGCTTTGTGGGAACCCTCTTTCAAACTTCTTCTTGGAACCACCCGCGGGCGGACACGTCAAAGGTTCTGCCAAATAAAACTTCAGAAATGTACCTCAGCAGGTGGCCAGTGATACGAGCTTCTTTGCGCGCAGCTAGACATGCCGTGTCCGTTACTATGTCATATGACCTCTTCACACCAAGGAAAACAGCGAGACCGAGCTCAGCGTACTCTCTCGCTTGCTTCAGGCGAGTAACTGCGTCAGATGCATCCCATCCTTTCTGAAATCCTGTAATGTGGTCTGGGAAGCAGCTGCCTCGCTCCAGTACCCAAGCCAACGTTTGTGGACGATAAGCTCCAATAGATTTCCAAAGCATGGCGTTAGATCAGTGGGACAGTATGAGGACAGTTGTCTTGGTGGTCTCCCAACCTTTTGAATAGGCATCACTCTAGTCTGTTTCCAGTCAGGTGGTATGCATCCAGAGGACGAGACTTTGTCAAATGGCTGGAGGAGAGCGTCAAGCTGGTCATCTGCTCTTCAGGGCATTATTGGCGGTACCGCCTGGGCCGTAGTGTACGAAATTAGACACAATTATTAATTTTCGAATGGCTTTTTCTTCCGTAGCGCTTTGAGGCTGTATTCAATAGCAAGTTTGTTTGTATAAGCATGTAACACGATCATGATCAGATAGACTAAAGTGTTCACGGTGGTGCCCTCACTACGTGTCAGGGAATCTACCTACAGGACAGGAAACGCGTGCATCAGCAACCAATAGCAACTGTGGTGATATACACAGTGATTCAGAATTTAATCATTTGTTAGCGTTGAGTCATTCAAATTCATGGCACTTACACTTGTCAGCCATTTCGATGAGTTGGCACGCTGCATCCCTTCGTAGACCTCGTCATCATCTAGGTTTTGAATCACGTCGACCAGGACATCACCTAAGTTTGCAGGCGAAGCGGGTGCCTCCTCTGTTGCAGGGACCCGCTCAACGATCCTCTTGGGTTCAGTGATCCCCTCATTATCCTCTGGTTTGTCCTTTGTCTGTTCACGTGCTGTAAATTATTAGGGAGCCTTAATAAGTTTATTGCTTGTTTCTAAACAAAAAAAGGAGAAACTGAAGTCACCTCCGGTCGTGTTCTGCTACTCCTAATATAAATTCTCTCTCTCACCCCCCAGAACAACAACAGCGACAAAAAGGAAAAACTAAAAATAAACGTCGTCACTACTTCTCAATTACTCTGGGAACACGTTCGATATTCACTATTCAGATGTTCACTATTCAGAAGTACACTATTCGCATGTTTACTAGAGGTCCATTGTTCACAATTATCTCAAGACCATGCTCATAGAAGCAGGGACTGAAACCAGGACGGTAGCGAATACCGCTTGGAAACCATTTTTCGACTATTCTCTAGAGATCTGGCCTAGGATTTTCCCTCTCCCTCGCGCGCCAATGGGAGGACGCGTGGGCGGACGCAGGGACTTGTCATTAATTTATTTGTTGTTGTTGTTGATTCGATATTTGTATCTCTTTAGTCTGGTTTAGTCTCTAGTCTTTATCTGATTGGTGGACTAGTATGTCCTTCTGTTAAAGTAGATCTCGTTCTCATATGTTTTTCATTCATAAATTATGTAGACAAAATGCCGTCTTATGCGCGTGGACCCATAATTGGATGGCATACGCATCATATGACATGTATTGCGTAGTATGTTGTGACCATTTAAGATACGAAGCGTTGCACGTTGCTTGTTTCCACATCTGTTTGCTCAAGCGCCGAACGCACACAGTTTTCTCGCCTTGTAGCTTTTTACAGCACGAGCGAAATGAATAAGCACGAGATAATAGGCTCCTTCGGCCAGAGCCGTGTATATGGACGTTCGCCTGAGTTTGGCAGCGCGACACTAGCGCCGCTGCCTTTCTCCCTTGAAAGTACGGGGAGGAAAAGTTTCAGAGTAGACTCAACAGGTGAAGAGTGCGATTACATGCCCTGTGCGCGATCTTCCAACTGCTTCTGTGCAATGTCTTGAAAATGTACAGACCCTGGCCCTAAAGCCCTGGCCCTAAAGGCTGGAGTCCAGCCTTTCATTCCAAGCAGTTCCGAATACGTTGGACTATATCTGCGTCTCAACTGCATAGCGTGATCCAACCTACAAAACGCTCGAACTGCACAAAGAACACCGGGGCGTTACCTGTATCATGATTCCACGTCAAGAGATCCATCGAGTCAAGAGATCCACCGATGGACCCGGTTGGATCTCTCGACTCGTCTGAGGGTTCGCCAGGCTTGGATCTTCTGACCCCTTTGTGTTACGTGGTTAACTCTAACATCGCTAAGCAGAAATTACTCGAATAAAAATACGATGAGCTAGTTTTACGTGCGGCATAAATAGAATACAAATGCAGGTGGCAAATCAACATCTCATTTTTATTGACTTAGTTACTTACTTTGTAACACATAGCGCAGTCCAAGAAAAGCCGATAGTTCTCTTATGTCATTTCTGTTAAAAACAGGTGGTTGCATTGTAAGATCGACCTGTTTGTAACACAGGATTTATACAAGTGTTGTCTTGTTTCTTTTTTTTTTTTTTTTGACAGCGTTTTGTGTTAGAGATTATTTCTACAGTTAGCGTGGGCTACGTACACTCACATAGGGTGGGCCGGCCGCTGTTTCAAACGCATTGATTATTCAAACACTTCTCGTATCACAGCAGGCTCGTAGTCGAAAAGCCAAGTCGCTGTTGTGGACAGACGTTCTACATGGCGGAACCGTCTGATCATGGACTCTCTCAGTTTACTTAAGCGAGTTTCATATACCCGAGCATCTGGTTTCTTTTTTTTTTCTTTTTCTTTTTTTATGTGTGTTTTTTTGTATCGAGTTTTCCTTTAATTTTTCCCGCCGTCCACAAAAGGACAAAGACAGAGCACACTGCGGCTGGGCCCATTATTATCGGTAACAAACTTCAGTTCTGGCATAACGTGGGGACGGCTGGACCAATGGACACAAAAGTACAAAGACAACTCTGAGTCCAGCAGTGTACCCTGCATTTTGGGATTGAGGTCAGTGAACGTGACAGGTCAATGTTGATTGGAAAGTACAGTCAGACAGTATTTTCCCGCACGGTCAGTAAAAGAATAGATTCCGGATTCCGCGCCACTACATCCAACGTGCCATTACATCCAACGTGCCGTTACATCCAAAAACGAGCCGTTACGTCCAACATGTTGTTACGTCCATTGTGCCATTACCATCCAACGAGACGTTACATCCATTTTCGGCCACTACATCCACGGGTCATTACATCCAACGTGCCTGCACATCCAACGAGTCATCACATCTGCTGTGTGCCAGACATGCGGTTTAAAAGACGATAGTCTCGGTACCCACGCCAATGGTGCATTCCACACGGAGAGGCCCACATTCGGGGCGCCCATAACATCGGGTCAGAGTGCACCTCCGCTGTCGGGATGGACTCTCACCTCGCTTGGCAGTCGGTTTCCTTCGAGCATCGGAGCCACTCGCTCGTACTCGACATGTAGCCTTATTGATCAATATTAAATGTGTTATATTGCTGTAACCCACTCGGATACACTTCAACTGGCGACGAGGATGGGATACTGGTGACACAGCGGCAGTACGCGACCACACGTCAGTCACCGCACGTCTGAAAACATCTGATCCGACGAGACTGCGTTTCCCTTTGTTCTCCGGAGCGAGGAAGCAAGATGGCTACTTTCGGAACCGCCCCAGCCTTCGACGCAGACGTGGAACCATGGAGTCACTACGTTGAAAGGTTAGAACAGTACTTCGTCGGAAACAAGATTACAGACGGGAATCAGCGGACCGGTATTTTTCTCTCGGTTGTGGGACCGAAAACCTACGGGCTACTTCGGAGTCTCCTGGCCCCGGCCAAGCCGAGCACAAAGACCTTCGTGGAACTAGTAGCAACACTCAGCAGTCACTTCGCCCCGAAGTCGTCTGAAATTGCGGAACGTTTCCGTTTCAACTCTCGCGTCCAGCACGAGAACGAAACTGTATCTACATTTATCGCTGAATTGAGAAAACTATCTGAGTTCTGCGAATTCGGAACCACTCTGGATACGATGATACGGGACAGGCTGGTATGTGGTGTCAGGGACATTGGCATACAAAAGCGATTGCTTGCTGAGCGGGAGTTGACCCTGGAGAAAGCTACTACACTTGCGTGCGCCGTAGAAATGGCAACCAAGAATGCCATGGAACTGAGTCAGCCTCCGGACAGCTCAGTGAACCGGATCATCAACCGAAAGGGTCGACAACGTCCGGTTGGTCAAGAGCCTAAAGGAACCCCACCAAGACAGGCAAGTCAGAAATTTAAGTGCATACGTTGCGGAAGAAGCGATCACGGAGCACCAGCATGTCCATTTAAGACTACTGAGTGCCACCGCTGTAAAAAGAAGGGACACCTTGCAAAGATGTGCTTGTCAGACTCACAACAACCAAGACCACGAGCACATGGTCGGACGAATGCTATTTCAACAGAAGGGGCGACCTCAGAGGCAAGCCTTAACCTGCATGGAATCAATAGTGTCGACACCCAGACAACGCCGCGTCCGTGGATCATCACCACTCGTTGGATGGACATCCCGGTCGACATGGAAGTTGACACAGGTTCGTCTGTTACGTTGATACCTGCTAGCACGTACAGGAAACATCAAGCCTCCTGGCCAACGTTATTGCCATGCCAACGCAAGTTATCGTGCTACATGGGTCAGCTACCAGCGCTAGGCGTTCTGAAAATGGAAGTCACTTACGGACACCGCACGGCAACAGCATCGCTTTACGTCGTTGACCGTGAGGGCCTAAGCCTATGTGGTCGTGATGTAATTGCAGCGCTGGATCTGCTTACCGTCAACGTGAATGTTGTTAACAGCGAAGGCAAGGTGACCAATCTGAAGCAGGAATTCAAATCCTTGTTTGAGCCAGGCATCGGTCTCATGGTAGGTCCACCTGCTCATCTACATTTGAAGCAAGGCATAACGCCCAAGTTCTGCAAAGCAAGATCTCTTCCGTACGTAATACGCGACAAAGTGTCTCCGGAACTTGATCGGCTTTGTGAAGCGGGAGTGCTCACACCGGTGACCCATTCCGAATGGGCGACACCTATTGTGCCCGTCATGAAGAAAGATGGCACAGTAAGGATATGCGGCGATTTCAAGGTTACGCTGAACGAAGTCTGTGATGTGGAACAAACTGAGGAAGAACTCGCAAATTCAGAAGCGGTATGTTCTATCCAAATCCTAGAGGAGGGGCCACTGTCAGCAAAGCAGCTAGCCGACTTGACAGGTCAAGATGCTACCTTGTCAGCACTCAGGGATGCCATACAGCGGGGATGGCCACATCAGCTGCAAGACAAGGCATTGCAACCGTATTGGTCTCGAAGAGATGAGCTCTCGACGGACCACGGTCTGATTATGTGGGGAAGGAGGATAATCATCCCAGCAAAAGCATGTCATGCGATGCTACTGGAACTCCACTCTACACACTCTGGAATGGTAACAATGAAAGCAGTAGCAAGATCACTATTCTGGTGGCCCGGAATAGATGGGGACATCGAAAACACGGCACGGCACTGCTTGGAACGTCAACAGGCCCAGCCAATGCCACCAGCAAAGGAACCTCTGTCCTGGCCATCGACAACTATAAGATGGTCACGCGTGCATATTGATTATACCGGGCCAGTCGAGGGAATGATGCTACTCATCGTAGTGGACAGCTTCTCATGTTGGATTGAAGCAATTCCGGTTAAGAATGCTTCGTCTGAGCAAACTGTGAAGGAACTTCGCAATGTATTCGCACGTTTTGGAATTCCACACTGCGTAGTGTCAGACAATGGCACGCCATTCACAGGAAAAGCATTACAGGATTTTGTGAAAGCTAATGGGATACGACATATTCCTACAGCCTCATACCACCCGCAGTCAAACGGACTAGCAGAAAGGGCGGTACGCACGGTGAAGGATGCGTTGAAGAAAATGAAGACTGGGGGATTTGCGCACAAATGTGGACCGCTGGTTGCATTCATACCGTCGATCACCAAACACTGTGTCCGGTAAATCGCCTTCGGAAATGCTACTTGGGTACAACATCAGGTCAAGATTGGACCTCATCAGCGTCCGAGAACTGCACAATGAGGCTATATCAAAACCTGACCAGGCACGACCAAGCCCAGAAAAAGGTTCAAGTTCAGAAACAGGTGTGCTCCAGCCAGGGGCGCACGTGTTCGCTCGAAATTACGTGCGAGGACAAAAATGAATTCCGGGAGCGGTACAGAACCAAAAAGGATCCCGGATGGCTGTAGTGAAAACGGCGGGCGGAGACATGACGCGTCACGCCGACCAACTGCGCCGACGACCTGCGTCGCGGACCGCCACAGAGGATGACACCTGGATGTCTGACGTAGAAGTTCACAACCCAAGTCTAGTGACTCCGGTTCGTCCACCTAGAAGATCAGGACGATGCAGGAGGTCACCACTACGCTATACGGACAACCGGAGACATACTAAAGGGGGAGGAGTGCTGTGTGCCAGACATGCGGTTTAAAAGACGATAGTCTCGGCACCCACGCCAATGGTGCATTCCACACGGAGAGGCCCACATTCGGGGCGCCCATAACATCGGGTCAGAGTGCACCTCCGCTATCGGGATGGACTCTCACCTCGCAAGTCAGTCGGTTTCCTTCGAGCATCGGAGCCACTCGCTTGTACTCGACATGTAGTCCTTATTGATCAGTATTAAATGTGTTATGTTGCTGTAACCCACTCGGATACACCTCATCATCCATACGCAGATATGGCTGTTTGAAGGACTACTCATAGAGAATATTAAAGGCGACGACGATTCTGTACGTTCGGGACAATGGAAACAGGAGTTCGTTGCTGCGATGTTGCCATTACCCTTTGAATATCAGCATCTTCTCACCTGATTTCCGTTGTCCTTTCGCAGCCTATTCAGGACTTCAGGTTGTATTGGAGGAGCTGGACATGTTCCATATTTCGAATTCATGCAAGCGGCATTTGGAGCACGCGAAGTATATGCGGAAGTGTGCAGAGGAACCCCCCCCTCCCCCCATTGGGGCTCCCAAACAAACCGAGCGGGAAAGTTTGGAACCTCAAAGGAACCTGACAATATTAATCCACAAATCTGCATTTAAAGGCATCCACCATAAGAAAATCAACGCATTACTCGCACTCTTCAATTTTCAATGCGCGCATCCCGCGGCGGTAGATAGATGATGCCTGCTTTACGAGGCGAAAGAAATCAACTTAATGCTCTAATATCGGCCTCTGTACTAGTTTACCATCGCTGATATAACGATATTCCTTGCCTGCACGCCACTGGCCTCAGACCTCCTCACAAGCTCCGTGCAACGAAGCAAGAGTCTCGTGACAGCAAGGGATTTTGTTTTTGCAGGCCCAACAAATTCTGCGAACTTAGCTGTCTTGGAGGGTGTTTGAGATGCCGTACAGAGCATTCAACTCACGCGTTTCTTGCAAAATACACGGTGTATTCGTGTTAACTCACCAGGTTGTGGGCCTCAGCCAACGCTTCGGTGCATCTCGTGAAGCCTCCTTTACAGGTCGGAAATTTGGAACCAAAATGGAACCTTGAAGACCCCAATATTCGTTAATGAAACTTGCACTAAATGTTTCCCTATAACACAGTGTGACGGAATCAGACATTTTGCTTTCCCAGTCCACCTGCCCCATCGACCTTCGACGATCTCCCGCGCGCCATTGTGTCTCAGGTAGAGATTATAGCATCTTTGTTCATCCTCTTTAGCTTCAGACTTCCGGTTGTGCCTCATATGCACCAAATGCTCATAACCTCCAAACGCTCAAAACCTCCAAACGCTCATATGCACCGAAAAAAAGTTGGTGGTTTTGAGCGTTTGGTGGAAATGAGCAGGAGGGGAGAACCTGCTCATAAGCACCAAACGTCCAGAACATCCGAATGCTCATATGCACCGAAAGGCGGGCGACTACAAAGGCCGGGTCTTCCTCTCCCGCATTTGGAACAAGGTCATAGGTTGAGAAAGGTGGAATGAATGGCGATTACCAAGGCCGCTTAATGTGTCAGTTTGAAGTTTATGTCCTGCTTGTATGTAGCCAGAACGAATAGTGCCTTCTCGTTTATGGATTTCAATTTGAGCTTTATTTTCATAGACATGGAGGCAGCCTAGGACAAAAGACTTGATTCTAGCTCGAAAGGCACTCGGCTCCCAGGGCTGTAGCAACAAAGAGCGTGGTCCCCTCCGAACATATGTCCGGGTTCACTTACAGTGCAGAAGCTGGAATACAACAACAACAACAATAAATGAAGAAGTGATGATGACATGGGATGTTTCCCCGTGGTAGCCACAGGACACTACCCCCATTTCACAGTGGTTAATGTGAGAGGATGAATTAGGGTGAGAATGAGGCAACGACAGGTCGGAGTTCTGTTTAGAGCTCTTCAAGGAGTCCAGTGGCCTGCATGAAAACAAAAAGGGAGCGAAGAGCCCGGCACTGATGTTCAGGGGAGCTCCATGGGCCAAGTACTTTGGACAAGCTGAATGGTCTATGGTCGAGGAGTTCAAGTTGGCGTCGAAGTACCCGGCGTTCACACGTGTACCGCTCACAGTCCTCGATGATATGGGGGATCGTAGCTGGGGTGCGGCAAGCTAGGCACAGCGCCGTGTTACTGTAACCCAGCTTAGCACGGAACGCAGGGGTGAAGGCGACGTTGAGTCGTAGACGCCGCAGGAGTGTCGTAAAGCTGCGAGGGAAGCCACCTGGCATCCTAAATGATAATGACGGGTCCACTGCATGGAGGAGCGACCATTGGGTGATGTCATGCAGCCATTGCTGGCGGGCCAAGGGTGACACCAACGCAGACAAGTAGGAGCGCCTATCCCCGTTGGAGAGGATAATGGGCAGGGCTCTGGAGATACGGTGGGCCGCAGCAGCCGCCAAATCTGCCTCTTCGTTGCCCTGAATGCCGGTGTGGCCGGGGACCCACTGTAGGGTCACCCGGTGTCCCTGTTCGCCGAGAACCTTGAGCGCCGTCAGGATACTAACAACCACCGGGGCCAACGAGCCGCGGATGCCCATGGTTCCTACACATTGCAGGGCTGATTTTGAGTCGGTGTATATCACCCAGGAACGGGGAGGGTACTTTGAGACAGACTTTAGAGATAACAAGATGGCATACAGCTCCGCAGAGGTCGGCGAAGTGCGATGTGACAGGCGGAACCCACATGATACTGACTCCTCCGGTATGACAAAGGCAGCGGAGGAGCCATCCGACGTAGACGAACCATCTGTGAACACAGCTGTGCGGCCTCTGTAGTTTGTAGCCATCATTTCTAAAGTAGACTGCTTGAGAACCGAAACGGGGATCTGGCTCTTCGGCCCCAGGAGGCCAGGGATGTGTGTCGAGAGGGATGGGCTCGGCAGTGTCCATGGTGCCACTGAAGGGGCGGTCGGGGCAACAGTGAAGCCAGGGATGTTTCCAGATGTTGCTGTAACACATAGCGAGAGTTTACTGTTCTTCCGCCTACGTAGCTTTTGAACCAGAGGATGACGCCGGTGGAGCGAGCAACCGTAGGTAGTGTCGGATGGTTTCTCTTCGGCGGAGGACATCGATGGGTATTTCCCCGGCGTCGGCGATCACCATCCGTGTCTCAGCGCTGCGCGGGACACCAAGGCACGTCCGCAGGCTGCGTGCCAGTGTACACCGAAGCTTGTGCTCAGACGTGGCTGATATACCGTGCAATACGGGCAAGCTGTATAGCAGGGAGCCGCGAACCAGAGTTTTGTGGAGCACAAGAAGATCCCGCTCAGTGCAGCCCCAGCGCACGCCGGCAAAGTGGCGAATCACATTCCCCCAGCGCTGAGCCTTTGAGATGATGAAGTCAATATGCCTTCGCCACGACAGGTTGCGGTCCAGGATAACACCCAGGAACCTGTGAAACTTGACTTGTATGAGGGGGCAATCCCCAATCCGCAGTTGGAACCTCCGCATCTCTCTTCGAGTAAACGGAAGGACAGCGCTTTTTTCGGTGGAGATATCCATCCCCGCGTTCAAGAAGAAGTTGTTGATGGCATCCAGTGCTCTTTGCAACCGATGTTGAATTGCCGGCCGGGACTTTCCGACAGTCCAGATACACACATCGTCCGCATATATGGAGAGATTTACTCTCCTCGGTAGACATTCCTTGAGATCAACCATGACGATATTGAATAGTAACGGGCTTAGGACACTTCCTTGCGGGACACCCTGCGGAACAGCAGTCTTTTCTGTGTCACCCTCGCCTGTTCTGACAAAAATTTGCCTTTGGCTCAGGAAGTCGGAAAGCCATGCAAGCGCTTTCCCAGGCACTTGCGACCGAAGTAACGCATGCAGAACACCGGGGTGACTTACGGTGTCATACGCCCGCTTGACGTCCAGGAAGACAGCCATCACGATTTGCCTCCGGGCTTTCGCTTCCTCAACAGTAGAGACCAAATCCATCACCGAATCTATTGAACTACGATGCCTACGGAAGCCTGACATTTCCTGGGGGAAAACACATCTCCTCTCAAGCCACCACTCGAGCCTGTGCAGCACCATGCGCTCCAGAACTTTGCCTAGGCAGCTGGTAAGGCTGACAGGCCGAAAAGACGCCAGGTCCAAGGGGTGTTTTCCAGGTTTCAGTATGGGAACCACTAGGGCCTCCTTCCACTGAGCAGGGACTTGTCCATCCCTCCATGATTTATTGTAGATCTCTAAGAGAACCAGAAGGCAGGTGTCATTCAGGTTACGGAGCGCAGCATAGGTGACCAAGTCCGGACCAGGTGACGACTTTTTCCGAGAAAACGCCAGGGCCGCCTTGAGTTCTGCAACCGTGAAGTCTGCATCCATGTCGGGGTCCGATGATAGAGGAGCTTGGCTAATAGCGCGCTGTAGCTGCACAACATGTTCCTGAAAGCCTGAACATTTCGCCGCCTCGGAGCTCGCTGCTATGGTCTTGCAAAATTCGTATGCAACTTCCTTCTCGGGCTTGGAAGTCGAGAGAGACAGAGATCGTAGGGGGTTCTTCGCCGGAGGAGCTTCCCGGAGACTTCGAGCAACGCGCCATACCTTCGCAGTACTGGTAAAAGGGGTCAGAGACGCACAGAACTGCCGCCATCTTCGTATGTCCACGGCCTTCAGGGCCTTTTGTACCATTACGTTTGCACGACGGGCATCCTGAACATCCGTGAGTTGGCCAGATCGCCGAGCCTTTCGCTCCGCCCGTCTCCTATAAGCACGCAAACGCTCCACTACTGGATCTGTACCTGCATGACCAGCAGCGACCTTAGCAGTCGTAGTGGACGACGTTATGCACCGCACAATGAGATCAGTAATTTCCTCTGCTGTCATTCCCGCCTGCACATCTTTCTTGCTCAGGTTGCGAAAGGACTGCCAATTGGTCAACCGAGCGATCCTGTGGCCTGCTCCGGGCGCGTACTTGGAATACGAGAGGAATATGGGGAGATGATCGCTGCCTCTGCCGTCCAAATCCGTACTCCAAGTGACATGTGGAAAAAGATCCCTGGAACAGAGCGAAACGTCTAGTGCGTCCGTCGAGAAGTCTCGACGCAAGAATGTTGGAGACCCATCATTCAAGACACAGAGGTCAAGATCTTCAATGACGTCGCACCACAGAGACCCCTTGCCATCGCGCTTACGGCTTCCCCACATAGGATGGTGCGCATTTATGTCACCAACTACAAGCGAGGGAGCACCCAATCCACCAAGAGCCGACCGTAAGTCATGCATTGTCACCGGGATGGACGGCGGAGCATACATACTTAGAACAGACAATGTAGTTCTTCCAAGCTGAACTCTGCAATGCACAAGGTCGAACGGCAGTGGCCCCACCGGGTGTATCTGCGTTGCAGTCAAGTCACGCCGCACACAGAGCACTGTTCTCCACACTGACACACCGGGTAAACCAAAAACATTGTAGCCACTAAGACGAAAGTCCGACTTCACATATGCTTCACTTATGGCCAGAAGGGGAGTCTGATATTTCAACAGAAACAACTTGAGGTCCGGGAGCTTCGTGCGCAGACCACGCGCATTCCATTGGAGGAGGGTAGCCCGCCTATACAGGTGTTCCATGCCTTGCTGTTAGCAGCCTTTCGGTCGCAAGCAAGGCCTGCACCTCTGGTAGACCCGCAGCACCCGGAAAAGCAGTCAAAAGTGCCTTGAGAACCGCTATGACCAAGGGAAGTAGCACCGCTGCCGAGTCATCACGACTCGTTGCCATTCGACTTGGTTGCTGTCGCTGGGTCGGCGTCACTCGATTCCTACGTGTACTCATCTGGGGGACCGCGGCCCGCTCTGCGACAGCAGCATAGGACTCACGCAAAGGAGACGACGACGGGAGAGGAGTCCTGGCATCCAGCTCCAGCATGGGCTCTTGGTTGCGGTTCAGAGACCGCTGAGTCCGACCTGGGCGACGTTTTCTCTTACGGGACTTCGCCGCAGCAGTCGTTTGTTGTTTGCATGGCGCTGTTACCACCGGGGCATTGTTGCTACCACTGACCACAGGTCGATAGCTGGAATACGATATTTATATAGGGTTTATATTATGCATACATAGGCCTGCAGTGAACATTTGCGCAAAACCCTTCTTTCGAGCCTTGTTCTTCGCAAGTTGGTTAATCAATGCGTCATAGTCCAGAGATATGATAATCATGTTTTCGGTTGACTACGAACTCAGAAGGCCTGACATCTCTTATGGTTAATTGAGCGTAAGATATTCTTGATCGGTCAGTTTCATTGTGCTGAGACTTCTTTCAGCATCAGCGACAGTAGCTGGTGTGGTCAGAAAATAGAATGCAAATGCAAGGATTCAGATATATCTCCTAGAGGTTTTCTTGTATGTGTACGTTAAAAATTGTTTGGCATCTCTTTGTTTGGCGTCCTCTCTTTTTCTCAATGACACAAAAGGATATTCCATTATAAGTTCGCTGGCATCGATGTCTACCATTTTTACTTCAAAATTTTTGCTGCGATTCTCCAGTTCAAGTTCCCATTGACACTGCCCCAAGTTGTTAGCGTTTTACAGAAATCCAAACAACTTTTACCACTCCACGAGTTGGTCGACAAAACAACAAAACAGAAGATATGGCCTGATCAGTGAGAATAAGAAAGAACTGAGATTTGAATTTTCGTTCTGCAGAAAGACGACTCTTCCTTTTCATTTTTTTTTTACTTTTAGGAGAAGGTAGCAGACATTGCAGAACTGCTTCATGATCTTGTCGCGTTGTCTGTACTCCGCAAAATAAAGAGAGGAACAGAAAAAACAGACGCAATTTGTACAATGCAAGCGGTGCAGCAAATGGAACCGCTTTTATGTTCCTCATTCAATGGCGTGCAGCATTTATTGTTCATTAAGATGAATGTTAATTTAAAAAAGCATGTCTTCCAATTTCGAACAAATGAGGAGTGCGAATGATAGCACTTGATTGGCTATGATTCGATTTATCAGATGTCCACAACGACGCTCCTGTATTTTTGGGCGTACGGAACCGCGCGGGACCATTTCTTCCGCCACGCAACCAGGGACCAATTTTTCCGGGACGAACTTTTCCGGGACAATTTTTTTCCGAAACTCCATCCAACATGCTCTACACATTCTCGCTCCTATAGTTAATCTACCTTCGGTCTGGAAGATGACTGGCTTGGTTCTTTGGATGATTGGTTTTCAACTCATTTCTGTTTGCCCACCGTTTTAGGCATTCAAGAACAACATTACTTCCTCTTATAAGTAGAACCCGGAAATTTACGTGCCAAAACCATGAAAATAGACAGATATTTAGACCAAACAAAATACCTAAACAGGCAACAACATGCAAAAACAGACACGTTGTAGCACATGCCAAAACTACTTCTGATGTACGCTTCACGACGCAGACTTTATACTGTGGAACTGTAGCGAATGCTACAGAACCATTCGATGACGCCAGTGCCTGACTGCGACGCTGTGCAGCGTCAATCCTCCTTCCTGCACCGCTAGTTCAAGCTCACTGGGTGTTATCGTTGAACCTCTAACATATATTCAGTTTATTTTTACTACTCGTTTTCTCTTATGTTTACTCGTTTATGTAGCGATGTAGCCATGATGATGTCATGTAGCCATGGTGATTTTCGTTCATCGGCCACATTTTCTCTTACACTTTTAGTCAACCAACAACAACAACATATATATTGTGATGATGAAGTGGGGAGGTTTTCCACTCTAGGAGTGGAACGCTACCCCATAGCTAGGGGTCTAATATGAGTGGTGACAATGATCAGTGATGACGATGAGAGATGACGGGAATGATCGAAGTGGCGATGACGATGCTGGACGTGATCGTGGTGGTGGGAGTGTCCGAGGGCGCTGCTGGGGTCATAGTGAGTCCTTTAGGCCTGTCGCCTCAAAGAAGTCAACCACGTGACGTAAGGCCGCCCTGGAGTCGGCCGCGGTATCCCAAGGGCCGAGGATGGTCGACAAGTTGAAGGGGTGGCAGCCAAGGGTGGCAAGCTGCGACTGCAGTTTACGCCTCTCGTTGACATAGGTCCGGCAGCGGAGGAGTATGTGCTCAACGTTGGCAAGTACGCCACACTCGTTGCACATAGGGCTAGCCTCACTGCATAGCTGGTATCGATAGGACGGAGTGAAGGCCACATTCAGACGTAGCCTGTGGATGAGTGACTTCAGAGGACGAGGAAGCTTTGCAGGCAGTCGGTATGACAGCGTTGGGTCTACATTTCCCAAAGAGGACATAGTTGGAATGTCGTGTTGCCACTGTAGGGTAGACCAGGAATCGGACAAATGCCTGAGGAGGGATCTTCTGTCTCCTCTCGAGAGTATAATGGGCATAGAAGGTCGTTGTTGGTGTGCAGCGGCAGCGGCAGCGTCGGCCTCGTGGTTCCCAGTTATTCCGCAATGCCCTGGAACCCACTGAAAGGCAACGTAGTGGGAGCGATCTTGTAGGGACTTCAGGGCGCACAGGATGTCAATCACCACTGAGGCAAGGGAACCGCGGATGCCCATGGTTTTAATGCACAGGAGAGCTGCTTTGGAGTCTGTGTAAATTACCCAGTGCCGCGGTTCACAGTCTTCCGCATATGTCAAAAATAACAAGATAGCATAAAGTTCAGCGGATGTCGATGAGGTACGGTGAGATAGACGACACCCACGTGTAACAGACTGTGATGGAATGGCAAAGGCTGAAGTTGAAGTGTCCCTGGTCGACGATCCATCCGTGTATACAGCGGTACTGTTGCGGTATTGAGCCTCGACGAAGTCAAGGGTAAGTTGCCTAAGAATAAAATCAGGATAGTTCTTTTTGTTGTTCTTGAGACCGGGGATGGAGACAGTGACAGGCGGCGATGGCAACGTCCATGGAGGCACTTTGGGTGCCGTCAGGTCGACTATGAATTTGGGGATATGAGGTCCGAATGATGTCACAGCAGCATGAACCGTCGCGTTCCGTCTAGCGTGAAGCTTGCGAATCAGAGTGTGACGGTTATGATGGGCACGTAGACGCAGATAGTGGCGTGCAGTTTCCCGAGTACGGAGAACCTCAATGGGGATGTCCCTGGCCTCAGCCACTACTAGACGGGTTTCAGCGCCTCGTGGGACCCCAAGACATACCCGAAGGCTGCGCGCTAGCATGGCTCGAATCCTTTGAATCAGTGTCTGAGGAAGTCCGTGTAGGACGGGAAGGCTGTACATCACTGAGCCACGAACCAGGGCATTGTGCAGCATGAGGAGATCCTTCTCGTCTCGCCCCCATCTCATACCTGCGAAGTGATGAATCACGTTGACCCAGCGTTGGACTTTCTGTTCAATGACGTCTATGTGGCGCTTCCACGACAAATTCCATGATAGAGTCACGCCTAGGAACTTGTGATGTGTCACCTGCACCAGTGGGCTTCCACCAATATACAGGCGATATCTATGCATGTCTTTGCGCGTGAAGGCTAGAACTGCGCTTTTCTCTACGGATATCTCCATGCCTGCCTGGAGTAAGTAGAGGCGAATGGCATCTAACGTGCGCTGAAGACGCTGACGGAGTGCTGGACGGGAAGTGCCTGTAGTCCAAACACAGATGTCATCGGCATACAGGGACAAGTTGACTTTCCGCTGAATGCAGGTTCCAATGCCCGCCATAACGGCATTAAAGAGGAGCGGACTTAGGACGCTTCCTTGTGGTACCCCCTGAGAGATGGGGAATTGCTCTGTGTCGCCTTGTCTTGTCCGGACGAAAATACCTCGTTGACTGAGGAAATCGGCTATCCAAAGCAACGTTGTACGTGAGAGCGCAGCGCTGTGTAGAGCATGTAAGATTGATGGATGGCTAACGGTGTCGTATACTCTCTTAACATCAAGAAATACCGCCGCCGAGATCTTCCTGCCTCGTCGTGCCTCTTCCACCGACGTGACCAAGTCGAGGACAGAGTCTATCGAACTGCGGTGCCGTCGAAACCCAGCTTGCTCTTGAGGGAAGAAGGCACGGCTTTCGAGCCACCACTCAATTCTACGCAAGACCATTCTTTCCATAACTTTCCCCAAGCAGCTGGTCAGAGTTACCGGGCGAAATGATGCCAATTGGGATGGGTGTTTTCCTGGTTTTAGCAACGGTACCACTTGGCCGACTTTCCACTGCCTAGGAACCTGTCCATGCCTCCACGAGTGATTGCAGATGTTCAGCAGGGCCTGAAGGGAAGTAGGGTCAAGGTTTCGAATCACTGTGTATGTAATGGCGTCCGGGCCTGGAGAAGACTTCTTGCATGCAGCTGAAATGGCTGACGAAAGTTCTGCCACGGAGAAGTCCATATCCAAGGCAGGGACAGCTGCCGGGTTGGCATGCTCGAGAATAGATGTCACATGGGCTGTATGGGTTAGGTACTCCTCGGTGCTGGTTACATTGGCTCCCTTCGTAATGACACGGCAGAATTCCCTGGCCACCTCTTTCTCAGACGTAGATGTTAGGAGCGCAAGAGCTCCAAGGGGGTTCCGAACTGGAGGGTTCTCCTTTAAACTTCTTGCGACTCTCCATATCCGAGCAGGGCTCTCAAAAGGTGATAAGGAGCAACAGAAGTGCCGCCACCGTTGACGGTCAAGGTTTCGGAGTTCTTTCTGGACAAGCCTACTCGCGCGTCTTGCTTCCTGTATATCAGAAAGATCTCCTGTCCGTCGAGCTTTACTTTCAGCGCGCCTTCGGACAGCGCGTAGTTGCTCCACACGAGGGTTAGACCCTAAGTGACCAGAACACACGTTGACTGTTTTAGAGGACGAGGCAAGGGCATCGGCATGACATTCTCTAGCTGATCCACAGAAAACAAAGGGTGGGCCCTATCTCCACATGCTGTACGAAACGAACGCCAGTCTGTTAATTTGGCCGTTCTACCTCCCGCTCTCGTTGAATATCCATAATACGTGATGTATATGGGCACGTGGTCGCTTCCCCTGCCATCAAGGTCCGTGTACCAATGGAGCTTCCTATAGATATCTCTTGAGCAGAAGGAGACGTCCAGAACGTCCGTAGTGAAGGACCTCCGCAAAAACCACATTCTACTTCAGGTAGGCGAATTTAATTCACTGTGGTGACGATGAAAGGTCTCGCCGTTGTTGGCATCACAGAGGTGGGCAACGTCACGACTGACGACCTGGGGGAATGTGCATCCTGGTCGACTTCTATAGGAACTGTGCCGACATATGATTTGGTCGAAAGACATTTCATCGAAGATCGAAACGGCAGCGGTCGTTTGATCGATTTTTTATTGGTTCACTTGGAGTGTTGAACGCCGGAGTTGTAAATGCCGTTATCCTAAGCAACATTTAACTGCGTGTAACCCGTTTGCTCGTAAACACATTCCTCATGCTAACCCACTTTGTCAAATAATAATTGATTTCAAGTATTAAACATTCTTGGCAAATAAATAAAAAATAAATTAATGACATTTTTCGAATATTTATTCCTGTTGAATGTGGATAAATTTTAACAATGTATTATTGTTTCTGACAATCAACTGACCATTGTATAGGAGAAAGAACAGTTTTAGTTTATTTACTTTTCGCCTATGTGCAGGTGAATCTAAATTTAGTTCTTGCAACAGACATGTAACCGAGGAAGTCCTTCGAAACCTAGACAAGATAAGCAGGGCAGCAGATCTTTGTACTTTCTCTATTTTTTCGGTTAGCGTGCGTGTGTAGTGACCCTGATTGCAGATGCATACACTAAACGAGATTGAACTAAGGTTTTATATGCTGTTAATTTAATATCTTTCGTTGGGCCATGGCGAAATTTCCTTCTTAGCATCGACAGACTTCGAGTGGCTTTCGCGCACATATGGCTATCCCGTTTCAGACCGTTCCCTTTAAATATGTCACCAGCAATGAGAAGGGTGCTCAGAAGAAACACAGACTATCGGCTGCTCCCAACCTGGGGCAACTTTCTTCAACATGTGTCCGACTGGTTCGTAAATTACAAACGTCTGCAAGTAAGCAGCGGTCTCGCTGCAAAAAAAAAAGAAAGAAATAATAAAAATTAAAAAAAGCAGAGTACCCTGATTGCCAGCTCCGTATGCTCGAGTCAAACGTTACAGAAAAAGAGGTGCGGATGACACAGTGCATGCAGTTTTGAACTCCCTTCGAACAAACGTCTTTCGAACAAACGGCGTCGATCAACCGGCTTTCGATCAAACGGTTTTCGACCAAGCGGCGTTCGATCAAACGCCTTCGATCAAACGTCATTTGACCAAACGGCGTTCGACCAAATGGGCGGACACTACGGCGTTCAAACACCCACTGACTCACGATAGATAAAAATAAACTTCCATAAAAATTCGTTCTGACTACATACAAGCTGTATTTAGTGACTCTAATACAAGCAGGACCAAGCTGTTACATAGGTAGTAGCTCATAAGCACCAAATGCTCATAACCTCCAAACGCTCAAAACCTCCAAACGCTCATATGCACCGAAAAAAAGTTGGTGGTTTTGAGCGTTTGGTGGAAATGAGCAGGAGGGGAGAACCTGCTCATAAGCACCGAACGTCCAGAACATCCGAATGCTCATATGCACCGAAAGGCGGGAGACCACAAAGGTCGTGTCGTCTTCTCCCGCATTTCGAACAAGGTCACAGGGTGAGAAAGGTGTAATGAATGGCGACTACCAAGGCCGCTTAATGTGTCAGTTTGGATGTTTATGAAGTTTGAATTTGGCTGGATGTGTGGGCTTGAATGGAGTCATCGTGAGTCAACGGGTGTTTGAACGTGACAAACACGTTCGCCGTCAGTCTTCTATTGTCATGCGCATGCAGCATGTTCCTAATTGGTGTGGAATTACGCCGCGAGAGAGCTGTGATGAGCGATGCCACAGCTCGCGTGGCTCAGTGGTTAGCGTGCTGGCCATGTCACGTCGAGACTGAGAGGTACCCGGGTTCGAATCCCGGTGCCGGCTGTGCTGTCTGGGGTTCTTCCTGAGTTTTCCTCAGACGCTTTCAGACATATGTCGGCACAGTTCCTTTAGAAGTCGGCCCAGGATGCACATTTCCCCAGGCCGTCAGTCGTGACGTTGCCCACCTCTGTGAGGCCGACAACGGCGAGACCTTTCATCATCACCGCAGTGGATTAAATTCGCCTACCTGAGGGAAAATGTGGCTGACAAAACGTGTAAGAGAAAATGTGGCTGACAAAACGTGTAAGAGAAAATGTGACCGATGGACGGACAATATAATGAACATGGAACGCCGTCTACTCCATAGCGGCTAAAGCTACATATATGCTAAAGTAAACGAGTAAACATAGGAGAAAACGAGTAGTAAAAATAAACTGATGAAATAAAATTAAACTGAGTATATGTGGGAGGATCAACGATAACACCCAGTGCGCTTGAACTAGCGGTGCAGGAAGGAGGCTTGACGCTGCACAGCGTCGCAGTCAACCACTGGCGTCATCGAATGGCCCTGTAGCATTCGCTATAGTTCCACAGTATAAAGTCTGCGTCGTGGAGCGTACATTAGAAGTAGTTTTGGCATGTGTTACAACGTGCCTGTTTTTGCATGTTCTTGCCTATTTAGGTGTTTTTGATGGCCTAGATACCTGTCTGTTGTCATCGTTTTACCATGTAAATTTCCGAGTTCTACTTATAGGAGAAAGTAACGTTGATCTTGAATGCCTAAAACGGTGGGCAAAGAGAAATGAGTTGAAAACCAATCATCCAAAGAACCAAGCCAGTCATCTTCCAGACCGAAGATTGAAGACCTATAGGAGCGAGAATGTGCAGAGCATGCTGGATGGAGTTCCGGGAAAAAGTAGTCCGGAAAAGTTGGTCCTGGAAAAATTGGTCCCAGGTTGCGTGGCGGAAAAAAATGGTCCCGCACGGTTCCGTGCGCCCCAAGATACAGGAGCGTTGTTGTGAACATCTGATGAACCGGATCATAGCCAATCGAGTGCTATCAAGTGCAACGTCTGCTACCTTCTCCTAAAAGTGAAAAAAAAAAGAAAAAAAAAGAAAAGAAAAAGTAAGAGTCGTCTTTGTGCAGAACGAAAATTGAAATCTTTGCAGTTCTTTCTTATTCTCACTGATCAGGCCATATCTTCTGTTTCATCGACTAACTCGTGGAGTGGTAAAAAGTTGTTTGGATTTCTGTAAAACGCTAACAGCTTGTAGCAGTGTGAATGAGAACTTGAACGGGAGAGTCGCGGCAAAAATGTTTAAGTGAAAATGGTAGACATTGATGGCCAAGTTGCCAACGAACGCATAATGGAATATCGTTTTGTGTCATTGAGAAAAAGGACGCCAAACAAAGCGACGCTAAACAATTTTTAACGTACACATACAAGCAAGCCACCAAGAGATATATCAGAATCCTTGCATTTGTGTCAGGCTTCTATTTTCTGACCACACCAGTTACTGTCGCTGATGCTGAAAGAAGCTTCAGCGCAATGAAACTGATCGATCAAGAATATCCTGCGCTCAACCATGACAGATGTCATGCCTTCTGAGTTTATTGTCAACCGAAAGCAAGATTATCATATCTCATAGACTATGACGCATTGATTAACCAACTTGGGAAGAACAAGGCTCGAAAGAAGGGTTTTGCGTAAATGTTCACTGTAGGCCTATGCATGCATAATATTATAAACCCTACATAAATATCGTATTCCAGCTTCTGCATTGTAAGTGACCCTATTTAGCATCGTTCATCACCTCAGCATCACGACACATCTCATCCTGCCCATTGTGCCTTGGGGTAGTGGGCCGCACTTTATGTGGCGAATTTCCCCATTCATTGTCATTAATTTATTTGTTGTTGTTGTTGCAAGTGAGCCCGGACATATGTTCGGAGGAGGCCACGTTCTTTGCTGCTACAGCCCTGGGAGCCGAGTACTTTCGAGCTAGAATCAAGTTTTTCGTCCTACGCTGCCTCCATGTCTATGAAAATAAAGCTTAAATTGAAATCCATAGACGAGAAGGCGCTATTCGCAAGCAGGACCAAGCTGTTACATAAACTTCAAACTGACACATTAAGCGGCCTTGGTAATCGCCATTAATTCCACCTTTCTCATTCTATGACCTTGTTCCAAATGCGGGAGAGGAAGACCCGTCCTTTGTGGTCTCCCGCCTTTCGGTGCATATGAGCACTCGGGTGTTCTGGACGTTTGGAGCTTATGAGCAGGTTCTCCCATCCTGCTCATTTCCACCAAACGCTCAAAACCACCAATTTTTTTTCGGTGCATATGAGCGTTTGGAGGTTTTGAGCGTTTGGAGGTTATGAGCATTTGGTGCATATGAGGCACAACCGTTACATAAACTTCAAACTGACACATTAAGCGGCCTTGGTAGTCACCATTCATTACACCTTTCTCACCCTATGACCTTGTTCCAAATGCGGGAGAGGAAGACCCGGCCTTTGTGGTCTCCCGCCTTTCGGTGCATATGAGCATTCGGATGTTCTGGGCGTTTGGTGCTTATGAGCAGCTTCTCCCCTCCTGCTCATTTCCACCAAACGCTCAAAACCACCAACTTTTTTTCGGTGCATATGAGCGTTTGGAGGTTTTGAGCGTTTGGAGGTTATGAGCATTTGGTGCATATGAGGCACAACCGTTACATAAACTTCAAACTGACACATTAAGCGGCCTTGGTAGTCACCATTCATTACACCTTTCTCACCCTATGACCTTGTTCCAAATGCGGGAGAGGAAGACCCGGCCTTTGTGGTCTCCCGCCTTTCGGTGCATATGAGCATTCGGATGTTCTGGGCGTTTGGTGCTTATGAGCAGCTTCTCCCCTCCTGCTCATTTCCACCAAACGCTCAAAACCACCAACTTTTTTTCGGTGCATATGAGCGTTTGGAGGTTTTGAGCGTTTGGAGGTTATGAGCATTTGGTGCATATGAGGCACAACCGTTACATAAACTTCAAACTGACACATTAAGCGGCCTTGGTAGTCACCATTCATTACACCTTTCTCACCCTATGACCTTGTTCCAAATGCGGGAGAGGAAGACCCGGCCTTTGTGGTCTCCCGCCTTTCGGTGCATATGAGCATTCGGATGTTCTGGGCGTTTGGTGCTTATGAGCAGCTTCTCCCCTCCTGCTCATTTCCACCAAACGCTCAAAACCACCAACTTTTTTTCGGTGCATATGAGCGTTTGGAGGTTTTGAGCGTTTGGAGGTTATGAGCATTTGGTGCATATGAGGCACAACCGTTACATAAACTTCAAACTGACACATTAAGCGGCCTTGGTAGTCGCCATTCATTACACCTTTCTCACCCTATGACCTTGTTCCAAATGCGGGAGAGGAAGACCCGGCCTTTGTGGTCTCCCGCCTTTCGGTGCATATGAGCATTCGGATGTTCTGGGCGTTTGGTGCTTATGAGCAGCTTCTCCCCTCCTGCTCATTTCCACCAAACGCTCAAAACCACCAACTTTTTTTCGGTGCATATGAGCGTTTGGAGGTTTTGAGCGTTTGGAGGTTATGAGCATTTGGTGCATATGAGGCACAACCGTTACATAAACTTCAAACTGACACATTAAGCGGCCTTGGTAGTCGCCATTCATTACACCTTTCTCACCCTATGACCTTGTTCCAAATGCGGGAGAGGAAGACCCGGCCTTTGTGGTCTCCCGCCTTTCGGTGCATATGAGCATTCGGATGTTCTGGGCGTTTGGTGCTTATGAGCAGCTTCTCCCCTCCTGCTCATTTCCACCAAACGCTCAAAACCACCAACTTTTTTTCGGTGCATATGAGCGTTTGGAGGTTTTGAGCGTTTGGAGGTTATGAGCATTTGGTGCATATGAGGCACAACCGTTACATAAACTTCAAACTGACACATTAAGCGGCCTTGGTAGTCGCCATTCATTACACCTTTCTCACCCTATGACCTTGTTCCAAATGCGGGAGAGGAAGACCCGGCCTTTGTGGTCTCCCGCCTTTCGGTGCATATGAGCATTCGGATGTTCTGGGCGTTTGGTGCTTATGAGCAGTTTCTCCCCTCCTGCTCATTTCCACCAAACGCTCAAAACCACCAACTTTTTTTCGGTGCATATGAGCGTTTGGAGGTTTTGAGCGTTTGGAGGTTATGAGCATTTGATGCATATGAGGCACAACCGTTACATAAACTTCAAACTGACACATTAAGCGGCCTTGGTAGTCGCCATTCATTACACCTTTCTCACCCTATGACCTTGTTCCAAATGCGGGAGAGGAAGACCCGGCCTTTGTGGTCTCCCGCCTTTCGGTGCATATGAGCATTCGGATGTTCTGGGCGTTTGGTGCTTATGAGCAGTTTCTCCCCTCCTGCTCATTTCCACCAAACGCTCAAAACCACCAACTTTTTTTCGGTGCATATGAGCGTTTGGAGGTTTTGAGCGTTTGGAGGTTATGAGCATTTGGTGCATATGAGGCACAACCGTTACATAAACTTCAAACTGACACATTAAGCGGCCTTGGTAGTCGCCATTCATTACACCTTTCTCACCCTATGACCTTGTTCCAAATGCGGGAGAGGAAGACCCGGCCTTTGTGGTCTCCCGCCTTTCGGTGCATATGAGCATTCGGATGTTCTGGGCGTTTGGTGCTTATGAGCAGTTTCTCCCCTCCTGCTCATTTCCACCAAACGCTCAAAACCACCAACTTTTTTTCGGTGCATATGAGCGTTTGGAGGTTTTGAGCGTTTGGAGGTTATGAGCATTTGGTGCTTATGAGCTACTACCCAGACTTCCACCCCCAAATGTTAATCCTTCCGCGTAAACTCGTCAAAGGGAGGATGACTGTTGACTTTTTCCACTCATATACCTGATTAGACACGGGCCACGATTTTAAAACCCATGAGTGCTAGCAAAGTGCAACCACTTGTTCAATGTATATGTGTTTGAGAAGAGTGTTATTCCTGACTGCAATTAACTAAAGTGGGACTGTCTCTACCGTGACGAAAGCACGGAAGTACAACCAGATGCTGTATGGGATGGCCCGTCTGATTGCAAATACCCTCTAGAAACCATTAGTAACGGAGGGGCACTGAAATCTAAAAGGTTGCTAACAAAGCAAACCCAGAAAAAGGGAAAAATAAATGAGAAAGATAACCTCGGGAAGAGCCCTACAAAACCAAGTCGAAGGCTCTACGCGAGGCAGTCGGTAGAAGATGTAGCCAGAAGTCGGACGCCCCAGCATCAACCCCACCCAAAGTTCCGTGTTTTTTTATTTCTGAAATTTAACTTAGTTGTCAGTACGATCCACCTTGTGTTTGTTAGTGAAGTGAAGTGAAGTGAAGTGAAGTGAAATGAAGTGCCCATCTATGTTCAACGATCAAGACTTCGTCGACAAGCATCACCACTCACCCCAAGGGACCTCCGAAGACAACCACTGCACATCACCTAACAGATAAGACTTTGATTTGTTGTCCGCCACTTGCAACTTTGAACATTTAATTTTTGCTGTCAACCGTAACTGTTATTAGAATCGTTTCATTAGTCACCCTGTTGTTATTTATTGCTTATCGATACCAGGAACCTATTTGCAGAGTAAACTTGTTATTGTTACCGACACCTCGACTCTCCTCGTAGTTACTGTTGTGTCGCTCCCGAGCGCGTGTCTTTTGACCCGGGGACAGTCCGCCCACTTCTTCTGTGTTTGTCGGAACGGTGATACATCGGACACTGTGGCTGCATTTCGCTTTTGCCAGTGGAAGTAAGCCTAGCCCTCCCGATCTAGCGACGGAGGTGGAAGCCCACTTGGTGCGATCGCGAAGCAGACCCAGTGAGATTGTGAGGCCATTATACGGCACACCTGGTTTCCGTGACACACAGGCAACGTTTTCACTAGAGAACGAATGCAAAGCGGTAACAACTGTGGTGATAACAAGGGTGCCTTATCTTGTGGCACGCTGCACTGATAAGGCCGCTTACCCACATGCGGAGAATCTGCGCCGAAACGCGAACGCGGTAAACTCTTGCCGCTGTGCGGGAAAAGCCACCTCCGCTTTCCGCTTTTTGGCGATCCGGCAGTGCACGGTTTTTAGCGGCATCTGCACATGCTCGACCAATCAGGAAGTAAACGGAAGTTGCGTACGTTCTTGTTTTCTTCCGGCCTCCCGAACGGAGAGCATTGACGGCGTCGTTGATTGGAAGATGTCGCAGTGATGCTCACGTTTTTCAGCCGGCGAATTTATGACAGAAATAAAAAGCCATTGCTGCCTTCATTATTGAGCGTTGCGTTAAAATTACTTTTGGGGGCGACCCTGAATAAAATTTGGGAGTGCAGGTAAGTAAAGTGTAAGATATTGACCGTCATAGTGTCAGAAAGTTTGAAGAATGCGCTATCGCCACAGCGAGTGAACACAAAGCCTGTGTTTCTCGCGTCCGCGATGTGGATCTCGCAAAAGCTCAGATGTAAGAAAGGAAACGTTCACTACAGTAAGTAGCTTGAGTACACTCTTAAACCCGTACCTTTTATTGTAACTTTTAGAAACATGTAACTTCTATATAGACGTAGATTTCGAGATTTCTTATAGGTTACACCACCGTAACGTATATTTAGAGGTTAAAAGCGACCAAGGTCATGTCTTTACAACACGAATAGAAGTTACATCTCGGAAAAAACAAAAACAGCTTGTTGTAACTTATAAATGTACCCTCTACTCCGACACTGTAACTTCTAAGCGAAATCTCCAATGATAATTTCTTTGTTAGTTTCTTATCGTTGATGTTCTTATCGTTTGTTTTCCTTCTATTTTTCAGCATAATGCCGCGTTTCAGCCTCCCATTCGAGACGACAGTTGAGAATCTACGCTGTTATTTTTTATCTGTTTCAGCGTCATCTATACGTCGACAACATGTTATCAATGTTGTATGAACACTGATTATAATGTCCACGCTCCGTGGACATTATAATCAGTGTTCATACAACATTGATAACGGCGCGCGGATGTGAAGGGCGCGCTCGGTCCTGCGTTGTCGCGGTCGAGACGCTCACCCCGGTGAGCTTTTGCGGTGCGCTCGCACATTCTGTGGTGCAATCGTACCGTTTCCTTTCTTTTTTCTTTTCTGCTTTGGGGTGTACCGTCTTTCTTTTTTGGGGGGTAGCAGAATTCGCTTGCGCGAATTCAACCTCCCCTTGTTATTTTACCAACCACCACCACCACCACCACACTGATTATAAGCTCGCAGTCTGGAATACTGATAGTATGTTTCTTTCTAAAGGGTGGAAAACCATTGTCAATGCCGCAACCACCAAGATTTCCGATTTCGCTGCGTAGCCGAGCCTGGTCTATGTCTATCCACACTGAGAGCGGTTGCCTTGAAACGCTTAACGCTCGTCGTCCGTCCGTTAACAAGTGTAATCTGTTTTAATCAGTGGTTTTCCTCGCGTTTATCATAGTATCGTCAGGAACAACGGAAAAGCTAGGTGTCTCTAGCAAACAAGGATATTTTCGGTGTTCTCAGGGGAAAGTGTAGTGAGTGCGAAGATTGCAAAGAATATATAACCGAAAACGAACGTCACCACCGCAGCCCTAATTCACACACTTCATACACTGGGTAAGTGTACGTTTTGTGCTAGGTACGTGCGTTATTTTGATAGCAAGAGCTCTTAGCGCATGTTTGTTGTGATTATGGCAAGCGTTTTGCGGTCCTGCATATGAACGCCACTTACGCTTGCTACTTTTCTGCTCTTACTTGGTCGCCAAGTCAATACACCGGCGTGCATTTTGCGAGCTGCGGATATATGCATCAAGATATATAATTCGCAGCTTCCTACTCGTTGTATTCTTACGATATTCTAAGACTCAATCGCGGAGTGAACGCCTTCCTGCATTTATGCTGCTTTGTACCTTGTGCTTTGTACCGATTTGAATGGTTCCGTAATTGTTACTCTCATTGCCCAAACTTTTGTTCCCAGGATCCCACATGCAGGTTCACATATACCGTCACCAGCGCAATGCAGTACCTCACAAACTCGTCCCAGAGCGCCTCCAACGCTGATAACGCAGTAATGTAGTGTCTCCTCCGTTACTGTACACTCATATTCCTCAAGGTTGTGTGCGTTTTATGTAATACTGTATTGCCATTTGCGCTCGCCTCTGCAACACGAATGTGGAATAAATTTTTTTCTGCTGCAATTCTCCATTTCGTTGGGTGTGTTCAGCTTAGCAAACATAGGTCAGTTGTTTTGACTCGCTAGCTTCCTCGCACTTTTATGCATTGCTTCTCACTTAGAAGATAGTTCTTTTTTCCACATACATGGTAAAGCGACCATGGTTTCTCCTCACATCAGAATCGCACTTGTGCACAATGTGTCACCTCTCGACAGACTTCTGTTTTTGTAATATACATATGTTCAAGATCTCCTTTTCTGCGGGTTCATTTTGGTACCTTGGTGTGTTCTGTAAATGTCTGTCCATATCCCACGCACGGGGTGTTTGTTTTTATTCGCATCACACCAGCGCTCATTTGACAGGTGGGTTACGTTAATTTTCGCAAATTAACCCATCCGTAGTTACAAACATCTCCGACATTTCCTGACGCATGTGTCTGTAACTACGGACCGATTAATTAGCAAAAATTCACATAACCCACCTGCCAAATGAGCGCTACTCTGTTGCGAATAAAAATGAACATCCTGTATAAAAAGCCGCGCGTTGGCGTACCCTTTACGGGCAGGTGCTGGATTGAAGGCCGTAACCTCTAATTAGTGGGTTTCCTTGTAACTTTTATAAAAGGGGTCGCTCAGAGGGTACCTGGTAGCTTCTGAAATAGAGGGTAAAATATTGCGATTTTTTACCCTTTACTAAAGGGTACGGAGTTAAGAGTGTACGCTTCCGCGGAAGAGGCGCACGATCGCATGAATTCAATATCTTTCTAAAAAAGAAAAAAAGAAAAAGAAACATGAGCAGAAATTGCTAAGCTATACTTTTTACTGGTAGGGGCCTACCAGTACATTTCATAAAAAAGTTTGACGCCAGAAAATAAACTGTTAGGCTGCAAAAAAAAAAAAAAAAAAGCGAAAGTCGATAGTTTTAGGAAAAATTGCAAACTTCTCTGAAAAAAAAGGGGCATTGGCGGACGCACTAAAGGAACGAAATTTCCGCACAAATGTAGCATAGTTTACGAGCTATAAGTACAAAAAAATTCTCCAGGGTGTTTTTTGTGATACGACCGCGAGGAATTTTTTAGTTCACCCTGGTGCGCCTCTCGCGCCGCGCCGCACGGGAGATCGGCTTCCTTGCGGGGCGCCCTCCTCCCCGTCGCTGCTCCTAAGTTCGCGGGCCTTACGGATCATTCGTCCTGGTGCGCCGAATAAGTCCATAACTTTTCTCTTTGACCGACAGGCAGGGGCTAGGGTTAGTATCAGGGTGTCGAACCGCAAAAAAATACGGGTTCGGTTCGGGTTCGGGTTCGCGTTGTTTTGATTTCGTTCCGGTTCAGTTCCGGTTCGGCCACGCCAAAACTCGAACCGGTTCGCAAACCGGTTCGCAGCTCCGAACCGGTTCGCGAACCGGTTCAACGCTTCCGTTTTATATGTTCCATAAAACTGATTTTATCAGGAAATGCGTGGCTAATAGCTTACTGCGGTTGTCTGCATTGACGTCTCTAGCAGTGATGTAGCCCTTTAGCGAGAGAAATGAGAAATGGATGAACACTTATTGCAAATAGAGCCCACGCTGTTGAAGCGATGTAGTCCTGCTACTTTCTGTTTCCAAAATCTCTTTTTTCACACGCACAGTGCCAGCAAGATACACTTAAAGGAAGCCTAATAAGATGGACAGCGTAACATAGACGACAGTACTTGCCGGCACACTGCCTTCGCAGCGTGAATCGATCTGAAACCGTACTGAAGCATGTCGAAAATAAGCCTGCCAGCCTCCGAGCTCACAGCAGTGTACTAGTTAATCCACAACACAAAGGCAATGTGTCACGACATAACTGCGCTACCAATAAGCAGAACCACATTTACTTTCCAAACCACGACCGATCAAACAGGCACCGTTCTGCGTACGCTCCTTCTCTACTTCTTATGTTTCTGACTTGTTTAATTTGTACTGCTCACATGTAAAGGGAAATCTTGGGCGCTTATTTGATCACATATTCGTCCTGTAGAGCTACATAACTGGCCTACTCCATTCCTGTTTCATTCGTAGGCGTGGCACCTCGTCTCTGAAGAGTAGACACCGCAACGCGTGCGGGGCGCTAGCCGCGGCACTCACAAGGACAACTGCGCTTCAACATGTTAAAAAGACGCTGAAAGTATACTTACTATACGTCGTCGTCTGACTGCTAGGTGAAAATTTCGGAAATCTATGATATAGGCGCGTGATGATGATACCAATGCGTCTTCGTTCGGGGATAGAGAGGAACTCTTATGCTGACTTCTTTTATGTCCGAACCGTTTTGTTGCGAACCGGTTACCGCTATTATTTTTTACGGTTCTGCTCCGGTTCGGGTTCAACAGTGTCATAAAAATTTCGGTTCGGGTTTGGGTTTGGTTCCGGCAAAAATAACGGTTCGGGTACGGTTTTCGGTTCGGGTTCGGGTTCGGGTTCGGTTCGACACCCTGGTTAGTATCGATGCTTTCTTACCTGCGGGAGATTCACTTCTGTACTTTCCCTCGTGTTTTTGCAGTATAGTTGCTCATACTCACCAGCCAGTTCTGTTTTCTCAGCTCAGGGTTACTCGATGGGCAGACCAAGGCCCCCTACCGGTCATGAACTGTGCACGGCTCTGTAGTCGAGACACTTTTTGTTTTTTGCATACGTTTCACGTTGCGCCATTGACTTCTTTGTTTTTTTTTGTTTGTAATGAAAAAAAAAAAAGAGAGGTGAAATTGAACTAAGTCTCCCGACTTGTTCTGCTACTCCTAAAACGAATTCTCACTCCCACCCCCCGCGCCCCAAAAATACTTATCATGTGTGCGACCCGCAAGTTTGCTATTCGCCATGCACTTGTTCGCTATTCGGAAAGCCACTATGCCACTATGGGTTTTTCCTGTGTTTTCCTCAGACGCTTTCAGACATATGTCGGCACAGTTCCCCTAGAAGTCGGCCCAGGACGCACATTTCCCCAGGGCGTCAGTCGTGACGTTGCCCACATACGTGAGGCCGACAACGGCAAGCCCCACCACCACCACCAGCCACTATGCACATGCTCATTAACAGTCTGCTCGTACCTCTTTTTGTTATTTTTTTTTATGTTTTGGGGAGGGGTAGCAGAATTCGTTTGCGCGAATTCAACCTCCCCTTGTTACTTAACCAACCAACAACAACAACAGCAGCAGTCTGCTGTTCACAATTATCCAATATGCAATATTGACCTCTTCGTTTTCACTGGTGTCTCGCACAGTGCTTCAGCTGAAGCGTTTAAAATGGAAAGACTCACCTTCATCAGGGCGGGCCGAAGTCGAAGAACTTTCGATTGCAGTAGGCCCCTCATCTTTCAACTGCGGACACTTCATGTAGCACGTTGGACACAAGCGATCACCAGGAGCCATGCCCAGCGACGTCAGTCTTCGGGCCAAGGTGAGAGAGATGTATTTTGTTCCCTTTACTTTCTTCCGATGGGAAGAAAAGGGGTCAGTACAATTTCTTGACGCCACAGAATGAGGGTACTTGCGGAAATACAGGTCGTGATGGTACTTGCATATGCTGGTGATAGTCTTCACGTCACGTCGTGATCTTGATGATATAATGAACTGCTCGTCTTCTTGAAGCTCCGAAAAATTGAGGAATGGTCCTTCCTGGTCTGTGGTGCACTTCTGAGGTCCGAACGTACAGGAGTGCCGTACGTCACGTTCCTCAAGCTCGGAACAAGCGCTTGATATCCCTTCCATAGGTACACAGATGCTCAGGCGAGAAGCGAATATCCGGAGACACCTCTCCTATAGAGCGGTGGGACCCTTGTACGATTCTTGAGTGAATGAGCGATGTTCACCTGAAACAGAATCTGAAATGTGTAATCTTTCCCTTTCTTTTTTTTTTCTCGTCAGCTGTTATCAGACTTGGAACCAAGAAAATAAATAAATTGGAAATCGGCAACATGTCAATTTTCGTGTGAGAGGGTTAACAAAGAAAGCGATACGGCAACGTTGGGGGGTATCTTTCTTGAAAAATAAATAAATAAATAAACGCGGAAAAGTTAGTGAGCTTCGGAACGGGTTAACGGTCAAAGCCCTTTTTATGAGGGCCGCAAATCGGTGTCGGGGAAACCGTGCTTGTCTTATTATTATTCCCTGCACACGAAACTTTTTTACACCCTTTCCAGTGTAAAAATGGTGTTTGATAACACACCCATTTGGGTGTAAAGTCTGTAGGGTGTAAGCAGTTACACCCCTTAGAAAGCTGTACCTCTGTATTTGCTTTTGAAAATTTATTACAGCATTTTAAAGACTGAGACCGTGACTTGAATGTAGGCTGCACCATACACCGGTAGTGACACGTCATTTTTCTGTCAAATGGTCATTTTGCTGAATATATTCACGGGAACGTGCTCTAACTTTTGTACCTGCCTTGATGCGTTTCATGCTGCGCATGGGAATGAAACTTAGGCTTCGCTTCCATCGAATTACCGTAGTTTTGCACTCACTGTTCGTGAGTGCAAACAGTCCCGAAAACCGAAACCGAAACGGGATATGGTTCGGGTGTTCGATTTAACTCAATTCCTCGAAAACTATTTCATTCTCAGATGCATCCTTGCACATACAGTATGTACGCCGGGAGGAGAACGTTATTCAGCCGGAATCTGAATACCCGCTGGGGTCCCTACTCTTCTTTTTTAATCTGCTTTTGCTTTGCCATTCTGATGTCATTCGAAGGCCGCATTAGATTGAAAGAGTTTCATCAATTTTTTTCCTGCATGGTTGTGTAATATTAAGTGCAGTCCATTACTGACATGCCCATGTTCACCTCTCAGACCCTAAATAAAATATCCACAGTCTTGGAAGTTGGCCTGTGTAAGACGTCGGCTGGCATGATTTGCAGCATATCATTTAATTATGTGCAGTTCTAAGTAATGTGCATGATGTTCAGTGCCACATTTAAAAACACTGGAGTGCATGGACTATCCTCACAGCGCAGAACGAACAGAAGCTAAGGTGCATAAGTCCCGTCGCTGCTAAAATTACAGAAATGCTGTGTGCAGCTGACCCGCCTTTTACACCCTATGGGCCTGATGACCGTCTCACGAAGGGGTGTAAAAAGCAGACAGAAGGGCGTAAACAGCAGGATACACACCTTCAGGGGCGCCGGAGCAGGGGGAGCAGAGGGAGCGACGGCTCCCCCTCAATTACGAATGGCTCCCCCAGTGTCAGCCCAGCGTCGTGATCTTCTACGGTCTAACGGAATGGCTCGTGCGTGCATGTGTTCTTTCGGTGACCATAAATTTAGAGAACAATAAACAGAGATCCTACCACTGTCACTGTGTGCGGAGACCGTTTGAGAAGAGCTACATACCAATGGTGTCAGGTTCACAGGGTTCTGGAGTTGACCATGGCAAGGTTTGTGGTACGGACTGCAATAAATCAGTCAGAAAGTGTGTAACGGGGGGGGGCGCGAGCATTCCCAGACTCAATCCACCGGGTGGGGTGGGGGTGGGGGGGACAAAGGCGGAACGCGAATCGCAGAAGGCACGCAAGACACCAGACATCTGGGGGAAATAAGGATACCAAGAAACCACCCGGTTGAAGACAGAGGGTTGTTATAATGGCAGTTTGGGAGGCGCAGCCACAGATTTCAGTCGGTTGTGGACAGGGTGCCCACTTCGAGCTGGAGTGTAAGACCTGTAGTACGACAAGTGCGATGAACTGAGACGAAACGTCGCACCGGTGTTGTGTTCATGTGTCGCCAGTGGCAACGTCGAGGGAGCGCCACCAAGTCCTCGACTGCAGCAGCGTTACAGGATTATTAAATGCCATAGACATCGGAGAAGGCAACACCTCTGGAAAGAGATATGTATCGCAGCTTGTTTGTTGTCTTATATATATTGTGTATATCTTCACCCGTCATAGTACAATATTCTAACTGTTAACCTGATTGGTGGCCCCTCGCTTTCCATCGTACCGATGTCCAAAATTTACCCGCTGTTTTCATTTATCCGGGGAGTTATAGCGACAGCGTGACACCCAGTCAAAAAGCTAGGTGTCAAAGGGACACATTCTTGCAGAGCTCCAGACCGGCCCAGGAAAGTCTGGTTTATTCGCAGAAGGCTTGCGGATCAGACGATATTCGCTCCCAGTAATACATGTAATACATGAGAATACACCAATTTTACACCTTTAAAGGTGTGAAAATATTTAGAGTGTAGGTGCACGTCTACAGTTCGTGCAGCAACCATGTATAACGCCACCATGAGCCCTCAAGGAAAATAAGTGATGATGATGATGATGATGATGATGATGTTTAAGGTAGCACTTTTTTTCGCTCCCCCAGTGAAAAATTAGTTCCGACGCCACTGCACACCTTTACACTCAAATGGGTGTTAGACAGTTAAGTGTGGGGTGTAAATTGTGCAATACGCCCTTTTAACACCTAAAGAGGTGTGAAATGTTTTACCGTGTGGCCAGGACCACCGTCAGTGTCATAAATACTTAATCGTGGATCAGAGTTGAGTAACGGTTTGAAATTTGTCAAGGCCAGTGTTTGTGCGCTGACTTTTGTGCGGAAAGGAGGAGGGCACCGCAAGGGAGCACATGCGTGCTGCGCGTCGCGAGAGGCGCACCAGGGTGATCTTAAAAATTCGTCGCGGGCGTATAACAAAAAACACCCTGGAGAAATTGGATGTACTTATAGCTGGGAAATTATGCTACATTTGTGCGAAAATTTCGTTCATTTAGCGCGTCCGCCAATGACACTTTTTCGTCGGCGAAGTTAAAATTTTTTCTTAAAACTTCCGGCTTTCGCTTTTTTTTTTTACAGCCTAACACTCTAACACTTCTGGAGTCAAAATTTTTTGGTGGAATGTACTGGTAGGACTCTACAAAAAATATAACTTAGCAATTTGTGCTCATGCTTTTTTTTTTTTTTTCAGAAAAAAATGTTGAATTCGTTCGATCTTGTGTCTCTTTCGCGGAAGCGTAGCTCGCTATTTCTCCGCTCGCGGCGACTGCAAATGTGATGATAACTACGAGTAGATGGAACTTTTCGGAAGTTTGAACTTTTTGAATGTGTAAAGATATGTTGGTACATTACACCCCTTAAACATCAACACGGGTGCTTAGTGGAGTGTAGTATAGGTGTAATTCGGGTGTGTCCCCATAGTACACCCTTTTCACACCGGGAAGGGGTACACCCTTTTCACACCGAGAAAAGCTACCTGTGATAAGGCAGGAATGAAGAGGATTTGAATTTACAGTCTTTTACAGGCTTTTTCTTTTATTTGTTTACAAGGCGTCTGACGGTAGTAAAGGAAGGGAGTGTGGACCGGGGTTCAGATTTGCCCTGCCCCGGGCGCAAACTGGCCTCGCGACGGCTCTGCTATAGATAGTCCGAAAACCATCCCGATACTATCGAAATTATGGTTCACTCGATAGTTGTATACAGTCGATAGTATCGAATGTTTCGATAGTATCGCCCATCACTACCGAAACTCCGTGGCGCGGGAGGCGGCGCGTTAAGATTACTTCAGCAATCATATTACGAGAACTTCCGTACCTGTAGGCAGTAGATCGGCAGGCTTATGCAGCAGTTGGCAAGGCTTGGATACCTCGGATGCTCGGATATCCGCTAGAACGAATGTCACACTGAATCTTGTACACGCTGACAAATGACAATCCTTCGTCTCTCGATCGCGGAAACAAACTCCCAGAGTTTTCTTATCGGTAGCCGGTGCACCTTATCATGACGTTCTCTTACGCTTACCTGCTTTGGGGGTAGAGTAGTGCTCTCGCTCAGAGCCCTCTGCTGTGGAAGTCATATTGTTACAAACTGATGCGGAAGACGTGTATGGATAGCCGTAGTTCAGTGCTACATCGCGTTGATTTCGGGGCTGTGCACCACAACTTTTGTGACTTCCTGTGGTGGGACCCAGCTAATACTTAATGAAACAGGGCGCAAGCGTCACTACAGTATCATTTATTGTATTATCGCGCCGACCGGGGGTGCAGCAGGGGAACGAGACCCGGGTTCCGATACTCTGGGATAATAATTAATAATATACAAGTAATTTGATTATGACATCTCTGATATCAATTTTATATCAAGTGTTATTATCAATCAAAGTTGATCAAAATGTCATTTTGGCGTCTGTCTTCCATGAGGGTAATGGTAATTGTTGGGTTATAATAATAGTAATAATAATAATAATAATAATAATAATAATAATAATAATAATAATAATAATAATACCTTTATTAATGTGCCCAAGAACAGCCGAAGCCTTGGTGTTGGCGCACGCAGACAATACAGTATATTTACAAATATATACACATAACTTCACTATCATTGACATCGCTTGTGGCTCCGCGAGTTCTTACCTCGAGCGTAGGTGTCGAGCGCACCCGCAGTTCATTAAAATATCATTCTTCCTTCGGCCATCACTTGTATCGGACCTCGTTTATTGTAGCGCAGCTACAAATTGGTGACCCGGACGTGATTTCTCCCGGACGTAATGTCAGTCCCGGACGGCGATCACATACCCGTCTCCGCAGAGGCCACCGTCACCAACCTTCGCCTACCACTCTATTCCCTGGCTGATCCTCAACTCTGGTTTGCTCAAGTAGAGGTTACCTTCGCCGGACGCCGAATAACTTCCCAGCTTTCAAAATTTTCGTATGTCGTCTCGCACTTGCCACCCGAGGCCGCTGCAGAAGTGCGCGACCTTATTCTTCAGCCACCCTCTGAGATTCCATACGACACCTTAAAGACCGAGCTAATCCGCCGCACGACCGCTTCGGAACAACGACGCTTGCAGCAATTGCTCACTATAGCGAGGAGCCCGGAGATCGTAAGCCCACCCACCTCTTGCGCCGCATGCGCCAACTCCTGGGAGATACTTCCGCTGATGATGTCATACTACGTGAGCTCTTCCTACAGCGCCTATCCCACCATGTCAGGCTCATATTGGCTGCTGCCGAACTCACATCTCTCGATGAACTAGCCGAAACGGCCGACCGTATTATGGACCTGCAGGGCCTTCCCGTTCTTGCTGCGTCGAGCCAGACCTCCCAGTCAAATAATCCCACCCGGCTGTCATACGATGCTACCCCTTTCCCTCTACCAGATCCCACTATCGCGATCTTGACTTCCACTGTCCAGCATTTGCAAGCCGCAGTTCAGGAGCTTCACGTCGAAGTCGCTGCTATCTCTTATCCACCCAGAGCTTATTCTCCTAGGCGTTCGTATTGCCGCCACCGCTCTCCATCCCGCCGATACCACAGCTCTCCTTCTCCTGCCAATGGGTACTGCTGGTACCATGACACCTTTGGAGTCGCTGCCCGCAACTGCAAACCGCCGTGCTCATGGCAGGGAAACGGAAGTCCCAACCATATTAATGGCTGGAATGGTTGGGGACCGCGACAGCCACTTGTTCTACATCACGGATTGCGAGACTGGCAGACGGTTCCTCGTCGACACCGGCGCCGACGTTAGTATTATTCCTCCGACCCGTCCCGACAAGATGCTCCATTCCCCGGAGTATACGCTACAAGCCGTTAATCAGTCGAAAATTGGCACATATGGGCACCGATCGCTCACCTTAAACATCGGTCTTCGCCCCATTTTCCGCTGGCTCTTCGTCGTCGCCGACCTTCCCTACGCGATCATCGGCGCCGACTTCTTGAACCACTTCGACCTACTGGTGGATATTCGTCGCAGTCGTCTGGTGGACAACACCACACTGCTTGAGGTCCGCGGTTTTCCGTCTGCTATCCGCGCCCTCAGTCCTACGCTCCGCCTGCCCGACCCCAGCCCTTTCGCAGACATCGTCAGTGACTTTCCTGCCATCTTACACACTCCAGCAGCAGACGCTCCTTCCAAGCACGACACCGTCCATTACATAGTCACCAAAGGACCACCCATAGCCGCCCGTCCCCGCCGGCTGGCTCCCGAGCGCTTGCGTATTGCGAAGCAAGAATTCGACCATATGCTGGACCTAGGTATCATCAGACCATCTTCCAGCCCATGGTCCTCACCCCTTCATATGGTTCCAAAATCTACCGGCGACTGGCGCCCTTGTGGCGATTATCGGGCCCTGAACCTCGTTACGTTGCCGGACCGCTACCCACTGCCGCACATACAGGACTTTACCGCCCGTCTGCACGGAACTTCTTATTTCTCGAAGATCGACTTAAGGCATATCACCAGATTCCTGTTCATCCACCAGATATTCCAAAAACCGCTATCACGACTCCATTCGGGCTCTTCCGAGTATGTGCGGATGCCCTTTGGTCTGCGAAACGCAGCCCAGACATTTCAACGTTTTATCGACCAGGTCCTCAGAGGTTTAACATTTTGCTTTGCATACCTGGACGACATTCTCGTTGCCAGTACCTCCGAGGAAGAACACCGAGACCACCTACGCCAGTTGTTCACTCGCCTACAGGAATTCGGCATAGTCATCAATGCATCTAAGTGCGAGTTTGGCGTTTCCACCCTCAAGTTCCTCATGCACACCATCACTCCGCAAGGCATTTCACCTCTGGGCGATAGAGTTCAGCACATCCTCGACTACCCACTGCCTACCTCCCACACCAGCCTCCGCAGATTTTTGGGTCTCATCAATTTCTATCGACGGTTCATTCCGCGCTGTGGAGACATCATCGAGCCTTTGCACCATCTGCTCGCCGACACCGGCCGCAAACAGCAGAAAACTACCCCCCTGACTTGGACTGATGAAGCTCAACTAGCCTTTGCAACCGTCAAACGGAAACTTGCAGACGCAACTCTCCTGCATCATCAGCAGCCTAACGCCGAGACGGCCTTATTGGTCGACGCTTCAAACAAAGCAGTTGGAGCCGTCTTACAACAACTCTGCAACGGCGAATGGTGCCCATGCACTAGGTTTCTTTTCGCACAAGCTTTCCCCAACTCAGTGTCGCTATAGCACCTTCGGGAGGGAGCTTCTGGCGCTCGCTGTGAAACACTACAAGCATTTCCTAGAAGGCCGATCTTTCACACTGCATACCGACCACAAGCCCCTCGTCCATGCCCTACGCAGCCCGAACACCACCCACTCTCCCCGAGAAGACCGTCACATGGCATTCATACTCGAGTTCACTGACGACATCCGCCACATCCCCGGAACTTCCAACTACGCTGCCGACGCCCTGTCGCGGCTTGACATCGCCGCCGTTTCCACCCAACCGTCCCGGGCGTCCGTTGACTTCGACGCCATCGCCTTGGCACAGGCGACTGATACCGAACAGCACGCCCTTCGCGACCAGCCATCGGGCTCTCTTAAGTCGCCCAGTGCCCCTTGCCATCCACCACCACGCTACTTTGGTGCGACATCTCTACGGGTTCGCCGCGACCCTTCGTGCCGTCCGAATTCCGCCGCTGCGTCTTCGACTCATTGCACAACCTTTCGCACCCTTGCATTCGGGCATCACAGAAGTTGATTCAAGAACGCTATATTTGGCCTGGCATAAACCGCGATGTCCGCCGTTGGACCCGCTCCTGCCTGTTCTGCCAACGGTCGAAAGTTCATCGCCACACGGTTTCCCCACCCGGACTTTTCCTCACCCCGGATGTGCGGTTCGACCGCGTTCACATTGATATTGTCGGCCCCCTTCCTCCCGTACATGGCAAGCGCTACTTACTAACATGTATCGACCGCTTCACTCGCTGGCCGGAAGCCATACCACTCGCCGACATAACTGCAGAGTCCGTACCTCAGCCCTCCTCTCTGGCTGGATTTCTCGGTTTCGCGTCCCGTTTTCCATAACAATAGACCGAGGCCGACAATTCGACTGCCACCTCTTCAGGGAGCTCTGCCCCCTGCTCGGCACCAAGCACATACGTACCACCGCCTACCACCCCGTCGCCAATGGTATCATTGAACGTCTGCACAGGCAACTCAAGGCAGCCCTCTGTGTCGCGAACGATACGCGACCCTGGCTGGATCGTCTTCCCCTTGTGCTCCTAGGCATCCGCTCGTCCCTGAAGACTGACCTGCGCTGCTCTTCAGCCGACCTCTTGTACGGCTCGCCACTACGGCTGCCCGGAGCTTTCTTCACACCAGTCGATTCGTCAGCTGTGCCCGACCCCTCCTCTTACCTCGACCGCCTACGTTCGATATTCCGCGACATGGTCGCCACACCTCCTCGGACCCCTCGCCGTTCCCGCACCATCTTCTGTAGCCCTGACCTGGACACAGCAACATGTTTTCGTCCGACGTGACACCCTTCGCGCACCCCCCGAGCCACCCTATGATGGTCCCTTTAGGGTACTTCACCGTGCCGACAAATACTTCGAGGTGCAGCTGCCGCGCGGTCCCGACACCATTACCTTGGACCGGCTGAAGCCCGCCCACCTCGCGGACATCGACGCACCCCCGCCGCCCACAACCCACCTTCCCTCCCCTGCTGCACTGCCCATTGCTACCAGCGGTCACCGACGCGCGCGTCCGCCAACACGCCACGTTCGCTGGACTTCACCTCTCGTTCAACCCTCCACAACCCGGACTACAGGACAGTCCCTCCGCCGCAGGGGGGAACCCTTGTAGCGGCCAACTTCACTAACATTGACATCGCTTGTGGCCCCGCGAGTTCTTACCTCGAGCCTAGGTGTCTAGCGCACCGTCAGTTCATTAAGATGTCATTCTTCCTTCGGCCATCACTTGTATCGGACCTCGTTTATTGTAGCGCAGCCAGGCTCCCACAGCTCCCCATAGAGCCCATAGTTTGAGATAATTCATGCAACACTGGACATGCAACCAATGAAAATGAACTATGATGCCTACCATTCGGCCAGGAGTCTCTCAGTTTGGCTCGCTTTTCGGCCCGGTACTGGCTACCATCTGCTTTTACTTTTACTGGTTTTCATGCAGACGCTCGTTATTCCATATTCCTGAACAACTAGGCAAATTTTTGACACAATACACATTTATTTGAAACATCGTACTGATTCAATAGTCTGACACAAATATTCACCGTGCGTACAGAGTCTGGTCCAAATCGTTGCGTTCGTTGACCAAGTTCGAACTCGAAAAACACACACACACTCTACTCCCAGAAGTGAGCGACGCTCACACGAGTGCATGCGATTTCACGGTGAACATGTCCTTTCGTTGGTTGCAGTGCGAAGGTTTCAACGAAACGAGCAATGCTTGTCGCACGGACACCGAATCATGTCTCCGTTGTGACTGCATTTGAAAATGCGACGGCGCTCACAAGTGTTCCTCAGGCGTCAGCTCACCACTGCATTCCAGTTCTGAACTCGAGAGACTGTTCGTACGTAGGATACTTGTGTCGGGAAACATCACAACACGCGCTGAGTCACTCTGACACACAGACAAATCTGGGACTTCTCTTTGAACAATGCCGTCACACGGTGGTGTCAACTGACATCGTCGAGACGCGAGACGCCGCTGTCCGCTGCCACTTCTCTCCCTTCTCTTCTCGTAACTGCCCGCCGGACAGGCAGCCCGCGAAAGAATGCTCTTTTGAAACTTTGCCAACCAATAGCGGCGCGGAGCGCGCAATGTCCTTCGGCCAATGGGTATCAACTATGATGCCTGACGGTGTAATACCACGTGTTTATGACGTGCAAACATTTTTTTAGAGCCGCGAAGAGGGGGAGCTATGGGGGCCTGGCGCAGCTACACATACATATACAGACTAGGCGAAACATAACATAACATATTCAGGAAGAGGAACGTAACAGGAAGATATTCACACTGATACATACAGTACAGAGTTAGAGATATACAGTACATAGCACAAAAAAGGGAAAAACTGTACAACTTCACGTGTTACTGAGTGAACGCAAGAGGAGAGTTTTAAAAATGTTTGGATGGGAGCCAGGTGGAGTGACGGCGCGTCGGGAGAGAGAAAAATTCTGTCCGCGGTTCAAACATCCGCCGTGAGCTGGCGCCACCGTGATTGGGCCCGACGTGCGGCTCCGCTCGCATGAAAAGCAAGGGCTGCTAAAGCATCATGCCCATCATGCCTGCGTAGCGCGCTTCTGTAAGCCTTCATACGAATGCTCTGGTGAATGTCGTAAGTCGCCTGATTGAACATTGTCACCACAGCATAAAGTGAACCACTGGCGCGAAGTGGAAGGCATACAGTCGAATGTGCTACCGCGGAGCCCGCAAGGGCAGCAAGCCAAGGAAACGGAGAGAATTGGGGGCAACGACAAATTAGAGTTTCTTTGGGTTAAGGAGAAATTCAATTGTTCGCGTTGTTTTGAAAATGTGGTACTAATATATAGGAAGAGGCGAGAGCGAGGAAACGACTTAAGAAGTGCTGAATGTTTGAATAGGTTGCCGGTATAGTATTAGGAGATGTGCCGAAGGGCTACCGCAAGGTAAAAAGGAAAGAGGGACGGAGTCGACACGGCTACGCGACACGTTTATTAAACATTTAAAAATGTCAAGAAAGAAAAATGAGACGACTTAAAAAACGTCAGGAACACACACGGGCGCTCAAATTCAAATCAGTGCGATATCAACAAAGCAAGACTACGACGCCGAAAAAGTATGTGCTAGGAGAAGTGGTGTCCTGCTGGTGGAAAACCAGGCGGCACATTCCGCTAAACCACTAGACTAGTTTTGAAAGCTTGCGCAGACTTCGCGTCTTGTTCTTTTCGTTTCTTTTGAGCTGGGTACAGTATTGGCTCGTTCGCACTGCAACGTACTAATGGAGCATATGCGCCATTATATCAACTTTATGCTCACTGCATGGGAATGACAAATTGTAATTGTCTAGCATGTATTCAATTGTCAGGCCATATACCCCTTTGTCACACGCATGACCATCATGAAGCGCATTACCAACCTGACCCTCGTGAAGCGCGTCCCAGGTTTTCGAGACGAACCTTTCTTCGAAATGTTTCTCGCAGTCATAGTCTGTAGTCTGAAGAAGGCGATCTTTGCGTGGAATGGCATGTCTCGAAACTTTCAGGCGGTCCCCTTCTTTAGGAGCGGAAAACAGGGACGCCTTCTCTGTACACATTTTATACCCGGAGTTACATCGCGGCACGAAGCACTTCTTCCCCATGTCGGATCCATTGTCATCAGAGCTTTTTTGTCATCAAATACATAAATTTGTAAGCGGAGACAAGTCTCAGAATCAAAATAGCGCACTCTTCAATTTGGAGCCAATGCACGGCAAACGCGGAGGCAATGATAAGAAGGCCCCAATACAAGTGTCGCGCTCTGTCGGCGTGGAAGAGAAGCGCGGACCGACCTTGAACCGCCCGACCGCGTGGAGGAGGCGCGGCGTCGGATCACCTTACTATCTAACGTGGATGGGAGTTAAAGATATCAACAAAAGGGTGAATTGCGTTTGTCATTTGTTGAATACGTACGATCGGATTTGCAGGCATGTGGTGGGATAAGTACAATATATATTCGTGTGTCGGGTTACGTTGACAGGTACGGCGATATGAAGCTGATGTAATAAAGATGGTGTATCGAGAAAACTGTGTAAGATCGTATAACAGAGCATAATATCATGAAAACGGCGTCGCGTTGAGAGTGGTTGGAGGTTAAGAAAGGACATTATCTCACTAGACATACATTCTAAAGTGAAGGCTTTTTCTAAAAAATGCGCTATGTACAATGTGTAGAAATTTCTTCTGGACAGATTCAATCCGTGACGAGTCAGTGCAGGAAAGGGAGTTCCACACTGGAGACGCGTATTCCAGTCGCGGTAAAATTAAGGAACCATACAGGTGAAGAAATACAGAGTGTGTGGAAAAGATTTTGCATATATATGTGAGCAAACCAAGAATTTTGAGAGCTGAAGAGCGTACGTAAGAGACATGATCATGAAAACGCAGCTGGGAGTCGAAAACGACCCCCAAATCCTTCAGTACATCGACACGCTTGATGGCATCGGAACACGTGTATGTATTGCATATAATGTTAGTTTTTCTTGAGTAAGTCACATGTTTCGTCTTCAATGGATTAATAGTCATCCCATTTTTAGAGTACCATTCAACCACAGAGGAAACGTCAGTTTCTAGCTTATGAACGTCATTTGGGTCGTGGATAACTTAATAATAATAATAATTTTTTACTAATGCCCAAGAACGGCCGCTAAGGCCATGGTGTTGGCACACACAATACACATAACTCACAGTGGATACAATACAGACATAAACGCACAAATAATTATGACACACATATATATAATACATATACAGTGGGATACTAACAGAGGTACATTACAAACATAACAGTCATATGTACTTACATATTTACAGTCAAATATACCACGCAGTACACGCGATGAAACATCAGCAACAAAACTACATAACACGCATACCTACTTACATATTTACAGACAAATATACCACGCAGTACACGCAATGAAACATCAGCAACAAAACTACAGTAGATAGATTACGCGCAGCACATAAGTTATACACACTAAGAATATTTACGCCCATTTAGGTGTTGAAGGGGTGTATTTTGCAATTTACACCCTACAGCCAAAAGCAGAACACCTACCCAGGTGCAAAGATGGTGTACTGTACAGTTTACACCCCACAGTCAAAATATCAACACCTATCTTGGTGTAAAAACGGTGTACCGGCTGAGACAAAAGTTTGGGAAACGCACGAGCGTCGTCAACCCTTTGCGGAGCGACATCCTGCGAAACAAGGACGTCCACTTGATGCCAGTGGCTGTTATCACTTTCGATAAGGCTGCTTTCCATGCACAGTCGAGGCCAATGTCAGCCATCCACCCCTGAGTGAATGTGCCCACCTCCGGTTTCCATTTCCATTTGACACTGCTCGCACGTTTTTGACCGAACCTGTACACCACTACTCATTCAGTTATGAAATTTGTTTGACTCGGGTCCTTACAGAGTGTAATTAGGGTAATGACAGCGAACTTCTGGCTTAAAATGGAAATTAATGAGGTATCATTATAGCTGTAAAAGTTCATGCTAAGAACAGAAGAAAAGAAGGAAACAGTACTAAAAAAAATTGCATTCATTTTTCAGCATTCCCGTAAGCTGTGCATTGCAGTTTCTCAAATCCATTACAATAATACAGGAATAAATTAATATATTCAAAATGCATGCCAGCATTTTACTTCCACCAGACGCATGGTTGTGGGTCCTCTGGTGGATGCACGCATAATGGTCAACACAGCTTCCTCTGATGGCTCTTGACTGTACCCATATCCTTGCAGCTGAAGCACAGATCACCATCGGCCCATGCATCTAGAGTGTGTAATTACTTACACCTCACTGCTTTCACACCAGGACTGGTGTAAGTTATCAAACACGAACTTTACGCCACAAGGGGTGTAAGAAATATTTCAATTTACACCCTTCTAAAGGGTGTAGACTCTTACACCCTACTGACTTTACACCGAATTTGGTGTGAGTTACCAAACTCCAACTTTACACTCAAAAAGGTGTGATATGTTTTAGTGTGTAAGATGGAATGAGACGATATACGGTACAAAACAAAGGAATGAATCACGATTGAAAGTTCACTGATGAAGGAAAGAAATAACGTCGCGTTTAAGGGATGCGCTGGAGGCGTGGAAAATATCACATGTGGGGGGAAGCGAGTTCAGAAGCATTTGGCATCGGGCAATTGTATCTCTGGGGCAGAAGCGTTTAACGTAGAAGACTGGTGGATTACGAAAAGCCGCGCGAGGAATACAAAAGTTTAGGAGGCTCAGCAGGAGTGGCTAATCGACACGGGCATGGACACTTAGAGCACTGCACGAGCCTAATTTTCAGGCCCGTGCCCGGCCCAGGCCCGGCTGCTACGGCCCGCACCCGGCCCGGGCCCGACGTCTTCCATATATTTCCAGCCCGGGCCCAGCCCGTACCCGACTGTTTCCATGCTCAGGCCCGATCCAAGCCCGCCTCTGCTCTAGTTGTTTTTGAGGTTCGGAGGCGTATTTAGATTTACTAAAGAGCACAACGCAGCAAGGAAAAGGACGCAGCTAATTGGTGGAGAGCCAGGAGGTACGCTCGAACGCAGCAGCTGCTGTGTTTCTCTGTCGGCAAGCCGCTCTGTGCTTGGTGGTTGCTTGCTTGGGAATGCAGCGCGCAGCGGCGCGTGGGCGTATTGTACTGTTGGGGACACGGTTAGCTAAAATCGCCTGTCAGTACTTCGCCGTCCCATATTACCTCGGTTGCACTAGAAAGTGTTGTGCCTATATTGGACTTGATGGTGGACCATGTGCAGCGCATGTTTAATACTCGAAAGAAATAGTCTTGCAACACCTGAATATTTGAGATGCGATAAACCATGATCACATGTAAAAAAGTGATAGTTCTCAGATGAGAATATACCTGATGTCCCATACCCAATGGGGAAAAAAGTAACGTGAAAATTCAGCTGTCCAGTCTCTTGAAGTGAAATTTGTTCGCGTACACGCCCGACCATGTCTGGCGTTGTCAAGCCCGTACCCGACCCGGGCCCGGTGGCTGAAGCCCGAGCCCCGCTCAGGCCCGCCTAAAAAATGCCAGGCCGGGCCCGGCCCTGCCCACGGGCCGGGTCGGGCTCGGGCTTTCGCTTAGCGCTTGCTGGAACTTGTACGCCACATCACACGGCAAGGTGCCGTGCGACGGAGTAGGAGGAACTGTTAAAAGGCTCGCTGCAAAAGCCAGTCTCCAGCGGCCACAGGAGGGGTAGATCCTAACACCAAGGGACTTGTATGTGTGGCCAAAGGACGCGCTGAGCATAAATTGCCTGTGGGTATCAAAGGACGAAGTTGCAGCAGAAAGGACCATCCTTGCCAAAAGACACAGCCGCTGCATTGCATTGCCTGGGACAAGGAAGTTTCACCACTTCGAACCAATTTCTGAGGGCAGAATCGCGTTTTCTTCTGAGAGGAAATCTTTCCCGGTATGCAAGGGGCCTAAGACAAACAATAGCGGTGGTGAGCGTTTATTTTCAACAGGGCGTGTTTTGGGCAGGACACCTCGTGGTTTAACTTTTTTCCTCTTTTAGTGTGACGCGGAAGTATATGCGTCACAAGTGTACATAAAAGACGAACCGTCGAAAAACCCAGGAAGACAGTAGTACCAAGCATATAAAACTAACCTGTTAAAGGGTCTCTGCTTAGCAACGCGTCAGACCAGTATGTGCCTGGAAGGGTGCCTTGTCCGCGCCCAATGCCAGGCAAACCATGGCCGAGAAAAAAATTCATTTCTCGCGTTTGTCAAAAAGTTATTCTCCAGATTTTTGATATGTTGTAGCTGAAGCATTGTGCTATCAAATGACGTAGGTCGGCGATTTTTAAGTGGTCTGCCACATTCCGAAATCTTCTTCTGTAAAATGCAAAGTTTTGATGTGTGTCACTTTCCAACGGTTCTCACACAACAAGTGTATATCCCAGACATGCGAAAATTTTTGTTAGCGTTCCCCATGTGCTAGTAAACAGGGAGCCGTACCTACTTTTCCAACAAGGTAAGCAGGGAACGCGGAATAAAATCACAAAAGTTGCACAAACGGCGACATTTGGGTCCGACTTTAGAGGGCGAGCGAGAGAGTTATTTCGCATGCCCTGCTTAACTTATGCTGCATAATCCTCGGATGACATAAAACCACATTGGTTCGTATATAGAAGCAAGCACGCGCGAAAAGAAGACGAAAACCTGTGGTATGGTCTTCTCGCCTGGCGCAAACTCTGAGGTGCTCTAAAAACACAAGGAATCAATATTTCGAGTTGGGACATTCGGTACGATTAATCTGACAGTGTCCCCCACACACCCTATTTTTTTAAAAAATATTGGTGATGGGCGATTGACAACCTTGGACCATTCCCCATGGAATGACCCAACTCCTCCCCGCACGACGTCATCTTTTGAACTTATTTGTGCTTTGACGAATCTAGCACCCCTGCGTTGAAATTCGCTTTACAATTCCTTTAACAGCCGCCCCTTTTTCGTCCGGCGCGAAATATCTTTATCGCAACTGGCAAGTGACTGTCATTATGGCGATAAATGCGCACTGCCTTGCCCATCCAACGGCACGACCGCAATCCTGTTTACGAGTTTACGATTCGTCCCAGCTGTTCATACTCTTCATTGGTTCCGGTGTAAAGTTGCATTTATTAACATACAAATCCCCTTCCACGCCCTGAAAAGCCGCCCGTTTTCACCACCGCCATCCGCCACCATGACAGGGAACCACCGCCTTCGCTTCGGGACCAATGGGAAGTGTTCTTTCTGTTGGACGTTTTTCGAGGGAGTTTCTTTTCTGCTGAAAATAAGAGGCATGATCTCAATGAATTCTCCCGCAGTTGCAATGAGATTCAATGTGAAATAAGACGACCAATTCATTCAATGTGCATAAGAGAAGTATTTCTCATTGAGGGGATTGAGTTTTGCAGGGGAGCGGCCTTCGCGACAACATGTTCCACCATGTTGTGTGGCGAAGGCCGCGCACAGTGAATAAGGAACCAATTCGAGGAATTGGTTAATGAGTATCAGTGAGAAACGCTGACTTCCAATTGATTTAATGAGATACTTCACCAATACAGGGAATGCGAAGCCAATTGAATGAATTGGCTCAATGTGAACGAATGAGACACCATCATTCCCAACTGAACGAATGAGGTGAAACCTTTTGGGCGCCGAAGCAACGTTTCCCCATCTGCGCTCCAAAATAGTTCGCGTGATCTCAAATGTTTTTGAATATGGAAACAGAACTTCCCCACATAGCACGCTCCTAGCCAACCACACTCTAAAAAGAGAACTTCACCGCATAGCACGCTGTGCGCCAACCATTGCCAAAAATGGTAGGGTTATCGCTTCTGGTCCGAAGAGATGTGGGCGTACGCCTTTTTGTGGCAATTTGGATATATGATAAATGCCACAGAAATGCGTACGATGACATTCAACATACATCTGACCGTACTGTTCAACAATGCACTCCAGGTCACCCAAGCAATCAATGCTCATCAGAGGCAGACATGTACAAGATACTCAAAAATGTATTCAAGATAAGATAATAAATACTAACGTTGGAATGTAATTAAGATAGAGTATAAATACGTGAAAATTAAAGTAATTAAGATAGAGTACAAAATACTTCAAAAAGTATTTGAAATACAATTAAGATACTCGAGTACCTCTCGCAAATAAGGCAGTCTTGTGTTTTAAGCGTACACTTTCTTTGCCCGCAGTAGCAATTGCATTTCAAAATGATCGTCTGACACCTTTGCCCTCTTCCTCTGCACAACATTGCCCGCAATACTGAACAGACGTTCCACAGGTGCACTGGAAGGCACAGCTGGACAGAAGTACCTGTCCAGCATTATAGTCAGCACTTGGAACAAATGCCGCACTATTTGTTGCGTCAGAGAAGAAACCTGTGACTGGCCTTGGAGCTCTGACTCCTTGTACGCCAGCCGGTGACAGCATGTCAGGGAACTCGTGGGACTATTAGAGAAATTCATGACTATCTGCATGATTTTCCTGTTTACAAGTGCACTACTCCTATATATCTGATATGTTTCTTTTGCTAAGTTTTCTTGTCATGAGGTTGCACACATACTCAATCACGGTATCAATGCCCTTTCTCGTGGAACGATGGTTTTCTTCCAGCGTGCGACAAAGATTTCAGAGAAGGTCTACAGTGCTGCTATAGGCAAACCATCTGCAGATGAAGAATGCGAGCAGTAGTCTGTTGCTATACATATGAGCTCCCGGATGCCTCTAGAGTATAGCAGTGTCCAACGGTTCATCTTCGACACAGCTTCCGGTGTGTTTAGGACAATGTAGTGTTGTTTGATTGAAAGAGCACGTAGCTATACATGTTCCTTATAACGTTTCGCATACCTTATGCTGGTGTGACAATATAGGGGCAAGCAAAATACCGTGTGCTGGAGTGGGTGCAGCTCTTATGCAGTGGACTCTAAAACGCTGAAAGTTTGTTGTTTGGAATCCACAACCTCCACATACCTTCTCTTTTCCAGTCCGTGGGGTTTGCACATTCTCGACAGGGCACAAAGGCAGAACAGGTGTTGGAGGTGCCGGTTCCCCACTTGAACTCTATTCTTGATCTGAAATTTGCATTGTATATGTTATCAGGTGTGGTCACCGTAATATATTTACAAGACTGACACACTGGGGGAGCCTCCTGTAAGTGACTGCGGCAGACATGCCTCCGAATCTGCGCCTGCATGCATGTCTGACTCGTCACTGTTAACAGGCCTGTACTGCAATGTTGTGAAAATTGCCTGGTGAATGTTGAAACATTAAAGAAATGGTGCGAGGGCGCATTCACGAAAATCATGTGTGAAAAAATGGCATACCAACTGAGGCGTGTGAAATCGGTGCGTGGCCGCGGAACTCGCATCAGCCAGGGAGGGGTCCATATTTCCACATTTCTACGCTGACACAGAATTCTGTGCACTCGCACGGTGCCGCGCAAGTCAAAGTTAGTGTACCCAGCATATACCTCCAAGAACAAAATAAGCTCGGAGTACAACAGTGTATCGCGTCAGTTGTATATCCCTGCAGCTCAGATTTTTTTTTTTTTTTTACCTTCACGATTGCAAACCGGAAGGAAGCATATGATTACTTAGGCGCTAGCTGCTGGTGCGTTGCATGGCTTGTCCGCATTCAGCAGTTTTGATCAGTCTTGATGTTTGAACGAAACACGCACAGCCATATAACTTCCCACAGCCCGCGCACGGCGGTGAGTGGGAGGCGCCCTGACACGCTGAGTTGCAAACGATTACGCAACGCAGAGTGAACAAGGTATATATATATATATATATGTTTATAAGTCCCAAACGTCGCCACACCAGCATTGCACAGCTGTTTCGGCCTTATTGGGCCTTCATCAGCAATGCGTAGGTGGGCGACGTTTGAGCGAGTGGCGTCGGAAGGTCACGTGGAACGTGATGTCCTCCCGTCAGGGTGAGTGACTCACCTCTGAAAGCCCAGTGCGAAGCCAGTAAAGTATTAAATGAAGAAAAATAGCATATATATATATATATATATATATATCATATATACATAATTCGCAACTTACAAAATATCAATCGAGTGAACATCTGAAACAAAAAGAGAAAGTCAAGTTTATTCAATGTTAGAAACAATACTTATTCAAAAACGAGAAACAAATTTAATTCCAGCATTGTTTCCGATAACTTTGCAACAGTAACTTCTACACGCAGAAGCCACAAACAAACAACACATCTGATATTCAAATTAATGTAAGAGTATTCTACAGATGAAATCAACAGGCACAACTCAAAAATACCTTCCCAACTCATAGAATATTTTTATTAATATCAATCGAGTGATCATCTGAGACAAAGACAAAGCAGTAATTGATTCAGGCAAACACTTTCTAAACAATACATCACAGAAACTTGTGTTCATCATTGAGGACCCGCTAGTGCATTCGAACAATAAAGTGAGAGGGAAGCCGCTAACCATAAAATTCCCACACACTTTCGGCAAGGTTACGCCCGCAGTGAGTAGGGGAATTCTCCGTGGTCTTGGTACACAATGTAGTTGAAGGCCATAAACTCTCCCCAACACACCCAAGTCAAGATAGGGAGGGGCGGACTCTATAGTGTGGTCTTTGTACACAAGACAGACAATGGAAGCACACGTTTTTCCTTACACATCGAATCTTTTTGTAAATCATTTTTCATAATTCTCACAGCGGGATCTTAAATACATCCTAAACCACATAACGTGATAAATTTTTAATCAATAAAGTGAACACAAATATGATTTAATTAAGTGAAGCAGCACACTAGAAAACAGAACAAACAAGGGAGTTTCAGCGAACAGATAGACGGACTTTGTACTCGCTACCATAGGTCATGGGAGGACGTGATGAAAAGCTGCTTCGAAAAAGAAGCTGCCCAATAATTCTATTACCACAGCATTTTCAATACGTCCTAGACATGGTCGTATTCAGAGATATGGTACAGATTACGGAATCTACAATAGTTATAAAAATATTTGCACGTCAACATCGGAACGGCCACTCGGATTAATGGTGGGGTTTTTGAAGTTTGCTAACGAAGAATTGAAATACACTAGACCGGATGTAATTGTAATCATTGCAATGGGCATTGCATTAATCAAGAAAGCAATGAGATGAAATTATCATATATACAAGCAGTCTATATCGCACGATTCGTTGCGGATTTGTTGAAATTACACCTAACCATTGAAATGCAAAGTACATAAAGAATCTTATCACGTGACATGCTCCACTACAGCGTCTAAACAATCATTTTCTTCTACCAGTTCTTGCAATGACGTCGAATGAGCAGAAGTTCTACACTGCAGTACAAGGTCTAATGTATCATCACTTGCTGAAACTCAACGAACATATCAATCGCGGTGACGCGTGAGGCGAAAATAATACAATCTATCCAGCTATCTTTGCTACTAGAACCTGGTGGGGGCAACACACACTCTATCTCTCCAAGCGAAGAAACCGCACGTCCTTTAATCTATGGAAAGGGGCACTTTCTCTCTCTTTCACATTCTTTCCTGCAGTTTTGACTTTGAAAAGTTAAATAAGAAAATGATCTTTAATGATGAGTTTGCGTTTTACCTCATTATGAGCAAAAACTTATACAATTAAAGTATATCCTTTCCATTTGTAGTGCGTGTGTGCTATGACACTAGAAATATGGTGACAGCTTTTTCAGTATGGCTACATGAAACCTCGGGTACATTTTGTGAATTGGACCTACACTTACGTGTGACCTGTGCTGTTTACACTGATTACTTATACAAAAGGAACATTTGCTTATTATAATTAAGGTTATGTACCTTCGATCATGTTTATGCATAGTGCTCATCCTCACTGTATAGTTGTCAAACATTTCTGATGACACTTGTGTGATTCGATCCTCCGAAAATCTCATTGCGTTTGTGTGCCGTGTGTTACCAGGATTAATATTGTAGACTCCGCCTGCTCGTCATGCGTGTAAAATCCTTCATTTGCATCGCATTATTTGTTAATGTATTCTGTTTTTTTTTTGTCGGCTCTCCAACTGTTTTAGAAATATATACACTGTGCAATCTAGTTCACAAAATGTGATAAGCTTTCGTTGAATATTTGTGTTCCTTTTTTGTAAACGAAGGTTGATATAACATGCCTCTATATTTCAATTAGCGATTTCTTCTCCTGCAATTCTATCCTTCGGATGATGATGTTGTATAGAGTGTAGTCGTGTAAAACCTCTGATTGTCACCGCTGATTCCATGTGAGGGTCCTTGGCCGTATAGTGTGGAATATTCGTCTCCTTAGCAATCATTGTGTTCAATCTAGCCATACTAAATATAAGCTGTTTCCGTGGCAATGCGTAGAATTGATTACATTGATGGGAAAGATTACATTTAGTATTTAGTTATACACTTGCTTATTACTTATTATTTTATGCTTATAATTTATTATTAATTATACAGTTGTCCTATTACAAACTCTGAAGTTTTCGTTTGTTGTCTTGATTGATTAAATGAGAATTCATTATAAAGTTTAGTCTTATTATTGGCCTCTTGAATCCAGCGAATGCAGGCGATACGTTCTCGCCGTTTGGATTGTTTCAGTAACATGCGCCTTGTTGCGACGAACTTGCACAGTCTCTTATTGATGTTTTCTTTCTTTGTATGAAGATTCTCGAATGGCGTACAAGAGACTATTAGATGAAAATCGTCCAGTGGTCCACCGCAATTGATATGTTCGTTGAGTTTAACAAGTGATGATACATTGGACCTTGTACGACAGTATTGAACTTCTGCTCATTCGACATCATTGCAAGAACTTGTGAAGAAAGTAATCGTTCAGACGCTGTATTGGAACATATCACGTGCTAAGATTTTTTACGTACTTTCCATTTCAATTGTTAGATGAAAATGCAACAAATCCGCAACGATTCGTGCGATATAGACTGCTTATATATGATAATTTGATCTCATTGCCTTCTTGATTAATGCAATGCCCATTGCAATGATTACAATTACATCTGGTCTAGTGTATATCAATTCTTCGTTAGCAAACTTCAAAAACCCCACCATTAATCCGAGTGGCCGTTCCGATGTTGACGTGCAAATATTTTTATAACTATTGTAGATTCCGTAGTTTGCACCATATCTCTGAATACGACCATCTCTACGACGTATTGAAATGCTGTGATAATAGAATCATTGGGCAGCTCTTCTTTTTCGAAGCAGCTTTTTATCACATCTGTCATATATTACCTGTGCTATTATGTCACTGTATGATCCACGTCCATACAACCTGCCCCGATTGTTGTGCTGGCAACCAGGGAGGATTATCAAGATGGCGGAATAAAGAGTATACCGTGAATCTGACGGTGCGTGCTTCTCATCGTATACCAAGCAACACAACAACTGGCGACGAGTGCGAACTCCTTCGGGCATATTCGAGCGATGCGCGCAACTCCTCGTACAGCACAGATGTCACCAAGCCACTGACTCCTGAGGTGCTACCGAGAACACAAGAGGTGAGCAACGAGCATTCAACATGGCGGTCGTACCCGCTGCCTTACCGGCATTTCCTCCGTTTGACCTTTCTTCGGATCACACTACTATTGGGGACCGTTGGCAGCGCTGGATAAATCGATTTGAAAATCTACTCGTTGGTCTCAATATCACAAGTCCAGCCCAAAAGAAAGCACTGCTTCTACATTACATTGGGGATGACGGATATGACGTATACACCTCGCTGGAGCCGCACCCAGGTACAGCCGTAACTCAATCCTCCGAAGTAGAAACACGACCCGATGCAGCCTCCACGGCAGATGTTTACGCTACAGCTAAGAAAAAGCTCCACGATCATACCGTCCTTGTCACAGCAACGCCTAGTGAGTCATTGCTTTGTTTTCGGTTGGCTGAAGCACTTGGGCTCATATCCATTGCTTACAACGTGGCGACAAGCAAAGAAAACATTCTAAGCAAGTACCCCAAACTGTTCACTGGCCTTGGAGAGTTAAGAGGATTTGAAGTTCAGCTCCACATCGACCCTACGGTTCCACCAGTCGCACAGAAAGCACGTCCTCTTCCATTTCACATTCGTGAAGCAGTAGAAAAGGAGATCGACAGGCTGATACAGCTAGATGTTATTGAAAAAGCCACGGGTCCAACAACGTGGGTGTCCCCCATAGTCGTGGTTCCAAAGCCACACGCTCCTGACCAAGTGCGTCAGTGCGTTGACATGCGCCGCGCTAACCAAGCTATTATACGAGAACGCCACACCTCACCTACACTAGAAGACCTCGTTACCTGCCTAAACGGTGCAATGATGTTCTCTAAACTAGACCTAAACGACGGCTATCATCAGCTGCTACTTAAGGAAGACTGTCGTCATATCACAACGTTCGCAACTCACATGGGACTTTACAGGTACAAGCGGTTGAACTTCGGAATAAACGCAGCCGCCGAACTTTTTCAAAATACGGTTCGTCAAGTACTTGCGGGCATTCCCGGCGTGATAAACATCAGCGACGACATCCTGGTATATGGCAAGACCGAAAGAGAACACAACGACTCCCTTGACGCTACCCTGAAACGCCTCACCGACTGTGGAATCACACTGAGTCCAAAAAAATGCAGCTTTTTCCAGCGTGAGCTAACATTCTTCGGACATATCTTCTCAGAGAAAGGCATCAAACCAGATCCTGCTAAGGTACAAGGCTTCCTAAATATGCCACCTCCAAGAGATGTGTCTGAGGTCAGAAGCCTTCTTGGAATGATCACTTACTGTGGCAGGTTCATTCCTAACCTAGCCCAGCTAACAGCGCCTTTACGCTCCCTGACAAAGAAGGAAACACCATGGAACTGGACAACAGAGCATCAAAAAGCACTGGACCAGCTAAAGGACGTGCTCACTCATAGCAGCAACCTGGCCTACTTCGACCAGAACAAAACCACCCATCTCACAGTTGATGCAGGTCCAAAGGGATTAGGAGGCATCCTCGCGCAGGATGGTGGTGACAGAACTCATGTAGTGGCATATGCCAGCCGTAGCCTTACAGAGGCAGAGGAACGCTACTCGCAAATCGAGAAAGAGACTCTTGCTGCGGTCTGGGCCATAGAGCACTTTAATATCTACCTCTACGGAACCTCTTTTGTGCTACACACTGACCACAAACCGCTTGTGAATATTCTGACAAATCCAAGTTCGCGACCATCTGCAAGGATTGAACGACTGTGTCTACGAATTCAGCAGTACAGCTTCATTGTACAACACCAGAAAGGATCAGAAAATCCTTCAGATTACATGTCCCGACATCCTGTAGGGCAAACCAACCCAAGGTTTCGGACCAGCAAGGTACCTGACGAGTATGTCTTATTCCTGTCAAGAATCGCAGTACCTCGTGCAATAAACACCGAGGAAGTCATTAAGGCAACATTGGCCGATGCCACGTGTCAAGAACTCACACAAGCAATTCAAGCATGCCCCTCTATGAGGCACGATCTGTGGAATAAGCCGCACGTCAAACCCTACAAGCCTCTAGAGACTGAACTGTCTGTGACGCCACAAGGTCTCATACTGCGAGGCACAAGGTTACTGCTCCCTTCAGGTCTTCAGGAACGTGCAGTTCAGCTTGCCCACAAAGGACACATGGGCATGGTGAAGACTAAACAACTGCTCCGCGAGTCCGTTTGGTTTCCCAAAATGGATACCCTCGTAGAAAAGGCAGTGCGCAATTGCATTCCATGCCAAGCTGTCACACATGGACCAAAACGCGATCCTCTAAAGCCAACTCCACTGCCTGACGGGCCATGGGAAAACCTTGCGATGGACTTTGCAGGCCCATTTCCGAATGGAAAGTACCTTCTGGTGCTTGTAGACGAATATTCCCGTTTCCCGGTAGTGGAAGTCGTTCCGTCAAGTGGAAGTCGTTCCGTCAACCGCAGCGTCATCAACCATAGCAGTGCTAAGAAGGACTCTGTCACAATTCGGCATCCCGAAGCAAATAAAAACTGACAACGGACCTCCTTTCAACTCCTCAGAGTTTAAACTCTTCGCACAGGAACTCGGTTTCCGACATCACAGAGTTACTCCGTTGTGGCCTGAAGCGAATGGAGAGGCAGAACGCTTCATCCAAACACTCATGAAAGCGATTAAAACGTGCCATGTGGAAGAGCAGAACTGGATGCAGAAAATACATGACTTTCTGCTCTGCTACCGTGCTACTGCGCACACCACTACAAAGCTTTCGCCATATGAGCTCCTCTTTGGAAGGAAAATGTTGACCACCTTGCCGAGTTCGGTACACCGTGAGACCACGGACACACGCGACGCTACTCTCTCCAACGATACAAGAGCAAAAGAAATATCGAAAGCACGAGCAGACGAAAAACGACATACTAAGGAACACACTCTTCAAAAAGGAGATGTTGTTTTGGTCAAACAAAAGAAGATTAGTAAGTTGACGTCGACATTTGACCCGGTGCCTTATATTGTCGTAGAAGTCATAGGCAGTCAAATTTCAGCAAAAAGAAATAATCATATCATCACACGGAATGCAAGCTTCTTCAAAAAACTTGGAGCGGAGTATAAGCACACACCTAACGTAGAAAATAGTGACGAAGACGACGAACTGCTTGATGACACCAGACGCGACGACCCACAAAACCAAACCAGCAACGATCCACCAGATGATGATCGACACCACGACGGTGTTTCCGCACAGGACTCTGGTTCTCCCAACCGGTACCCCATCAGAAGTTCAAGAGGTGTGCCACCAGACAGGCTCAACTATACCTAGAGCTGCAAGAGGGAGAGCTGTGACTTTTGAACCTTTTGTTATCTTGCGTTATCCATTTGTGTTTTCACCTATATTTCTTCCAGAAATCGTTTCTACATATAAGGTGGAGGGGGAATGTCATATATTACCTGTGCTATTATGTCACTGTATTATCCACGTCCATACAACCTGCCCCGATTGTTGTGCTGGCAACCAGGGAGGATTATCAAGATGGCGGAATAAAGAGTATACCGTGAATCTGACGGTGCGTGCTTCTCATCGTATACCAAGCAACACAACATCCTCCCATGACCTATGGTAGCGAGTACAAAGTCCGTCCATGTGTTCCTTCCTTGTTTGTTCTCTTCTCTAGTGTGCTTCTACACTTAATTAAATCATATCTGTGCTCACTTTATTGATTAAAAATTTATTGTGTTATCAGGTTTAGAATGTGTTTAATATCCCGCCGTGAAAATTATAGTAAATTATTTACAAAAATATGCGATGTGTATGGAGAAAAGTGTGCTTCCATTGTCTCTGTTGTGTACAATGGCCACACTAGAGTCCCTCCCTATAGAGTCCCACAATCCCCACAATAGAGTCCCTCCCTAGACTCCCTCCCTATGTAGGAGGGAGGGACACATACCCTACCCCTCCCACATACCCTAGACTTGGGTATGTGGGAGCGAGTTTATGGCCTTCAACTAGATTGTGTACCAAGACTAATGGGAGAATTCCCCTACTCCCTGCGGGTGTAAACTTGCCGAAAGTGTATGGGAACTTTATGGTTAGCGGCTCCCCTCTCACTTTATTGTTCGAACCCACTAGTGGGTCCTGAATGATGAAGACAGGTTTCTGTGATGTATTCGCGCTGCTTGTTTAGAAAATGTTTGCCTGAATTAATTTCTGCTTTGACTTTGTTTCAGATGATCACTCTATTGATATTAACCAAAATATTCTACGAGTTGGGAAGGTATTTTTGAGATGTGTATATTGATTTCCTCTGTAGAAAACTTTTACATTAATTTCGATTTCAGACGTGTTGTTTGCTTGTGGCTTCTGCGTGTAGAAATTCTTCTTCCGCCTCCGTCATGCCCCGCATCCGCAGAAAGTACTGTTGCAAAGATATCATACATTTCTTTCCCGTTTTTGAATAAGTATTGTTTCGAACATGGAATAAACTTGACTTTCTGTCTTTGTCTCAGATGTTCACTCGATTGATACTTTGTGGGTTGGGAATTATGTATGCATGATAGTTGTGTCTGCTGATTTCTCGGAGGAAACAAATAGTGCCAAATAAAGCTTTTTTTAAAGCCAAGTAAAGTTTTTTGGATTCTGGCATGACATAGCAAGTTGAAGTTCTCGTCCCTCTTGTCTTCGGTCAACACCCTAGCATAATTCAATGCACATTTCTTACCTCTCGGAACCTTGATGTAGCAGCCGCAAGGACAGAATTTGCGACCATAGGCTGGTGTGACAATACAGCACTGTCGATGGCATGCCCCTCTGCTTCTCCCTGTAATGGAAAGTGCGTGGACAGAAGTACCTGTGCAGCATTATAGTCAGCACTTGGAACAAAGGCCACACTATTTGTTGCATCAGAGAAGAAACCTGTGGCTGGCCTTGGAGCTCTGACTCCTTGTACGCCAGCCGGTGACAGCATGTCAGGAAACTCGTGGACTATTAGGGAAATTCATGACTATTTGCATGATTTTTCTCTTTACAAGTGCACTACTCCTATATGTCTGATATGTTTCTTTTGCTAAGTTTTCTTGTCCACATTGTGCAACTGAGCTCAGGCCAATGTTTCCCGCAAAGCTTTCTATTTCTTTTTCATGTATCCAACTCCAACCCAAAAATGAAGAACGCATCACTTACACGAACCTCAGACCAGCTCTAGAACACGGGTCCTCGTTTTCTTGGTTGGATCGCTTCTGAATCCCAAAGCAAATTATTTGGGATAATAGGTGGTAGGAAAAATCAAGCACTGTCGATGGCAAGCCCCTCTGCTTCTCTCTGTAATGGAAAGTGCGTGGACAGAAGTACCTGTGCAGCATTATAGTCAGCACTTGGAACAAAGGCCACACTATTTGTTGCATCAGAGAAGAAACCTGTGGCTGGCCTCGGAGCTCTGACTCCTTGTACGCCAGCCGGTGACAGCATGTCAGGGAACTCGTGGGACTATTAGAGAAATTCATGACTATCTGTATGATTTTCCTGTTTACAAGTGCACTACTCCTATATATCTGATATGTTTCTTTTGCTAAGTTTTCTTGTTTTACACATTGTGCAACTCAGCTGTGGCCAATGTTTCCGCAAAGCTTTCTATTTCTTTTTCATGTATCCAACTCCAACTTAAAAATTAAGAACGCATCACTTACACGAACCTCAGACCAGCTCTAGAAGTCGGGTCCTCGTTTTCTTGGTTGGATCGCTTCTGAATCTCAAAGCAAATTATTTGGGATAATAGGTGATAGGAAAAATCAAGCACTGTCGATGGCAAGCCCCTCTGCTTCTCTCTGTAATGGAAAGTGCGTGGACAGAAGTACCTGTGCAGCATTATAGTCAGCACTTGGAACAAAGGCCACACTATTTGTTGAATCAGAAAAGAAACCTGTGGCTGGCCTTGGAGCTCTGACTCCTTGTACGCCAGCCGGTGACAGCATGTCAGGGAACTCGTGGGACTATTAGAGAAATTCATGACTATCTGCATGCTTTTCCTGTTTACAAGTGCACTACTCCTATATATCTGGTATGTTTCTTTTGCTAAGTTTTCTTGTCTTACACATTGTGAAAATGAGATCTGGCCAAGCTTTCCCCGCAAAGCTTTCTATTTCTTTTTCAAGTATCCAACTCCAACCCAAAAATGAAGAACGTGTTGGAATTAGAGGTGTGAAGGCTCGCTACCGACGCGTGAGTCCACGCTGAGAGGAAGCACACGACATACCAAATTTTGTGGCACACATATTTAATATGAGCACGGAGTAAAAAGGCTGGCTCACAAATCGTTGTCTTCGCCCTGTCGATGGGTTGGCCTGTCTTCCGAGTCGCTGCAGTGGCCGCTGCCTTGTCTCTTGGCTTTCTCCCTCCTGCTGTTCCGATCCTAGACCCTGGTTCTTCCTTCGGGAGCTCTGGCACAACTGCCTTCCCCCACGGATGGTGATCGAGAGTTCGAGACCAAACACCGAAGAAACGGACACTTTCCGAGAAACGGCAGAGACGGGGCCGATCGACGGTGTCGCGTTACACCCTTTCGAGTGTAGGAACTGGACGGCGCCCCCGAAACCATAAATAACGTTTGTGTAACGGCTTCGCTGTTCATTCTACGTCCGTTTGGGCTGTGAGGTTAAGCAGTCACATCTGGTCCTTCACAGAGGAGACAGGAAGCAGTGGTCCGTTTGTCTCGGTTACCAGATTCCAACTGGCCCGAGGATGTTTATTTACTCGAGCCACGGGGCAGGTGCTGGATGTCAGGGACTGGCGATGCAGCTGCTACAGGGCTCCCCCCCTAGCGACCTGCTGGGGGCAGGGAGCGAAAACTGGCAAGCTTGCGTGCCCAGGCTACGTGGCATGGTCGAGGAATCGGGTGACTTGGGTGGAGAGGTGGAGCTGTGCGGTTGTCCACGGAAGAGGGTGCCGTCGATTTGTGGCTGCTGGGAAGGGGCGAGCTGAGGGACACGTCGAGGAACGCCGGCTTCAGGCGATGGACGGAGACTGTGTCCTGCCGGCCGTTAATAAGGAGGGTGAAGTGGTGGGTGGTTCTGGTGGTCACAGGGAAGGGGCCGGAATACGCAGGCTGCAGCGGCTTTCTGACGGCATCGCATCGCACAAACACGTGAGAACACGTATCCAGGTCGGGGTGTCGGTAGGTCGGACCGGACCGGGCAGGCGAGCGGGGTGGCACTGGGCGCAACGAGGACATAACACTGCGAAGACGGGATACGTAGTCTTGTTGTGCGTCGGGTTGCGGGTCTTCTGGGACGGACAAAAATTCACCGGGAAGTCGGAGCGTTGTGCCATAAACCAGCTCCGCGACGGTACAGTGACGGTCGGATCGGAGGGCTGTGCGTATTCCAAGAAGGGCAACGGGGAGTACTTCGGGCCAGGGTGTATCAGGAGTGGCACGCAAGGCGATCTTGAGCTGTCGGTGTAGTCTCTCGACGAGCCCATTCGAAGCAGGATGATAAGCTGTTGTACGAATACGTTTGGCGCCCAATGCGTTCGTGAAAGCGGCGAAGAGGGCAGACTCGAACTGCCGACCTCTGTCAGTCGTGATGATGGATGGTGCGCCGAAACGGGAGATCCAGGTGTTGATAAGAGCGCATGCGACTGTTGGAGCAGTGGAGTCAACAATGGGCACCGCTTCCGGCCAGCGGGTGAAACGGTCAACGGCCGTCAAGATGTAGTTGAAACCCTGGGAATGCGGAAGTGGACCGACCAAGTCGATGTGAACATGGTCAAAACGGGCGTCAGGTGGCAGAAAAGGTGCTAGCGACAGACGGGTGTGGCGCTGGGTCTTGGTTCTTTGGCACGGCAAGCATGTGCGCACCCAGTGCTTGATATCAGCGTGCATATTGGGCCAGACGTATCGGGTGCCTATGAGCTTTCGTGTGCCTCGGACGCCGGGGTGGGAGAGAGCGTGAAAGTGATCGAAAATGGGACGGCGTAATGCGAGGGGGACGAAAGGTCGTGGCGAGCCCTGTGAAGTGTCGTAAATCACGGCGGCCGTCGCCGCGGGGAGGTGAACATCTTCAAGCTTGAGGCTGTTGGACGCGGGCTTCGTGCGCAGTACGGCCAGCTCCTGATCAGATGACTGAGCAGGGACAAGAAGGTCCAGAGACAGAACGGCTGAGCACTGCGCTGTAGTGGGTGTGATCAAGGTGGATATTCTACTGAGAGCATCGGCGACGGGGTTGTTGACGCCGCTCACGTGCTGTATGTCAGTGGTGAATTCTGAGATGAAGGCCAGGTGCCGGATTTCTCGAGGTGTATATCCGGTACCAGAAGATGAGAGAGCATGAGTAAGCGGCTTGTGATCCGTATATATGGTGAATGATCGTCCTTCCAAGAAGTGCCGGAAGTGCTTCACTGCTAGGAATATGGCCAGGAGCTCGCGTCCAAACGTGCTATAGCGCGTCTCTGCAGGTTTGAACTTGCGCGAGAAGAAAGCGATGGGCTGCCAAGCAGAAGAAACTCGCTGCTGCAGGACGGCGCCGGCAGCACTGCTCGAAGCGTCCACCATGATGCAAGTAGGTGCATCGTGCCGGGGATGGACAAGAAGAGTGGCGGCGGCGATGTCTTGCCGGATTTTGTCGAAGGCGGCGATAGAGTCGTCGGACCATGGTAGCGTGGCGGCGTCGCGTTTTCGGGAATAGAGTAGAGCTTCCAACGGGGCCAGTGTGGCAGCACAAGATCGTATAAAGCGCCGATAGAAGTTGGCGAAACCGAGGAAACGTCTCAACTGTTTGACGGACGTGGGACGGGGGAAATCCTTGATGGCGGCGACTTTAGAGGGCAGAGGAAGGATGCCGTGCTGGTTAACGCGGTGACCCAGGAAATCAAGCTCCGGGACGCCGAATTCACTTTTCGCGGCGTTGATTACAATGCCGTAATCTTGTAGGCGAGCGAAGAGGGTTCGTAAGTGATCGGCGTGCTCTTCGGGGGTGGCGCTGGCAACCAGAATATCGTCCATGTAGGCATAGACGAACGGGAGGCCAAAGGTGACAGAGTTAATAAACCGTTGAAATGTCTGGGCTGCATTACGCAAGCCGAACGGGATACGCAGGAACTCGTAGAGGCCAAAGGGTGTAATGATGGCGGTCTTCGGAATATCGTCTTCCGCCATGGGTATTTGGTGGTAGGCGCGCACCAGGACGATTTTAGAGAAAACGGTGGCGCCTTCGATGTTAGCGGTGAAGTCTAAGATGTTAGGGATGGGGTACCGGTCGGGCACCGTAGCGTGGTTTAAGGCACGGTAATCACCGCAAGGGCGCCAGTCTCCCGTCTTCTTGGGCACCATATGGAGTGGGGATGCCCAGCTGCTGCTTGACGGTCGGATAATGCCAAGCTCGAGCATATGATCGAATTCAGCCTTAGCGATGGAGAACTTTTCGGGAGCCAAGCGACGCGGGCGAAAGTGAACGGGCGGGCCTTGAGTGACAAGTGGTGTACGACGTCGTGCTTGACCGGGCGAGTCCAGTCGGGGGGCTTGGTGAGCTCAGGGAAGTCTTCCAGAATATGGGAGTAGGGCGACGCTGGCGCACAGTAGGAAAGGCTGTGGCAGGGTGGAATGCGATGCCGGATGCCGTGAACCTGAAGATGGGTGGTGGCGTCGATAAGGCGTTTCCGAGCGACGTCAACGAGGAGTCCGAAGTGCGTGAGAAAGTCAGCACCAATCGGCTACGTGAAAAATCCATCGGAAGTCTCGTCGTAGGCCCAGGTTCAAAGTGAGGGACTGCTGGCCAAATACCGGGATGGTGGTGGAGTTGGTGGCGCGTAGGGTGAAACACGGTTGTCGGCTGCGATGGGCTTTGCTAGCGGGCATAACGCTGACATCGGCACCGGTATCTATGAGAAAGCGTCTGCCTGACACACGGGTCTACAACGTAGAAAAGGCGACTTTCGAGTTGACCCGATGCACTTGTCGCCATTAGTGACTGGGTGGGGCGTTTCCCGACCACGAGCAGGGTTGGAAACAGTGCCGGGCCTCGGCGCCAAACCACTGGTGGTACCAGCACATGCCGTTGGACCGAGGGTTTGGGCTGCGCCGGCCGCGAGGGGTGAGCGATCGTCGGCGGAAGCGCCGGGGGCTTGGCGAACGGCTCCGCGCTGCCAGTGTCGCGACAAGGTGGGTTAGGTTGTTCACCTGCTGCGTCAATGGCGGCCATGTGCTGAGAGGTGTCTTGCGTTGGTGCGGGGGTAGACACTTGCGAAACGGCCGAAGGTGTGGGCTCTGGGAAAGGAGGGTGTGGTGTCTCCACATGCATTACGGAGGGTGATGGAATAGCAACCTCCATTACAGCATCGGCGAGGGTGGCGAGTTCGTCCGTTGAAAGGTTTGTCGTAGTGGCTAGGACCATCTGCACATTTCTTGGAAGTCTTTGCAGAAAGAGTTCTCTCAGGAAGCTGTCGCTTGTGGAAGCAGCTCCGTCACCGAGCAATTGTTTCATGCGCCGTAACAGCTGCGTGGGGCGTCTGTCCCCGAGCTCCTCCGCAGACAGAAGCTGCTGAAGACGTGCGCGGTCGGAGCAGGTCGTTCGCTTGAGAAGTGCGGACTTCAGCTTGTCGTACGGGCAATCCACAGGTGGTGAAGCGATGACATCATAGACCTCGTCGGCGGCGGATGGAGAGAGCGCTGCGATGACGTAATAGAATTTCGTGGTCTGGGCTGTGATGCCGGACAGATGAAATTGGGCCTCGGCCTGAATAAACCAGGTGGCTGGGTTCCGGTCCCAAAACGGTGGAAGTTTAACGCTAACAGCGGTCACGGAAGTGGGCTCTTGTACCATGCTGGGGGTACCGGGAGTCGTGGTGACGTGGCCGTCCCCTGTAGACATGGTGAATAGCGTGGAACGTCATCACGTTCGGGTCACCAATTGTTGGAATTAGAGGAGACAGGAAGCAGTAGTCCGTTTGTCTCGGTTACCAGATTCCAACTGGCCCGAGGATGTTTATTTACTCGAGCCACGGGGCAGGTGCTGGATGTCAGGGACTGGCGATGCGGCTGCTACAAACGCATCACTTACACGAACCTCAGACCAGCTCTAGAAGTCGGTGTCACAGTCCTCGAACAAAGGCAGCACCCCACACGAGTATATTGCAGTTCTGTTTCCCCGGTTGCTTAAAAAAAACATCTGTTCGGCACAGCAACACGGGCAAGAAACTGCGCGAATGGCCTGCGCTCTGTTAGCAGCCATTCGCACACGTGTGATTCCAAGAACTATTCCCCTATATGGTGTCTGGTCCACACTTCGGGCCTCAGTAACTGGACACTCAGTGATACTCGGGAATGTTGTGCGCTCGCTAGTGTTTGACACTGACGACAGATTTATGGAGGGGTGTTCCAGTCCCGGAGTGTCACAGTCCTCGAACAAAGGCAGCACCCCACACGAGTATATTGCAGTGCTGTTTCCCCGGTTGCTTAAAAAAACATCTGTCCGGCACAGCAACACGGGCAAGAAACTGCGCGAATGGCCTGCGCTCTGTTAGCAGCCATTCGCACACGTGTGATTCCAAGAACTATTCCCCTATATGGTGTCTGGTCCACACTTCGGGCCTCAGTAACTGGACACTCAGTGATACTCGGGAATGTTGTGCGCTCGCTAGTGTTTGACACTGACGACAGATTTATGGAGGGGTGTTCCAGTCCCGGAGTGTCACAGTCCTCGAACAAAGGCAGCACCCCACACGAGTATATTGCAGTGCTGTTTCCCCGGTTGCTTAAAAAAACATCTGTCCGGCACAGCAACACGGGCAAGAAACTGCGCGAATGGCCTGCGCTCTGTTAGCAGCCATTCGCACACGTGTGATTCCAAGAGCTGTTCCCCTATATGGTGTCTGGTCCACACTTCGGGCCTCAGTAACTGGACACTCAGTGATACTCGGGAATGTTGTGCGCTCGCTAGTGTTTGACACTGACGACAGATTTATGGAGGGGTGTTCCAGTCCCGGAGTGTCACAGTCCTCGAACAAAGGCAGCACCCCACACGAGTATATTGCAGTGCTGTTTCCCCGGTTGCTTAAAAAAACATCTGTCCGGCACAGCAACACGGGCAAGAAACTGCGCGAATGGCCTGCGCTCTGTTAGCAGCCATTCGCACACGTGTGATTCCAAGAGCTGTTCCCCTATATGGTGTCTGGTCCACACTTCGGGCCTCAGTAACTGGACACTCAGTGATACTCGGGAATGTTGTGCGCTCGCTAGTGTTTGACACTGACGACAGATTTATGGAGGGGTGTTCCAGTCCCGGAGTGTCACAGTCCTCGAACAAAGGCAGCACCCCACACGAGTATATTGCAGTGCTGTTTCCCCGGTTGCTTAAAAAAACATCTGTCCGGCACAGCAACACGGGCAAGAAACTGCGCGAATGGCCTGCGCTCTGTTAGCAGCCATTCGCACACGTGTGATTCCAAGAGCTGTTCCCCTATATGGTGTCTGGTCCACACTTCGGGCCTCAGTAACTGGACACTCAGTGATACTCGGGAATGTTGTGCGCTCGCTAGTGTTTGACACTGACGACAGATTTATGGAGGGGTGTTCCAGTCCCGGAGTGTCACAGTCCTCGAACAAAGGCAGCACCCCACACGAGTATATTGCAGTGCTGTTTCCCCGGTTGCTTAAAAAAACATCTGTCCGGCACAGCAACACGGGCAAGAAACTGCGCGAATGGCCTGCGCTCTGTTAGCAGCCATTCGCACACGTGTGATTCCAAGAACTATTCCCCTATATGGTGTCTGGTCCACACTTCGGGCCTCAGTAACTGGACACTCAGTGATACTCGGGAATGTTGTGCGCTCGCTAGTGTTTGACACTGACGACAGATTTATGGAGGGGTGTTCCAGTCCCGGAGTGTCACAGTCCTCGAACAAAGGCAGCACCCCACACGAGTATATTGCAGTGCTGTTTCCCCGGTTGCTTAAAAAACATCTGTCCGGCACAGCAACACGGGCAAGAAACTGCGCGAATGGCCTGCGCTCTGTTAGCAGCCATTCGCACACGTGTGATTCCAAGAGCTGTTCCCCTATATGGTGTCTGGTCCACACTTCGGGCCTCAGTAACTGGACACTCAGTGATACTCGGGAATGTTGTGCGCTCGCTAGTGTTTGACACTGACGACAGATTTATGGAGGGGGGTTCCAGTCCCGGAGTGGGACAGAATAATGAGTCGTAAGCAGTTGGTATCGGGCTAGCTCACGAAGAAGTCGCACACTTTCACGTGGTGTATCGGGCGCCTCGATGTTGTGCCACCAGTATTGGGCTGGTGTATTCTTCAATCAATCTGTGCAATAGTGTTCTCTGCTTCAAGCTCCATCTCCATCCTCCTCAAGTACAATCAGACTTTTCTTCAAGATCATCTTCTCCACTGCGCATCTCGTCTCTACGAGGGACCTCACTCACCGGCTATTGGACAGTCCTTGACCGCAAGTTTGCTTTGTTCTTATTCTTTGTATGTTGCCCTTCTGCAATGCGTAACTGTAACTGTCAGGCAAACTTCTCTCTCGTGTTCAACTAGTGGTTCAAGTAACTGTCTATAGCTGATTGTTTCTTTGTTAATTGCTTATAAATGTGTGTGTTTCCAAAAACGATTGTGTGACTGTCTGCTCATTGGTCGGTGACAACACAGCTCTTCCCCAGTTACGTCGTCGCGTTGGGAAATCCCTAGCTCATCAGACCACGTGACAGCTTCCAACAGCCAGTCTCTGCCGACACAAAATTAGGGTCCGAGTAAAGGGGATATATACTGTCTGACACATAGCAGACCTCATTTTAAGCCAAGCTCAGCTATTCATATGTCATTGTATTTCGCAATTGTTTCACGCAAGCTGCTGTCCTATAAGTCCGCATCGTGACGCTCAACTGGTCACTGAAAAATATACTAAGTGCACGAAATGAGATAGAAACAACGGATCTTTTTTTTTCGTTATAAGCAAGCATAAACAAACGTATTGAGCAGGAAGTTGGATGGATTGCCGTGAAAGCGCTCTCTCAAATACGTGGCCGGCGGGACGATACAGCGAGAAGGACGAAAACTTGACGGCAAGTTGTCTCTCTTTCACACTAACTTGGTCGTCGTGGCACATTACAACATGCAATTAGTTTCCATTTTTCTTCTCCTTTGACTTTCTATGCAGGCAGCTTCAAATTCATCGCTCTTTTCCAACGGCGAAACTAGCACACTAAAGCACAGCACTGCTAGACGCTGATGGCTGGTATCAGGGCATTACACCGCGTTTCCTTTCGAGGGGCCGCTGCCGTCGACAGAAAACTCTAGCGCACGGTGTCCATATTAGGCATTCATGGACCATATTATAATCCACTTCCCCGTAAACGCATTCCTCATGCTACCCCACTTTTTCACGTCCAAAAAGCGGTCGAAGGGCCTGGGTTATTCACCCTAATCCGTTCGACAACTTTATAGGTTTTTCTGCTCTAGCACATAGTGACTAAACATGCCATATATGTTTTTCACCCCTAATCCCCAACACTTTGTCAGATAATAATTGATGCCAAATAATAAATATTTTTATAAATAAATCAAATAATTCTGTCATTTTTGGATGATTTATTCGCGTCGAACGCGGACAAATTTTAGCAATGTATCATTAATGGTTGTATTTAACTTATCATTGTATAGGAGAAGGAAGAGTGTTGGTTCATTTACTTTGTGCCTATGTTAAAGTGAATCTAAATTTGCTTTTCCAACATACATGTTAGCGATGAAGGATGAAAGTCACTGAAAAGGCTTGTAAGGCTTCATCGTTAATTTCTCAGGCAATTTGAAGCCTTGTATGTATTTGTCCTTTCTATGTTGTTCCAGCCTCAGAACATCAGTTCTCTACATGTTAGCGAAGAGGTCCTTCGAAACCTAGACAATATAAGCCGGGGAGCGGATCTTTGTACTTTCTTTTCTTTAATTCTTTTTTGATAGCGTGCATATGTAGGGACCCACAATGCAGATGCATACTCTAAACAAGGTTGAACGAAGTTTTTATATGACTGATAATTCAATATCTTTCGTTGCACCATTGCGAAATTACCTTCTAGACATCCACAAACTTCGAGTGGCTTTCGCGCGCATATGGCTATCTCATCCCAGATCGTTCCCTTTAAATAGACCTCCAGCAATGAGAAAGGTGCCCAGAGGAAGCACGCGGGGGGTAATATGTTTATTAAGAAAAAAGAAAGGAAAGGTTAGCCAGGCAAAGAGCCGGCTTGCTATTCCGAAAAAAAGGGGGAAGGGGAAAACGAAAAAGAAAAGGTAGGAGAAAGAAAAAAACAAAAAGGGGAGTCAAAAAGGAAAAGGAAGGAAAAACGAGAAAAGGGGAAATCGAAACAAACGAAGGGAAGAAAAAAGAGACACGGGGGAATAAAAAAAAAAGCACGGGGAAGCACGGATTATCGGCTGTGCTCAACATGAGGCCATTTTCCTCAAGACGTGTCCTATACTGGTCCGCCGGATTGTTCCGCACTCTTCTATTCAACTCTGCTGTTCGAGAAAGACAAAGATATGCAAATAACCCGTGGTCTTCCCTCTTCATCTGAAAAAGCAAAGAAAAGAAGAGAGAAAGCAGGGGACACGGGTTGCCTGCTCCGTACGCTCAGAGAGAGTACCGTCAAAAGTTACAGAAAAATAGGGGCGGACAACACTCTGAACTGCCTTCGAACAAAAGTACTTCGAGCAAACGATGTCGGTCAATCGGCTTTCGGTCAAAAGGCTTGGGCTGCCGACTGTCTTGGGGTCATTCCATGGTCCCGAGGAGCAACGCCGTCAGCTTAAACAGGTACTGCGGCAGTTTGACGGAATCTTTACGGAAAAACCGCGGGCAAGTCGTCTGTGTTACAGCATAGCATAGACACCAGTAACGCTAGGTCATGGTGTTGTAATCCCAGACCACTGAATGTGCATAGGCGTGCCTTGTTAGACGCTGCTCTTGACGAAATGTTCCAAACCGGTGCAGTTCAAAGGTCCCAGAGCCCTTGGGCATTTCCTGTTGTTGTTCTGTCTCCGAAACGTGATGGTACGGCAAGGTTATGCGTCGACTACCGTCGGCTTAACGCAGTAACTGTAAGGGAGTATTACCCCTTCCCGTCCATTGAGTCAATCTTGTATTCCCTGGGCAACGCAACTGTGATTTTAACGCTTGATTGTAGTAGAGGATTTTTGCAAATCCAAGTTGCCCGAGGATGTCCCAAAAACAGCCGTTACGTCTCGTTACGTGTCGTGCCGTTACATAGAGGTTTGTTTCAATTTGCACGGATGCCTTTCGGTCTGTCTAACTCACCCGCTAGTTTCCAGCAGTTGATGGATACAGTATTGGGAGATGCGAAGTACAATTTCGCAATGGCATGCATGGATGATGTCGTAGTGTTTTATAGAAATTTCCAGGATGACATGGAACACCTGTCAATCGTCCTTGCAAGGATGAATGAAGCGGGCATAACGATCAACCCCAGCAAGGTGCAGCTGGAATCGTCTAGGATCAGCCTTCTCGGCTTTGTGGTGGACGGAGGGACCATCGGTCCCAACGACGACAAGCTAAAGGCGATCGCGGAGTTTCCGGTTCCGGGTAACATCAAAGCCTTGCAGCGCTTCCTAGGTATGGTTGGTTTTTACAGACAATTCATTCCTAATTGTGCCGAGCTAGCGCAGACGCTTAACCAGTTGTTGCGCAAGTACACGCGCTGGAATGGGGGAGAAGAGAGCTGGAACGATCATTTCGCACTCTATCACAAGCAATCGCTGATAAGGCTAGGCTTTATCTGCCAGACCTCAACAAACCATTTGTTGTGGAAATAGATGCAAGCGATTATGGTGTTGGTGCAGTTCTCTTGCAGGAGCATGACGCTACTCTTTGTCCAGTGGCTATTGCAAGTCGCACGCTGAATTCGGCAGAACGGAACTACTCAGTTAATGAAAAGGAGTGCTTGGCGATCATTTTCGCTTTCAGGAACTTCGACCTCTACCTGGATGGCAGTACCTTCACAGTCCAGACTGACCACCAGGCACTTTCTTGGCTGCAGCGGCTCCATAACGCGTCTGGACGACTTGCCAGGTGGGCTCTGACGCTAAGGCTACTACTTCAACGTAGAGTACAGGCGGGGTTCAACGAATGTAGTAGCAGGCGCGCTGTCCCAGGCGCCTCTACAGGAGAGGGAGGAGCAAGGCACCGAGGCGCCTTCTCATCTTCTGGCAGCAGCACAGGTGGCACGAGACGTATCTTCGTCTTGGGGCACGGTCGTGAGCAGAGAGCAGTTCCTAGACGCTCAGAGAGCGGACGGCCTTTGTCAGCGGGTGTCGCAGTGGATAGCTGAGCAAGACTCGCCGGGCACCGGAACGACTGACGGACGGCACGACTCCTGTCAGCTGGGCGAGGATGGCAGCCTGTTCAGATACATACTCCAGGCGGATGATGATAACGGCTTATCCTCGTTCAGAGTCGTGCTGCCACGGAAGTTGCGTAAGCCTTTTATATGTTACTTTTATGACTCTTCCTTGGCAGGTCACGGCAGCGGCAGGAAAACTTACGAAAAGTGGTGTCGTGTTGCGACATCGCCAGGAATGAGGCAGGACGTAACCAAGTATGTTCGCACTTGTCCCGTATGCCAGAGAGCAAAACCTCGTGGTGGTTTACCCCATGGGAGCTTACAGCCTGTGCAGAGCAATAGACCCTGGCAGATAGTTGCTTGTGATGTGATGGGACCATTTTCCCGTAGTCCTAGAGGCAACCAGTATTTGTTTGTGGTTACTGATCATTTCACGAAATGGGTTGAGCTGTTTCCTCTCAGGACACTGACTTCCCAGAGAGTGTGGCAAAAACTACTCGACACCTTTTGCCGGTTCGGGTTTCCCGCACAACTGATCACCGACAACGCAACCTACTTTACAAGTAAGGTGTTCTCAGAATCTTGCGCTGTCTTGGGCATTCATCACAAGAATTCCCCGTATCACCCTCAGGCTAACATTACCGAACGTGCTAATCGGAACCTGAAACTGATGTTGGTTGCTTTTAGTAGTCAGCACCACCGTGATTGGGATCTTCGCCTGGCTGAGCTGGCGTTCGCTACAGTCTGATGTCGCGTGTGTGAGTGTAAGAGTGTAGGAGGCTTCCCTACTGTACTTCTCTTACGGCGTTGGAAGGAAATGGGACACAAAGCGCTTAATCACACCCGCCAGTAAACTATCCCGTGGTAAACTATCCGCAGTAAACTATCGTCGCGGCACTGCCGCTCTCACAACAACGACCCCACTTTGGGTCAAGTTGCATTCCGTCAGTGGTGAGTTCTATCGGTGCTCGATCCGTTGTTTTGGCACGGATTCATACAATTTGAGAGGGACACGCTGTTGAAAATCCTTCTGGGTCATTCCAGCTCAAACGCCCCAATGATGTGGCTCGACCATCGCCGATTTTTGTGAAAAAAATATATGTCCTTCTCACTGACGTACATACGTTCTGTGTGAAATATTTCTTTCGGGATCCGCACGGAATCGCCGCTGGGGGGCTTCGAACTTGCGCACCGAACCCAAAACCGTAATGCATTTGAGCAGGCGCAGAGGGTGAACGGCTTTACATACCCGAAATATTCAAACGGGACGTGCTTCCGAAAAGTTCGATCTAGTTATCATCGGATTTGCAGCCGCCGCGAGTGGACAATACAGCGAGCTACGCTTCCGCGGAAGAGGCGCAAAATCGCACGAATTCAACATCTTTCTGAAAAAAGAAAAAAAAAGAAAAAGAAAACATGAGCAGAAATTGCTAAGCTATACGTTGTACTTGTAGGGGCCTAACAGTACATTTAATAAAAAAGTTTGACGCCAGGAAATTAAACTGTTAGGCTGCAAAAACAAAAAAAAAACGAAAGTCTGTAGTTTTAGGAAAAATATATTGCAAATTTCGCTGAAGAAAAAGTGGCATTGGCGGACGCGCTAAAGGAACGAAATTTCCGCACAAATGTAGCACAGTTTCCGAGCTATAAGTACAAAAAATTTCTCCAGGGTGTTTTTTGTTATACGACTGCGATGAATTTTTAAGTTCACCCTGGTACGCCTCTCGCGACGCGTCGCACGGGATGGGCTTCCTTGCGGCGCCCTCCTCCCCGTCGCTGCTCCTAAGTTCGCGGGCTTTACGGACCATTCGTTCTGGTGCGCCGAAAAAGTTCATAACTTTTCTCTTTGACCAAGAGGCAGGGGCTAAGGTGAGTATCGATGCTTTCTTAGCTGCGGAAGATTCACTTCTGTACTTTCCCTCACGTTCTTGCAGTATAGTTGCTCGTACTCCCCCCACCCCCCATCAGCAAGTTCTGTTCTCTCAGCTCGGGGTTCCTCGATGGGCAGACCAAGGCCCCGTACCATCATGAACTGTGCACGGCTCTGTAGTCGAGACACTTTCTTTTTTTGCATACTTTTCACGTTGCGCCATTGACTTCTTTTTTTTTTTTTTTTTTGTAATGAAAAAAAAAAGCGTTGAAATTGAACTAAGTCTCCCGACTTGTTCTGCTACTCCTAAAACGAATTCTCACTCCCACCCACCGCGCCCCAAAAATACTTATCATGTGTGCTACCCGCAACTTTGCTATCCGCCATGCACGTGTTCGCTATTCGGAAAGCCACTATGCACATGCTCATTAGCAGTCTGCTCGTACCTTTTTTCGTTATTTTTTTTTGTTTTTGTTTTGGGGAGGGGTAGCAGAATTCGCTTGCGTGAATTCAACCTCCCCTTGTTATTTAAACAACCAACAACAACAACAGCAGCAGCAGTCTTCTGTTCACAATTATCCAATATCGAATATTGACCTCTTCGTTTTCACTGGTGTCTCGCACAGTGCTTCAGGTGAAGCGTTTAAAATGGAAAGACTCACCTTCATCAGGGCGGGCCGAAGTCGAACTTTCGATTGGGACATTCGCAGTAGGCCTCTCATCTTTCAACTGCAGGCACTTCTTGTTGCACGTTGGACACAAGCGATCACCAGGAGCCATGCCCACCGACGTCAGTCTACGGGCCAAGGTGACAGATGTGGGATTTGTTCCCTTTAGTTTCTTCCGATGGGGAGAAAAGGGGTCAGCACAATTTCTTGACGCCACAGAATGAGGGTACTTGCGGAAATACAGGTCGTGATAGTACTTGCATATATGCTGGTGATAGTGTTCACGTCACGTCGTGATCTTGATGATATAATGAACTGCTCATCTTCCTGAAGCTCCGAAAAATTGAGGAATGGTCCTTCCTGGTCTGTTGTGCACTTCTGAGGCGCGACGTGTACAGAAGGCTGTCCACAGGCACCTGGTCAAACTGGCACGTACCCACTGGCGGAACTTTGCGACTTCACTGTCGCCGCGCACGCCGCTGTCTCGGCTGTGGTCGATGCTCAAAGGGCTCCATGTGCCCGTCACTCAGCGCCAGCCATTTCGATCGCTTTCACTTGCCTCCGGGCGTGAGGAACTGGAAATAGCGGAGGAGTACTGCGACCGCCTCGCCGCAGCCCCCACCAACTCACTAGCCTCATCTAAGGACATCCCCGTTGTTCTGGAGTCGTCGAGCGAACCTCTCCTACACATTCCATTCTCCCTTGCTGAACTTGAATCTGCGCTGGAGAATGCACCCGTGCATACCTCGCCAGGCGCGGACCATGTGTCTTACAAGGCGTTCAGAAATCTACCGCTTTGCGCGCGCCATTCTCTTCCGAGCATTTTCAACGCGTCCTGGGTAGCCGGTTCCGTCCCGACAAAATGGAAATGTGCGATGGTAATCCCCATCTTAAAGCCGGGCAAATCACCATACAACATCGATTCATTTAGGCCAATTGCCCTTACCAGCTGCATCGGAAGACTTTCGAGAGAATGGTCCATTCGCGCCTCGCCTGGTACCTTGAAAGTACGGGCTTCTTCCCGCAGGTGATGGCCGGATTCAGACAAGGTAGATCTGCCGTTGATAATGTCATCGCCGTCACCTCCTCAGCGCAGCAAGCCCGATCTGAAGGCCTACATACCGGCGTTGTCTTCCTCGACGTTCTGAGGGCTTACGACAGCGTACTCCACAGTACTGTTGTGGCGACACTCCAAAAGGCTGGCGTGGGGGGCCGGATGCTGTCATGGATTCAGGACTTCCTATCGGACAGGTCTTTGTTTGTGCGCGCTACGGAAGGGGACACCCAATCCTTCCCTGTTCGCAGCGGCGTCCCGCAAGGTAGTGTGCTCAGCCCTCTTCTGTTCAACGTTGTCATGGCCTCCCTGCCAGCTCACCTCTGAGGCAACGTCAATATCACCATCTACGCCGACGACATATGCCTGTGGACCTCCGGCACGCGCCGTGACGCGATTCAGCGTCGCCTGCAAGGAGCCCTTGATGATGTTGTCTAGTATCTTTCCGACCGGGGACTGTCTGTTCCATCCTCCAAGACGGTCGCCATGGCGTTTACGCACCGATCATTCCGCCAGTTCCCGCTACGGGTTACAGGTTTGCCGGTGGAGTTCGTGCCACACCACAAGTATCTGGGCATTACCATCGACTGGGACCTCACCTGTTCCAAACATATCAAAGCTCTCTCCTCCCAGCTGTCTGTCCCCGTCAATGTCCTGCGACGGATCTCTGGAACGTCATGGAGCCCTACCTGCACCGACCTTAAGCTCGTCCACACCTCCCTGGTGACCGGAACCCTGAGGTACAGCCTCCCAGTCCTCCACGCCGTAAGCAAAGCCAATGAACGCGAGCTCCTCAACATCCAGGCCCGCAGCCTGCGCGTCTGCCTGGGTGTTCCCAAAACGACAGAGACATACCTGGCCCTAGCAGAGGGCAAGGAGTCTCCAGCACACATTCTGCGCGACCTGGAAACCCTTCGCGCCTACTCACGATACCTTACTCGTCATCCCGCCCACCACTTGCGGGAAATCGACCATGGATGCCCTGCGTCGGCATTCGGTGCCGCTGTCCGGCGACTGAAGGTGTCGGTCCCATCAACTGCGTCTACTTCGTCTTACACCCCACCAATGTGGTCGATGGTCACACCCACTGTGTACACACATATCCCTGGTATCACGAGCAAAAACGACCATCCCCCGCCTGTCCTGCGGTACCTCGTGCTGGAGCACCTGGACGCTCTACACAGCCAGCGACTGCAAATATATACCGACGGCTCGGTCTCCGCGGGCGTCCCCACAGCAGCACTGTTCCTCCCTTCCGAAAACATCGAACAAGCCTTCAAGCTTCCCCACGAAACGTCGTCCACCGAAGCGGAGCTTGTAGCCATTCACGAAGCACTGAAGCTTGTATCCTCTCGTCCACCTGGAAGCTGGACAGTCCTCACAGACAGCAAGTCGGCGCTGGAGTCTTCGCCTCGCTCGCAAGTTGTTTCTGACATCCGCTCACTGATCCTGATTGTGCACAACCTCCTCGTCACCTCCGGCCTCTGGGTGCCAAGACACATTGGCTTGCCCGGAAACACACCTGCCGACACAGCAGCGAGGCGCGCTCATGGCGCAGCTGAGCGCAACACTGTCATCCAGTTATCACCATCCGTCGTCTCGAAAGGAAGAGTCAGCTCTACATCGTCTTCGCCTGAATGTTGCCCGTACTCCATCGTTCCTGTTCAAGATCAAGCAGCGTCCCTCTTCGGCGTGCCCCTCCTGCTCCACCGACGGCGACACCCATCATTTACTCTTGACCTGCCCAAGATATGCCGCTCCTCGGACCGCACTCACGCACCGCCTATCTGCCCTGGGGCACTGAGACCACTCTCTGGCCACCCTACTGGGCCCCGTAGGGCAGAAGCAATGGGCTGTTACCAGGGCGCTGATATGCTTCCTGGGTGACTCTGGGCTCCTGGACTGCCTCTGAGCGATCATGCCCCCTGCTGCCCATGTGCCGCTTGCGTCTTTCTCCTTTGTTGTTTCTGTTTCTTTACTTTTCTTTTTCTTCTTTTTTTACAAGGAATAGCAAGTCGGCTTCTGCCTGGCTGACCTTTCCTTTTTACCTGCCTCTTTTTTCGTAATAAACATATTCCTCCCCCTTTTTGGCGTTGCCTTTACACTCCAATGATGGGTGTTTTGTAATACACCCTTTAGTTAAGTGTATTCCTAATAAAACACTGCTATAATGAGTGTTTAAAAACAAAAACACCCTTAAAATGGGAGTATTCTGTTGAAAACACCTTTTATGATGGAATTATTTGCTAGCAAATATTCCCTCGCAAATAGTATAATAGAAGCTTCCGCGGCAGCATACCAAGACCACTGGCCGAGACATACAGTTCGACGTTCTTGCTTCTATGGCAAGCACCATCCTGAACATGGCAGACTTCCAGCCGTGGTTCCATCGTAGAACCTAAACCGGAGTGCAATACATCGCAGGCACGCCTCGTTTGCTCGGTAACACTGTGGGACCAGCGTGAGTGCAAAGGCATGAAGAGACCTCGGGCACCCTCAGTTGCCTATTGCCGTGTCGGATAGATCATATACTGAAGGGCACGTTGGTTACATGCGGTGGGTCGGGAAACGTTTGTAACGGTGACCGAAATGCGTTTTTGCAAGTAACACCCACGCTTCCAACGAGTCAAAGATATAAGCTAAATTTCTAACATCTCTCCCTGTCCAATACTGTGATTTTAACTCAGGTTATCGCCTATAATGTGATTACTTGCTGAGCGGAGCTGTGAAACCAGCATAATTTTTCTCTCACGAAATAAAACACGATAAAACACCATAAAATTTTTAACACTATATTCAAAATTCAAATGGGGTGTAAAAAAGGTGTATTCGATGGTAACACCTGTTTCAACACCCCGCTTTACACCCTTTATGATCGACATTGGATAAAACGTGGTGTACGTGGATATTACACCTTTAGTAATGCTCTTTTTGCACCCTTTGCGGAATAGAAAAGGGTGTTTTTATAAGAATACACCTTTTCTGAGCAAATAAAGGTGTAAAATGTTTTACTGTGTCCCGCCCACCCCTATTGCACTTGTAGCAGTGCAGCACCTTCATCCACATCGCTACTAGTGCGAGGCACCATCTCACGAGCACGATCATTAAAGCATCAGTTGGGCTCTCGCCACTAAGCGAAGAGGTTGTCGTTCTTTTAAGCTCCCAACATTGGTGACCCGGACGTCGAACTGGCTGTCAAGTTACCACAATTTTTTTACCGCAACCCGGCCGTGTGGTTTATCCAAGCGGAGGCGCAATTTCATCTCGCTGGCGTAACATCACAACTGACGAAATTTTACCACGTCACCTCCGCCCTCACCCCAACTGCGGCCGATGAGGTGTACGACGTCCTCGCCAACCACACCTTACGACCAGCTCAAGCAAGCCCTCAAAGCAAGCACTCCTGCAACGCACCACCTCCACCAGCCGGTCCCGCCTTCAACAACTGCTATCCGCTGAAGAGCTGGAGACCGCCGCCCTACACAGCTACTTCGCCGAATGCGGCAGCTGCTTGGCGACAATTCCGCTACCATGGACGACGTTCTTCTCCGTGAATTATTTGTGTAACGTCTGACACAGAACGTTCAAATGGTTCTGGCAACAGCAGCGAACATGTCACTCGACCAGCTGGCTACGCTCGCAGATGCGGTTGTTGAGGTCGCCACCCCGTCCATCGCTGCCACCGCTGCACTACAACCCCCCGTTCTTCCAACACCGTCTGCAGCGGCAAGCCCTTCTGGCTCTCCGCAATTAGAAGACCTTTACCTCGAGTTCCGCGCGCTTGCCTCTCTAATTGCATCATCAAATGCTCCACCGCAGCAAACTCGTCAACCCTGCCGTCGCCGCCGTTTCAGTCAGAGTCCACGGCGCTATTCTCCCAGCCGCTCGAATAGCAGAGACCGCGACGGAAGCCCGGCGGCGACGATTTGCTGGTACCATCGCAAGTTTGGCACCGAGGCCCATCATTGCCTACTACCATGTTCTTGGCAGCAGGGAAACCCGCCCGCGGGCCATTGATGGCGACCAATGGTCCATCCTCCCAGTCCAGTCGCCTATTTTATATACGGGACAAAACATCAGTCAGCCGCTTCCTTGTGGACACCGGCGCGGAGGTGAGCGTATTGCCAGCGAGTGGAAACGAACGACGACAGCCACCTCTCTTCCACCTCACCGCTGTTAACGGATCTAAGATCTCCGTGTACGGTCAACGCTCCCTCACATTGAACCTGGGTCTCCGCCGTGTGTTCCGTTGGCTCTTTCTGGTTGCGGCTGTCTCTCACCCCATTCTCGGCGCAGACTTTCTTAATAACCATCAGTTGCTCGTCGATATGCGCAACCACCGACTCATTGACTCTGCCACCAGCCTCACTGTCTCCGGCATACGATCGTCCCATCAGTCTCTGGGCGTGTCAGTCTTTCAAGCTGACGATAATCCCTACCTTGCCGTCCTCAAGCAGTTCCCTCAACTCACGCGCCCACCAGATCGGTCGAAGCCTGTCCCGTACAGTGTGGTCCACCACATCGAGACAAAAGGTCCTCCCGTCTTCTGCCGCCCCCGTAGACTACCGCCGGAGAAGCTGAAAATTGCGAAGGACGAATTTGACCACGTGTTGGAAATGGACATTATTCGTCCATCATCAAGCAGCTGGGCCTCTGCTCTCCATATGGTCCCAAAGAAAACCGGTGCCTGGCGGCCATGTGGGGACTATAGAGCGCTTAATCGGGTTACCATCCCCGATCAGTATCCCATCCCTCATGTTCATGACTTCATGGCGCGACGATTTTCTCGAAGCTTGATTTGGTGCGCGCTTACCACCAGATACCCATTGCGGAAGCCGACATCCCAAGAACAGCCATTACAACACCGTTTGGCTTGTTTGAATTCCCACGGATGCCCTTCGGGCTACGGAATGCCGCCCAATCATTCCAGCGCTTCATAGATTCCGTCACCAGAGGTTTGCCATATGTTTTTGCATACATCGATGACATCCTCGTGGCCAGTCAATCCGAAGAGGAGCACATCATCCATCTGCACAAGCTTTTCTCTTGCCTCTCCGAGTACGGAATTATTATTAACGCCAGCAAGAGCGAATTTGGCGTCTCCTCCTTGGACTTTCTGGGTCATAGGATTTCTGCGGATGACCTCACACCACTCCCATCGAAAGTCAAGGCAATCGCCGAGTTTCCCCGGCCAACATCTCTAAGCCAGCTCCGCAAATTCCTGGGATTAGCGAATTTTTATCGCCGCTTCATCCCGCATTGCGCTCAGATCCTTCGCCCATTGGAGCAGTTCCTCACCGCCAAGTCTCCGGCGTCCCAACCACTGGCCTGGACTGCCGACTCCATCGCTGCATTCGACAGAATCAAGGAGGCTTTGGCAAACGCCACCCTCCTTGCCCATCCTCGCCCAGATGCCCCAACTTGCATGATGGTAGACGCTTCGGCTACTGCCGTGGGCGCCGTGCTCCAGCAGAAGATGTCTGACGACTCGGATGATTGGACTCCCATCGGTTTCTTTTCACGCAAATTGCGCCCTCCGGAAACACGCTACAGTACGTTTGGACGCGAATTGCTCGCCATATACCTCAGCGTCAAACACTTCCGGCACTTTGTCGAAGGCCGTGTTTTTACCATCTTCACGGATCATAAACCCCTCATCTGCCTTCCGTTCGTCGGGTGCCAACTACACCACACGAGAGCAACGCCACCTTGCCTTTGTGTCGGAGTTCTCGACCGATATACGCCATCTCTCCGGCCTACAAAACTCCGTTGCCGACGCTCTCATTCGCGTAGACATCGCCGCCGCTACCACCTCTACCTTGTCGCTCGACGTCATCGCCGATCTGCAGCTTCACGATCCCGAGTTGGTCTCTTACCGCTCCTCGCCAACACGTCTTGACCTCAGGAACGTCGCGCTGCCTGGAGCTTCGTCAACCGTCTGGTGTGACGTGTCTACCGGCACTCCCCGCCCTTTTCTCCGGCAAACGATCCGCCGTGCTATTTTCGACCAACTACACGGCGCGGCCCATCCCATCGAGTCCGGGCTACACATAAGCTGGTATCGGCTCGCTACGTCTGGCCCAACATGCAACGCGACGTGAAGCGCTGGGTCCAATCCTGTCTGCCGTAACAGCCCTCTAAAATATCCCGGCACACGTCATCTCCGCTTGCAAAGTTCCCGGCACCGGACTCTCGCTTCGCTCATATTCACATAGATATCGTCGGGACACTTCCACCCTCGCAAGGCTTTCGCTATCTGCTCACCATCATAGACAGATTCACCCGCCTGCCTGAAGTCGCCCCGCTTGCTGACATCACAGCCTCATCTGTAGCTGCAGCCTTCGTCCAGACGTGGGTCGCCCGATTTGGCGTCCCGGCTACCATACCGACCGACCGCGGCAGGCAGTTCGAGTCCGGCCTCTTCCCCCGCCTTACCACCATACTCGGCTCTCACCGCGCTCGAACCATCGCTTACCATCCTGCGGCGAACGGCATGGTAGAGCGATTTCATCGTCGTCTCAAGACCGCCCTCAAGGCCAATGGCAGTTCGTGCTGGACCGAAGTGCTGCCTCTCGTGCTCCTGTCGCTTCGTGCGACCGTTAAAGAAGATTTGGGCTGCACGCCGGCGGAAATGGTTTACGGCGCCACGCTCCGTATTCCCAGTGACTTTTTCCCGACTCCAGCCAATCCTCCCCTCGCTGACCTGACCTCCTACGTCGACCGCTTGCGCAACACCATGGCCCAACTTCGCCCTCAACATTCGCGACCTTGCACACGATCCTCCCTCCAGCATCCACTTCTTGAGTCCGCCACCCATGTACATATTTGTCCGGCATGATGGCACCCGCAAGCCTCTGCAACATCCCTATGAAGGACCATTCCGTGTCATCAAGCGCTCTCAGAAGCACTTCACGCTTCAGCTCGGAAACCGTCAGGACACAGTGTCCATCGACCGTTTGAAGCCGGCATTCTTGGATGAGCCCGGAGATTCCCCTTCCTCTTTCGCGTCGGTTTCTGCCCCCACCTCAGGAGGTGTTTCCCCCGTCGAGCTTCCCTGCTCACCGTCTCCCAGGCCCGCCACCTCAGCAACTACCCGCTCACCTCGCCACGTCCGCTGGGCCCTCCCCCTTGCCACCGCCTGCCCATGACTGTCGACCGCTTCGCTAAGGGGAGGGCCATGTAGCAGTGCAGCACCTTCATCCACATCGCTACTGGTGCGAGGCACCATCTCACGAGCACGATCATTAAAGCATCAGTTGGGCTCTCGCCACTAACCGAACAGGTTATCGTCCTTTATAGCTCCCAACACACTCGACTTCCAGTACGTTGTGCTGATTGGGAATTCTTATTTATTTATCTTCTTGATTCCAAGTCTGATAATAATTGACGAGAAAAAAGAGAGAGAAAGATTACACATTTCAGCGTGATTGTGCTTCAGGTGGTCATCGCTCGTTCACGCAAGAACCGCGCTATGCGAGGTGTCTCCGGATATTCGCTTCTCGCCTGAGCATCTGTGTACCCATGGAAGGGATATCAAGCACTTGTTCCGAGCTTGAGGAACATGACCTACACTCTTGAATTCTAAACACCCTTTAGGGTGTAATCACGCGATACCATAACTAACACCCTTGAGGGTGTAAATGAACACCCACAAGAAGAAAATACACTCATCAGAAAGGTGTTTTTAGTCCAGTGTATCACACCCTTTTGGGTGTTTTGGAGGGTTCGATAACTAACACCCTTTAGGTGTAAATGTAAACCCCTAGGAGACATTACACCCTCAGTAAAAGGGTTTATTGTCTCGAGTGTTACCCTGCAAGGACACGAAAATGCAAAAATTACAGCTTTATTCAATGAACATATCTAGATATACTGACTAGGAATGTCGCAAGTGAAGAAGGACACAAAAAAAAAAGGTTACAGACCAACAATCGGTCATGTTTCCTGACACATGCCAGTTGAGTTTTTCCCGGTGGCAGTTGGCACAACAATGTTGCGCTTCTTTATATTATGTAGCAGTATAGTTCGTTAGCAGTATTGTTAGTACAATTTGTAGCGAATGATGCAAGCATGCATACCCTGTTGCCCAGAAATCATTCCCTGTCTGCTCCTATTCTCGAGCTCCGTATGCTCACAGCACTGTTAGCTTTGTCACTTAGAATTTCTATTTAACTAGTCATCATCTGGCAAAAGACTTCATCGTTGCTTAAGCTCTGGCTGTGAGCAGAGGCGCACCTGTACATTCTTTGAACACAAGATATCCTGCATGATATGCTTGCAGAGCTGACCACGTTTGGCTTGTTTACACCCTTTTCACACCCATGACTGTAAAAGTGCTACCGAAAATATCTCCAATAACTATCACACCCTCTTCACACCCATTCCACACCCTCCAGACACAGCAGTTCTTCCCGTGAGGGTGTAAAAACCCAAGCAGCACAATGTACTGAAAGTCGAGTGCAATAGGGGTGGACGGGTAGGTAGAAGGCCTTGAACAAACTCGTGAAACTAAAGAACACTGATCAGATACATACCGTCCACCCCTTATTGCACCCGACTTTCAGTACATTGTGCTGCTTGGGAAGGGAGTAAGGGTAGAGATACACCCTAATTACTCCCCTATCACATCTAAAAGGGTGTTTTGAATTTACAGTGATAGTTTCATGAACCTGTTCAAGGCCTTTCAACTACCCGTCCACCCCTATTGCACTCGTCTTTCAGTGCATTTTGCTGCTTGGGAAACGGAAATCGGCAACATGTCCATTTTCGTATGAGAGGGTTAACAGAGAAAGCGATACGGCAGCTTTGGGGGGATGTGTTTATCGAAAAAAAGAAAAAAAGAAGCGAGGAAAAGTTAGTGAGCTTTGGAACGGGTTAGCCGTCAAAGCCCTTTTTGTTAGGGCCGCAAATGGGTGTTGGGGAAACCATGCTCCCTATATTCCCTGGCCGGACCACCGTCAGTGTCATAAATACTTAATCGTGGGTCAAAGTTGAGTAACGGTTTGAAATTTGTCAAGGCCAGTGTTTCTGCGCTGACTTTTGTGCGGAAAGGAGGAGGGCACCGCAAGGAAGCCCATCCCGTGCGTCGCGTCGCGAGAGACGCACCAGGGTGAACTTAAAAATTCGTCCCGGTCATATAACAAAAAACACCCTAGAGAAATTTTTTTACTTATAGTTGGGAAATTATGCTACATTTGCGCGGAAATTTCGTTCCTTTAGTGCGTCCGCAAATGACACTTTTTCTTCGGCGAAGTTTAGTTTTTTTCTTAAAACTGTCGACTTTCGCATTTAGGCAAGGAATGTCAGAACCGACAAACAAGGAAGGTGTTCAACGAATGCTTGGTCTCGCTACGTATTTTGGCAAGTTCCTCCCTCACCTCTCGCAGCGAACTCTGCACAGTCTACGATGATGTGCGCCAGGTCACCTAAGCAGAAACAAGTCTTACAGCGTGGCGATGACGCGAAGCCCAGTTTGTAGCCAAAAGTCGGGTGTCATCGGGTGTTGCATCGGACACTGTGGAGAAGGGTAGATCGCTTCCGGTTGAAATCCTTCGCGGGGCATGGATGGGAGAAGTGCCGCACTTCCGGATAAGCAGTGAGACGGATTTCTTGGACGTACGCAGAGAACCGCTTCCTATTATGTCGTGGGTCCAAAGCTGCAGGGACCTCAGGTGGAAGCTTGTGGTATAGCTGTCGGCGATCTGATGTTGGCGATGTTGGTTGTTGGGAAGCTCTTATTCGGCTGTAGTAGTCACAGGTAGGCATCCTCACAAGGGCAGATGAGGGTAAGGGTGTCCTCACCTTCACATCACCCTCACCTTATGCACATTGATGTAAGGTGAGGAGAAATTCTCAAAAGAGAGATTTAATTGAGGTGAGGAAAATTTTACGAGTAGGTAGAGGTGAGATGAGGTGAGTAAATTTTTTTGACAAGGACGCTGAGGTGACATGGGCTTGCCCTGCGGTTCCGATTTCTATGTTTCGCTATTTCCTGACTTTCAATAAAGAAAAACTGGAAATTGGAATTGGTGAGGTGTGTGAGGAACAATTTCCGAAATTGAGATTGAGGTGAGGTGAACGAGAACGGATACTATAGCTCTCAACGGGCATTCCGGTTTGTGGGTTTTTGCGGTGAAAAAAATATCCAAGGCGCTCTTCTTACGCCTCTTAATTCCCGACAGTAAGCTATCCAAGTCCCGGGCACGACAGAAATCCATGACACTAGCCTTCGCTGCCCTGAGGACCCGCTCCTGGACCCCCTGAAGATTCTTGACGTGAGCATCTTCCTTCCTTTGTGCAAAACATTGAGCGCCCATAACAACGAAACGTAAAAGAAAGTGTTGTGCACAAAGGAAGGTAGATGCCTTCGTCAAGAATATTCAGGGGGTCCAGGAGCGGGCCCTCAGGGCAGCGAAGGCTAGTGTCATGGATTTCTGTCGTGCCCGGAACTTGGATAGCTTACTGGAAGCGTAGGAAGAATGCCTTGGATATTTTTTTTCACCGCAAAAACCCACAGACCGGAATGCCCATTGAGAGCCACAGTATCTTAAAAGAGGACATGGCAGGAGGTTGTGGCAGAAGCATCTATATGAGCTGCCCTTGCCCGATCCTTATCTGATCCAAAAATCGGGGGAGGTTATCCAACAGTTGGAATCCCAAGGCAGTGTGGTGAGTTGGCTGATGTCTGTAGACGTCGAGGGTCTTTACTAGGATTCCATTCCTCAAGTGCCCCTGTTTGATGCGGTGAGGGAAAGAATTGACGCCTTTGGGAGGAACACGTTCCGTCGTGTTCCGACACCGTTCGTTCCGACACGTCAGCGATGCAAGGTTCATCGCCATACCATCACTCCCCTATCCCGTTTCCTTTCTCCTGACGCCCGGTTCGACCAAGTTCACGTTGACATTGTTGGTCCTCTGCCGCACTCCGAAGGGAAACGTTACATCCTAACTGCTGTAGACCGATTTACGCGCTGGCCTGAGGCCGTCCCGCTTGCCGACATGACACCTCAAACCGTTGCATCGGCATTCGTCAGCACGTGGGTCAGCCGTTTCGGAGTCCCATCGGAGATTATCACCGACAGAGGACGCCAATTTGAATCTGCTTTGTTTCAAGCTTTGACCAAGACCCTCGGTTGCACACGCCTTCGGACGACTTCTTACCACCCGGCCACGAACGGCATGGTGGAGCGTTTCCACCGCACCCTGAAAGCTGCCATCATGTGTCATGGGAACACCTCGGAGTGGGTTTCCACTCTGCCCGTTGTGCTCCTCGGTCTTCGCACAGCCGTGCACTCCTCACTGAATTGCTCGAAGGCGGAGCTGGTGCACGGAACCACGCTTCGTCTGCCCTCCGAGTTCTACGTGTCCCAGCAGTCGGCGGACCCGCAAGGCCCTTCCGACTACCTCGCACGATTACAACAGGTTTTCCTCCACCTGCGCCCTACACCGACACGAACGCACCACAGCCATTCTCCCTTCGTCAGCCCGGACCTCTCGACCTCGTCTCACGTCTTCCTCCGGACTGATGCTGTTCGCAAGTCCCTGCAACCGCCGTACTGAAGCCCTCACCTCGTCCTGTCTCGCACCGCAAAGACCTCCATGATCAGGATCAACGGCATGGACGAGCCGGTTTCCAATGACAGACTGAAGCCAGCTCATCTTCCGAACCTGAATGTCTCGCCTGCGGCCTCTTTGGCTTTGTTGGACCTTGCGCGGCGGCCCCCACCGCGCCCTCCAGTCAAGAACGTTACTTGGAGACCTGTAGTCTCCTCCAGCGGGGGGACTGTGTAGCAGCATCGACATCATCGCGAACCGCTCACTGTTCGCGAGCAATAAATCATTCTTAGTTTGGCTTTCGTGCCTCTCGGTAGTCCCTTGCCTCCCTATATAGCTACACTACCTATCGTCGCCTTTTCTCCTCGGACGGAGCCACCCCCAAGCTCTAGGTCTCCCCAAGATACACAAGCCAGGATGCCCTTTGAGGCCTATTGTCTCGTTCGTTGGGTCACCGACATACAGCCTATCCAAATACTTGGTGGAACTCATAGATTCAGCCACCGGTAACAACCGCCTGACGGTCCGCAACTCGAATGAGTTGGTCCGGACGCAAGTTATCAACAAAAATGAGGTTACGGTATCCTTTGATGTGATGTCTCTGCTCACCAGCGTTTCTAAAGATCTCGCGGTACAGGTGGCGGAGGCACAACTACGCCAGGACAGCAGCCTGTCAGCTCGAACGTCGCTCACAGTTGAAGGGCTGGTTATTCTTTTGAGGGTTTGTCTCAATTAGACGCACTTAACTAATCTTGTCATGGAGCATACTGAAGAAACTGCCATGGAACGATTTGGCCACTCGGTCAAGTTCTACACTCTTATTCTTATTCTCTACTTATTATACTTATTATACTCTACGCTTATTCAGAGGGTAAAAAATTGCAAAAATGTAACCCCTGATTTTGAGGGTACCACGAGCCCGCTAAGTTTAAGAGGTACAGAACACACTCTCATTTTGGAGGTTTTCCAGAAGTTACGCTCTCTCTTCCCTTTCGTTTAATATTCCACCGTCGGCGCCTCGACGCCATAAAGAAACAAAAACAAGGCAACCCCCCCCCCCCCCGAATCATTTCGAAACATTTATTTATCTCAAAGCAAGCAATAGCACATCTATTTGCGTACATGACACAAAGCCTCGAGTATCTTCAACCTGGCAGAACGAACGACGGAGTGATAGTTTATAAGTGTCTGTATGAGAGAGACAAACAAGTGCGATAAGCAAACTCGCCTCTCGGAGATAGACTTCCACGCGCACCTGTTATCTGTACTCCGGTCCCCAACCTCTTCCTGATGCCAGATACCATACCCTGCAAAGTTTTATCGGCGTATCAAAACAGTTGTGTCCTGAGACTAACCCAAACAGTGGTACTTGTACCCAACGAAGACCGCATCCTTTCCATTGATCCCTGCAATAAAGAATATGAATGGTGACCGTGAAGCGAGCAACGAGTAAAAAAGATGCAGCTACATACCAACGCCTTTCTTCACAAGCACATTGCAGTCTAGAAATCAACGGAGGCTAGATCGTTTCCCTTGATCCCTGCGACAAAAAAAAAAAAAAAAATCAATGGTGAGGGTGTAGTAAGTAGCAAATAACAAGATGTCCGGGTACATACCGGTGCCATTTAGGGTTGCCACCTTTCGGAGTGCAGAATACCGGCTGAGGGAGAGGAGGTGTAATAGAGAGAAAGAAGAAAGTGTTCGCAGGAAAGGGAAAGTGGGTGAGGGGTGGAGATTATATATATATAGAGAGAGAAAGAACGAGCGTACTCGCTCAAGACAACAATGATAATAATAATGAATAACTAAGAAAACGACTGGTGACTACGGAGTTGGGTCTGTGCTCCAGATTTATTCAAGCTGTAGCGGAATGTTGAAAGGAAAACCCCGTAAAGCAAAAGATTGCCTTCCGTTGACGAGAAGTTCATGAGGTACACATATCTTGTTTTTTCTTTCATTTTCGTGGCCGAGAGGAGAAGGTTCGCAGTGGGTTCACGGCGCTGTTAGGCGGTTCAAGCCGTCGGTGACTTCACAAACCCGCTATGTACCGCTTAAAACTATACACGCTGCAGCCCGAACCTCATGAATGAGAAGGTTTTCGAAGGCGCACCGTCTACGAACCCTCTGTTTCTTACGAACCCCTTATTTTGTCGGGTACGTAGCAGGTACCTATTTTAGAGTGTATCGCCGCTACGTCGACGCCACGTTCGTGATTCTCAACAGTGACCACGTTAATGAGTTCCACTTGGTTCTAAACAGCATTGAGCCATCAATCAATTTCACTTACGAGATGGAACAAAATTGCCAGCTTCCTTTCTTGGATGTGTGTGCGCGCCGATGTAGCTCGGGAGGCATTCAAACGTGTGTCTACCGAAAGCCTTGTCATGCCGGCAGTTTCCTTGGTTTTGACTCACACCACCCCACGGAGCACAAACGGAGTGTGGTATACGAACGTTATTTCACCGATCTGAACAGTTATCATCCTGCACCGAGTTACGGGCTTCTGAGGACGCGACAATAGCCGATTACTTGGACAAACGTGGCTACTCACGTGCACAAAGGTTTATTAAGGACACTCGCAAACGCATGCAAGCATTTGAACCGCAGGACGGGAGCCGAACCCGTCAGACACGCGTTGTCATCCCCTATGTCAAAGGCGTTTCTGAATGTATCTGCCGGGATTTGCTTCCGTTGGATATCAGGACTACGTTCAACAACAACAACAACAACATACTCTATAAGTGGTTAAATTCGCGGGCTCAATAATTCGCGAATTTGGGAGGAGCCACGATGAGGCAATTATTCGCGGAACCTTAAATTCACGGTACCGCATTGCACTTCTGACTAAGAGTGCTACAATGAGGTGTCATCACTCGGGTGGCATCTGGGTCATTGCCGAATTTCTGTGTCTCCCGTCATTCTTGTGTCCGCATCGACACAGTGAACCATCGTGACAACTTCATATTTTTCAACTTATTACCGCCATGTCCTTGCTCCGGTACTTCGAGCCAACGTCGCCGGGTCCCCCTCCTTCAACCAGCGACCACGTGCATGGACTGCCTGACAGGGCCGTCCTCCATAGGGTAGGCGACAAACAAACTTTTTCTGCTGCCAATGAACATGTCTCTCGCGAAGTCGCTGATTGGCACACCCAGAAGCGTAAACGTGGTAACTATACAGCTACAGTCCTCAAGTCCGCTGCAGAACTGAAAGCGCAGCATGAGGCCTTATTTCTTTCTGATATTTTTCTGTCATTGCTTCGAATATTTCGCGGGACTTTAAATTCGCGAAAAAAAAAAGGGCGTTAGCGAATTTCGCGAAAAATAGGTCCTCGCGAAAATTACTTCTTATACAGCACTATGGTTTTGGTGCTTACCGAAAACTTTGACCCCGTTTAAAATGACAGGGCCTCAATATTCCCCAGTAAAAACTTTGGGAAATGTCTATTCATACCATAGTGTAGGCACGATAATTTCTTGGTGGAGAAGGACCTTTGGATCATTTGGCGTGGAATGACCCAGGTACATACTTATGCTTCAAATAATCAGACAGGTGCATAGCTCGCGTTACACGCATAATTATAGTGCTGAAACAGACGAGTGGGTTCGAAAAATGCGTTGAAAGAGGAATTTTTGGGAAATTTCAACTTTTAGTGCCCTAAAACGCACCGGCTATCGGCGCTTTTTCTTGCGACTTTGCGCTTGTTTAAATATAACTTTCCATAACAGCTGGAATTCTTGAAAACCTTGTGGCCGTTCACGAGGACACACTCTACAAGCCTGCTGGTTTTCCAAGCCGTCAATGCAGTAGTTTTTGTCGTAGTACACCTTAAACCTGGCGATTTTCGCAAAGTTTGGGGTGTTTATGGCCAATTTTGAAAATGAAGCGGTCGTCACAGAACAGTAATTTGCTATACATTAGGTAAAGGAAACCCTCGGCCAAAACATATAAAAAAACTGAAGAAGTACTTTTTGATAAGCGCGAGAAAATGCTTTTTTCGCTAAACGCCGGTTTCGCGTCAGTTCATGCAGGGAGGTCCCATCGACCTCTTGGATTTTCATTATTTTTTTATATTTAGAAGCTCATCGTACTTGATGACCAACAGCGGTAAAACTAATAATTTCTACGGAATAGTTTTCGCGCAAAAAAATCGAGAAAATCCGGCCCTGACTTCGAGTGTTTCGGTTTTGCCGTCTTTGCACGCGTGTATCTCCCGAGTCTTTAAAGATACTGCAGTGAAATTGTTTTATTCTTTAGTATGCCTACAGGCCAGCAGTCGGAGCGAAAAGTTTGGCGCGCAGGAGCAACGATCTGTGATATAAAAAATGGCGAACATGCTCTCTCGCGTAGTTTTGTTCCAACTTCGACACGTAATTTCTCTGGCTGTAGATATTACTCACTAGTCACTACCACATTTGGTATCACTTCACTCAGCTTTTAATGCTCTTTCATTTGATGTATATATCGCGCGTATACAGGTATACGCGCACAAGTATACAGGTATCTGTTGAAACAGACAAATGCTAAGGTATATTTCGAAAAAACAAGGATTTTGAGCGCCCGTTTCTCGAAAAGGCCCCTTTTTATTTCTTTTATATTTTGCCAGGTCATGGCCCGATGTTAGACCTTTCATCTTACGTAAAAAAAATTCTGCTTCAAAAGGCGTATACTGTCAATTAGCGCTTTAAAACGCGGCCCTAGTCTGCGTGCGTACGTGTCGGTGCCAAGCTGCCGGTACCGCGGGATGGCGGGCCTCGTGTCGATGCTCCCTTTGTCTGAGCAAGGTTGTCTGGCCTTAGTCTTACCTGAGCTATTCGCCAGCAAACTTTTGACGTCCTGCTGGAGAAATAAGTCACTTTTGGGAAGTAGTTATTTCCAACAAAGCATCTGAATGAAATCCTACATTGTCGTAAAGCCGTATTTCAACGGCTAAAGGTCAAACTTAATGGTCAGCGAAGGTAAAACATCATCCTTGCAAGCTCCGTACACGGTGATACCGATACTGTATAAATAAATATCGAGTTAGGAATTGCGTTTTCCAGGGTTCCCACAAGTTCCTGCAAAGCTTGCATTACTTCATTTTACGATATTTTTAAGTTATGCAGAGGGTTTTTAGCACAAAATGCGTGTTCTGTGCTGAAGTACATTTCTTCTCGGAGCTAGGGTAGTGGGCGGGTTCTCGCATTTGTCATAGTTGCATTAGAGACGTGCAGAGCAGGGCCATACAGGAGACGCGTCTAATGCACTTCGATTTCACTCAAAACTCAACGGTAGCCATGCCTAGCGAAATACAAGCGTGCCACTGTGGAAAACAGATTTCGATATTCACATGTGGGGTAACAGCTGGCACGGAAATGCACAGTTTTGGTGTGGTGAGCGAAGACTTTTGTCACGATTCAGCACACTGTAGCTTATGTAGAGGACGATGAGTCCCGTAGCGATGAGTAGTGGCCATCTTCGTCGTTGTCCACGGCCCGCTACAGTGCTCCCCCCTCAGACGCGGAGCGGCGATATGAAAGATCGAAGGATCACGTCTATACCGGAGGGAGATAGCAAGAGTGACCGTGGAAGACGCGCATTGCTGGACATGTCCACGGGCGGCACAGCACACATTGCAGGTAGAGGTCGATGAGTGGGGCGAGAGCGGCTGAGATGAGGTTTGCAAGAGATGAACGTTGACGTCGTCGAAGTCGTGGTCTGGCGTTGGAATCGTGGCCTGGGGTGCCGCAACCGGCACGGGAGCGAGAGCTCGTAGGGTCCCAGGAACGGAGGCTGCATAGCCGTGAGGACTGCCGAGACGCCGGCTGATGCGTGCCGTGGCGTCGGCTGCCGCCACTGCCGGAACCGGCAGACGAGCACGTTGCTCAGGTGTCGCGGCCGGCAGTGGGTGCGAGTTGAGATGCAGAAATGAAGAAGAGGGTGGCGAGTGCCGGGGGCCGTGGCAAGCGCAGGTCGGTCCCTGGAAGCCGTGAAGCGATGGGCGGTGAGTGGATGCGTGCCCGATGAGCTTGGCTGGTCACGAGGGCGTGGCCTAGCATCGTCGTCAGCTACACCATCATCGCCGGTCAGGACTCATGTAGAGGAACACCACCTCCTCTACATTTGGTGACCCGAACGATGAACATCAAGTTCAGAGCAATTCGGCCCTTCACCATCCCAAATTTCTGACAACACCATCGACTAGCACTACCACGGCACGCTCTCCCTGGAAGCCCCCGCCATTACTCGACTCATCACGACGACATCACGTCCGCTTCACCAGTTGTCGCGTCGTGAAGAAAAGAGTCAAAGACAGGCAGCAGGAAGAATAGCCAGTTTACTCCCTAGTGAAAATGTATCTGAGAGGCCTCTCAGGTGTAATATGTTATGGGACTGAGAGGACCTCTCAGGCTGGGAGGACCTCTCAAGCTGGGAGGACCTCTCAGATTGACAGGACCTCTCAAGACCTCTCAGAAGCTAATGCCCAGATCTGACATCAGAACATCAATGTTCAATTTCGCCGTCTACGCTGCACCTGTCGTCGGAGAGGTACAATCATACAGTGCTATGATACACCAGAGATAGATACAGACAAGTGCATGTCACAAAACTCCACATATATTGAGTTCCTTCGATTGTACAGATACACTCAATTAAGGCATGCACACTGCTATCAGATTATCTAACAGTTATTTCAAACGTCTTGCAGGATCGTGAATATCTAATATTTGTTGAAGGATCGCTCGCAAGAATCTACACGAAACGGTAAATAGCAGCAACAAAAAATAGATTTAGCACTTACATGTCTACGAAGGCATACAAGTCATCATCAACACATACTCTGGTATTCCACAAAGCGTGAACTCATGGGACACATATTCGCAATGTCCGTACAGCGGCGCTGTAAAATATTCTTGAAGAACCCTGCTTCTCGGTGATCAAGTTCGTCTGTTTTACGTATTGGGGACTCGCGATGCACCGTCTAGTTTCCCTTGCTTGCGTAATACGCCAACTAACTGGCGAGATTGGGTTCTCATCACCTTGGGTTCTCGCCAACTGTCGCTTCGTACGAGATTCATCTGTAAGAAATACAATTTCAGAATGTCAGTGTAAGTCAGTGTGTAGGCACCGAAATATATAACATACCGTTTGGCACAAAGCGCCGTTGGTAACCTAACGTGGTTGGTAATCTTCCTATCGGCGCACATAATGCGTGTCTGCGAACAGTGGTAATAGCGTAAAGTGAACAGGAATGCCTGTCACTCACAAAAGCATATTTGACACATCGTCTACATACATCAAAAACAGTTCGAATCCCGAAGACAAAACGCAAATAACTTGAGATCCGCAGCCGACGTCCTCACACTTCAACGTTTCAAAACAGACTGATTGAACCGCTGGCGACTGGCCGAAACGCTTCCACTTACGTGCAGTGTCATAATGCACGGATTGCAAGAACAATAGCGTCAAGGGGGAACGACGATACAAGGTTATCACGGCACGTGTTCCTTGGAGGAATAATGCACAAACATGTGAAATCTTGCGAACTATTTTCCAAAGCGGACGAGGTAGCATGTCCCGCGGCGCGGAAAACATGTAGCAAGATACTCTGAGAGGTGTTGCACGACGCACTGTCGCAAAGCTGTCTGAGAGGTCCCTCCAAACCCCTCAGGGCTACATGAATGATTCTACAACGTCTTCCAGATTTTCTCTAAAAGGTCCTCTCAGACCCCTCTGTGCTGCCTGAAAGGTCCTACCAGACCTTTCAAGATTTCTTGAAAGGTCCTCTCAGACCCTTCAGAAGTGCTAAGAGGTCGTCGTCTCTCAGCAGCGTCGTCGTCTTCCACGGGCCGCCACATCACGGGTGGTGGTGGTGGTGAAAGGGCTTGCCGTTGTCGGCCTCACGTATGTGGGCAAAGTCACGACTCATGCCCTGGGGAAATGTGCGTCCTGGGCCGACTTCTAGGGGAACTGTGCCGACATACGTCTGAAAGCGTCTGAGGAAAACCCAGGAAAAACCCCAGACAGCACAGCCGGCACCGGGATTCGAACCCGGGTACCTCCCAGTCTCGACGTGACATGGCTAGCACGCTAACCACTGAGCCACGGGAGCTGGTCCACATCACGGGCCAACCCCCGTACGACGGCCCTTTTCCCGTCCACTCTCGTCAAGCGAAGACCATCACCATTAGGCTTCCTCATCGGCTCGAGGTGGTCTCGGTGGACCGTGTGAAGCCTGCCTTTTTGCCTGCCATTACCCCGGTGCCCGAACTTTCTCGTGCCTCGTCCCCCTGCCCGCCCGCACCGGTGCATCGGCCACGTTCGGTACATTGGGCACCCGGCCTACCTTCTGTCCGTCTCATTCCTCGCCGGCATACGGTCCAGGGAGGGGGTACCTGTAGCTGACGACGATGCTAGGCCACGCCCTCGTGACCAGCCAAGCTCATCGGGCACGCATCATCTTCACCCGCGCTCATTCTAGTCGCGCTCTTGCCCAGTAAACTGGCTATTCTTCCTGCTGCCTGTCTTCGACTCTTTTCTTCACGTCGCGACACTTCCATAGCTGTTCAAGAATGTCTTGACGAGAATGTTCCTCTTGCAGCTAATGATTCACGTGTCAGATGGAGCGGCGTGCCAGTTTAAAAATCGGCATAGGCTCTATGAGCTCTCCAAATTTACTTTTGCGAGCGCGACATGGCTGTTCAGGAACAGGCCACGACAAAAGTGAGTGTGACAGTATCGGTGCACGGGATCGGTGTGACAGGAATCAAGGACCATGCCACGACACCTAACTTGCGTTCACTGGAGCAAGACGTCATCTTAGGGTCACAGGATATGATAACGTGCTTATTAAGACACCTAACGCGCGTCCATTTACTCCATGTACGGGCTGAGTACGTGGCTTCTTTTAGAATGCAAAAGAAAAAGCAATGGATAAACCTATACCGCATCAAAGTGGCATACAGGGTTCGCATGCGTGGCGAAGCAAGACACTGGACAGCAGTGGCGGATTTAGGGTGGGGGGGGGGGGCGACTGCCCCCCATACGGTCGTGTTCCCTATGTAAAAACCCTAGCTCCTGGACGATGCTGCGCCGCAAAGCACGAAATTTTTTTAAGACCCCCCCCCCCCCCCCCCCCCCCGCCATGACGGACCCTTAAATCCGCCCCTGCCGGATAGTCTAGGCCGAGAAACATTCATAGCTAGTACCGTGGACAGTGAGTGCAGAAGAGGGACGTTCTCATACATAGTGAGTGTCATCACTGTGTCATCAATCACTGTGTCATCACTGTGTCACAGTGTCATCAATCATTTGTCGCTGTCATTGGAAAATGCTGCTTTTTCGCAGTCTTGTACATATATCGACATAATCTACAACTTTTGATTACACAAAGTTGTCCCTTTCTTGTACGACATCGACAGGAGGCCCGCCATCCCGCGGTACCGGCAGCCGGGTTTCGACAAGTACGCACGCAGTCTAGGACCGCGTTTCAACGCGCTAATCGCCACTGTACATCTTTTGAAGCAGAATTTTTTTTACGTGAGATGAAAGGTCTAACATCGGGCCGCGTCCTGGCAAAATATAAAAGAAATAAAAAGGGGCATTTTCGAGAAACGGACGCTCCAAATCCTTGTTTTTTCGAAATATACCTTAACATTTGCCTGTTACAACAGATACCCGTAGGAGATATGCGCACGATATCTATATCAAATGAAAGAGAATTAAAACCTGAGTGAAGTGATACCAAATATGGTAGTGAGAAATATCTACAGCCAGAGAAATCACGCGTCGAAGTCGGAACAAAACTGCGCGAGAGAGCATGTTCGCCATTTTTTATATCACAGATCGTTGCTCCTGCGCGCCAAGATTTACGCTCGGACTGCTGGCCTGTAGGCATGCTCAAGCATAACAAAAATTCACTGCAGTATCTTTTAAGACTCGGGAGATATACGCGTGCAAACACGGCAAAACTGAAACGCTCGAATTCAGGGCCGGATTTTCTAGATTTTTTTGCGCGAGAACTATTCCGTAGAAATTATTCGTTTTACCGCTGTTGGCCATCAAGTACGATGGTCTTCTAAATATAAAAAAAAAATAATGAAAATCCAAGAGTTCGATGGGACCTCCCTGCCTGAATTGACGTGAAACCGGCCTAAACTATATTATGTTGAATTCCAATGGCAGAGTCGGAGCAAGTGGCAGGCTCCGCAGTGGAGCGGCTTGATCTGCCCTAGAGCAAGTGATCCGAATCTGCGACTGGAACACTTCCGCAGAACCTGGAGTTAGCGCTGGGTAACCTCCCTTGGTGTATGGCGGCCAGAGACGGAGGAGGAAGAAGAAGAAGATGCTCATGTTCCATTATAACGCCATGTTTTGCGACGTCAAGGTCCTCCTAATCTCCTAACGTTGCCCTGGTAATGTCTGATTCTCGCTTCCTTCATGAAACAAAATCGCCAACGTACGACGCGAAATACTATGTCACGGCGAAGACGCGTTGCAAAGCAGCCATGTTGGCGAAATAGAGACAGGAAATAGGAAGCACGAGCGACAAGTGACACGTCACGTAGAGTTCCGGTTGAATCTGCCTATTTTGGCGGAGCAGTCTGGGTTGCTCCCTGGAGCGACCTTGGCTCGAATGCCGCTCCGAAGCTGCCATTGGAATACTCCAGAACTGTTCCCAATCTGCCAATCGAACAGACTTGCTCTCGGCGGAGCAACAAAACTTGCTCCGGAGGCGCTCTGAACCTGCCATTGGAATTCAACATACTACGCGGAGGCGCACGCACTCTCCGGTGGAAGGAGAGCATTGGTGGTGCCAGGCGCGCTAAAACAGGGCAGCACAGATACGCCGCTGCTTGTCACACGATATCAAAAACGATAATTTGGGCTTGTGGGCACCGGTCTAGTGCACGCACAAGCTACTGCCAATGTCGCAACAGGTAAGGAAACTGCCATCAGTATAGCAACACGATGCATTACATTGCATACTTTGCATTACAAACTCGACCGAGGCGTATAGCCGCGTGAAAGCATTTTTGATTACACCTTTATCTTATCATTTTCATACGAGTTGTACAAAAACAAAACGTCTGCAATGCGAATAAATGGCCCTGCTCAGTACCCCAGTATGCGCAAGGAACCCAATATAACGTCCCATAGTTGCGTGCATCATATAAGTAGTCTACAAAGTTGAAAGTCAGTGGAAAAGGGTTGTTTTCCTTGTCCTCCATTGACAGTTGCCTGCTTTTGGAGACAGTAGCCTGCGGTGCAGGGGGCAGCACGCCACAGGCTCTACATGTTGGTCATTTTTGTTGGTCAATTTACATATGCCTCCAGTTTATTGTGCTTGTAAAACGCAAATATATAGTAAGATTTGGAGATAGCGGCTCTAGGGGACATACAAATCTCTCTGGAATGCAATTCCAAACGACACGTGAGCATACGTGTCCTACGTTTTATTGCTCTGTGGGGGGAAAGAAAAGACCCTCCGGGACGGCTTGGTCGATTGACGTATAAATTGGAGTCACTGAAATACCACCACTGCGCAGCAAAGCAACAATCAGAGTTCTTTCGGAATCTAAAAAATTCAATTCCCAGTGAAGAACGTGTCATCCTAATAGATTTTGCCGAAAACTACAGCTTTGTCGTACAGGACACTTCCCGATCTTTCTATTGGGACCAAGGACAGGACACCATTAATTCCATGGTATTTTACAACTGCTCCCCTGGTGATATGAACTTGCGGCATCGTGCATTCGTTGTGATATCAGATTGTTTACGGCACGGTAATGCCGTGGTCTACACCTTTCAGACAGAGCTCACACGCAGAATAAGAGCAGACTATCCCATGTAAATAAGCTTCGCTATTTCACGGACGACGCAGGTTCGCAATACAAAAAATAAAAAAAGAAAAATAAATAAATAATAAATGTGTCGTCGACCTCTGTCACCACTACTCGTATTTCATCCTAAGTGCATCATGGCACTTCTATGCGACCTCACATGGGAAAGGGCCGTGCGATGGAGCTGGGACTCTGAAGAGACTTGCTGCTAAAGCCAGCATTCAGAGGCCCTTAGAAGGTCATATACTGAGACCCGTGGATCTGTACAGCTGGGCAGATGCAAATCTCGACGCCATTACATCGATCTGGGTGCTGGAGGAACAGGTAGTGCGGCAGCAAGGGCCGCTGAAGAATCGCTACGACAGCGTAAGGGCCGTGCCTGAAAGGGGGAGGTATCACCGCTTCGAAGCCGTTAGCTGCACCGAAATCTCCGTGAAGACAACATCCATTTCCAACAATATCACTTATTCTGGTGTTAAAAGAACATGCCTGAAATGCGGAGCCGCCATCTACTGCATCAACTACTGGACGTAATCTTGAGCGCCTTTACCGTGCTAGTGTGCTGAGCAGGACCATTTATTTGCGTTGCAGACGTTTTGCTTTTGTACAACTCGTATGAAAGCGATAAGATAAGGGTTTAAGAAAAAATGCTTTCACGCTGCTATACGCTTCGGTCGAGTTTGTAATGCAAAGTATCCACTCGCGCGTTGCAGTACTGGTGGAGAGAGTTTCCTTACCTGTTGCGACGTTGGCAGTAGCTTGTGCGTGCACTAGACCGGTGCCCACAAGTCCAAATTATCGTTTGTTGGCATCGTGCGACATGCTGCAGCGTATCTGAGCTGTCGCGTTGTAGCGCGCCTGGTCCCGCGATGCTCACCAACGCTCTCCCTCCATCGATGAGTGCGTGCGCCTCCGCGCAGCATGTTCAGCGAAAAAAATATTTTCTCGCGCTTATCAAAAAAGTACCACTTCAGTTTTTTTATATGTTTTGGCCGAGGGTTTCCTTTACCTAATGTATAGCAAATTACTGTTCTTACTGTACTTAAACACCCCAAACTTTGCGAAAATCGTCAGGTTTAAGGTGTACTATGGCAAAAACTACTGCATTGACGGGTTTGATAACCAGCAGGCTTGTAGAATCGGTCCTCGTGAACGCCAACAAGGTTTTCAAGAATTTCAGCTGTTATAGAAAGTATATTTAAAACAAACGCAAAGTCGCAAGAAAAAGCGCCGATAGCCGGGGCGTTTTAGGGCACTAAACTTTGAAATTTCCTGAAACTTCCTCCTTCAGCGCATTTTCCGAACCCAGTCGTCTGCTTCAGCACCATAATTATGCGTGTAACGCGAGCGATGCACCCGCCCGATTATTTCAAGCATACTATGGTTTTCGTGCTTACCGAAAACTTTGACCCCGCGTAAAATGACAGAGCCTCAATATTTCCCAGCGACACGACCCACTTACGACACGCAGAAACCCATTTCATTGACAAGCTTGTCTCCTTCTTCACAATGTGCACCAACATACATAAACTGAAATTGCACTCGCCTTCCACTTCCCAAAGAACAAACGCCGAGCACGCGCTGGGCGCATGCCAACTATGATTTGCAGTCGCCGCGAGTGGAGAATACAGCGAGCTACGCTTCCGCGGAAGAGGCGCACGATCGCATGAATTCAACATCTTTCTGAAAAAAAAAAAAGAACATGAGCAGAAATTGCTAAGCTATACTTTTGACTTGTAGGGGCCTACCAGTATATTTCATAAAAAAGTTTGACGCCAGAAAATTAAACTGTTAGGCTGAAAAAAAATAGCGAAAGTCTGTAGTTTTAGGAAAAATTGCAAACTTCGCTGAAGAAAAAGTGGCAATGGCGGACGCGCTAAAGGAACGAAATTTCCGCACAAATGTAGCATAGTTTACGAGCTATAAGTACAAAAAAATTCTCCAGGGTGTTTTTTGTTATACGACCGCGACGAATTTTTTAGTTCACCCTGCACGGGAGCAGTGCGCCGCACGGGAGATCGGCTTCCTTGCGGGGCGCCCTCCTCCCCGTCGCTGCTCCTAAGTTCGCAGGCTTTACGGACCATTCGTCCTGGTGCGCCTAATAAGTCCATAACTTTTCTCTTTGACCGAGATGCAGGGGCTAGGGTGAGTATCGGTGCTTTCTTACCTGCGGGAGATTCACTTCTGTACTTTCCCTCGTGTTCTTGCAGTAGTTGCTCATACTCACCAGCCAGTTCTGTTTTCTCAGCGCAGGGTTACTCGATGGGCAGACCAAGGCCCCCTACCGTCATGAACTGTGCACGGCTCTGTAGTCGAGACACTTTCTTTCTTACATACGTTTCACGTTGTGCCATTGACTTCTTTGTTCGTTTTTTTGGTTGTAACGAAAAAAAAAAAAAAGAGGTGAAATTGAACTAAGTCTCCCGACTTGTTCTGCTACTCCTAAAACGAATTCTCACTCCCACCCCCCGCGCCCCAAAAATACTTATCATGTGTGCGACCCGCAAGTTTGCTATTTGCCATGCACGTGTTCGCTATTCGGAAAGCCACTGTAGCGGGCCGTGGACAATGACGAAGATGGCCACGCGCCTGAAGCACCTGCCTTCAGTTCCACCGGCGCGGCCATGGAGATAGGCCACCGTCATCGCCTCTCCGTGGCATACCATCATCGCCGGTCGGGGCTCATGTAGAGGAAGACCACCGTCCTCTACATTTGGTGACCCGAACAACGAACACCATGTTCGGAGCAATTCGGCTCTTTACTATCCCAAATTCCTGACGACGCCTTCGACGAGCACTACCACAGCGCTCTATACATGGACCCACCGCCAGCAAACCTCGCCGTTAACGTACCCGGCGCCTTTCCACCTGCGGCCTCACCGTCCAGCACGGCCCCGCCCACCTCTTCAGCCGTGCAGCATTTCACCGTCCGGCTCACGACGACAGCATCACGACTGCCCTTCTCCTGTCAACTGACGCGCCGACGCTCACGTACCGTCCCCCTCCACGGTACCGATTTGGACGACCATGCAACGCTCCGACCGGTCACTGGTCTTACGATCCTCCAACCGACCATCGCTTAACGGATCCCGGGGACCGCCCTGCGCTGTGCACGGACTCCGGCACACTCACTACCCGCCACTTCCCTTCCGCCTCTCGACGCTCATTCGCAGCCGGCCGCGACAACAGAGCAAAGTGCTCGCCTGCCGGTTTCGGCAGTCGCGGCCGCCGACGCCACGGCCCGCATTAGCCGGCGTCTCGGCAGTTTTCACGGCAGTCCTCACGGGTACGCAGCATCACTTCCTGGGACCCTATGAGCTCACGCTCCCGTGCCGGTTGCGGCACCCCAGGCCACGACTCTGACGCCCAACGATTCGCCATTCATCTGCCTCGCTCATCGAGAGCTTCACGCAACGGGTATTCTGCTGTCCCACGAATTCGTCCGGTAGTGCACGTCATCCACGGCCGCTCTCGCTCTCTCCCTCCGGTGTAGACGCAGTTCACCATTCTTCTTCTCTCTCGCCGCTCCGCGTCTGGGGAGGGGAGCACTGTAGCGGGCCGTGGACAATGACGAAGATGGCCACGCGCCTGAAGCACCTGCCTTCAGTTCCACCGGCGCGGCCATGGAGATAGGCCACCGTCATCGCCTCTCCGTGGCATACCATCATCGCCGGTCGGGGCTCATGTAGAGGAAGACCACCGTCCTCTACACCACTATGCACATGCTCATTAGCAGTCTGCTCGTACCTTTTTTTGTTACCTCCCCTTGTTATTTAACCAACCAACAACAACAACAGCAGCAGCAGTCTGCTGTTCACAATTAACCAATATCCAATATTGACCTCTTAAATAGGAGGATAGCACTGGCTTACATAACAAATAAAGTAACAAAATTTGTCTGGACGTTTCGACGTCTATGCAGACGCCATCATCAGCAAAGAAAAAGAAAAAACAGCGCGCGAGTCCTTAGGTCTTATAACAATCTGGCAGTGGCCCCTTGTGGTTGTTACAGGAATTCTTCTCGTGGTGGATGTGCCATGACTCAAGGAATCTTCTCACTCCCCATCTTTGTTCACGTGCCAGAGTGGTGACATTGTCGAAATTGAATGTGCGCTGGTTTTTTATCGCATGCTCCACGAGTTCTGTGCGGCGATTATCAGCTGGCGGCTTCTTTATCTGAACTTGGTGTTCTTTCAGTCGTGTGGCCACCTTTCTTCCTGTTTCACCCACATAACACGTATCGCAATCGTCACAATCTATTCGGTAAACAACACCCGACTGGTACAAATGGGGCGCAGAGTCCTTGGGGCGAGAAAGCAACGTGCGTAAAATATGGTGAGGTTTAAATGCAGTAGAAATGCCAAGTGGCCTGAGTATCCTCCGTACTGATTCGAGAGTCCGCGTACATATGGGATGCAAATAAAATTGTCACGGGCGGTCCGTTCGTCGTTATTACAAGTGGACTTAGACACTGTGTTAGAAACGAAACGATGGGGGTAATGATTTCTAGAGAGAATGTCACATGTCAAACGCTGTTCAGTCTTCTTAGCTTGATATGTACTAGATAACGCGTCAATGTGATTAAAAAGGGACCTGACAGCCGCCCTTTTATGTTCAGGTGCATGATAGGAGTGGAAATCTAAAACTGAACCAGTGTCACAGGGTTTGCGGTAAACCGAAGTGCAAACAATCCCTGAGTCATTACGAGTTACCAACACATCAAGAAAAGGAAGCTGACCATTGCTTTCCTTCTCCATCGTAAACTGTATGTTAGGGTGAACACTGTTGAGAGATGCGTGGAAAGGAGCGACATCATAACGTTTTAGAACAACAAGCGTGTCGTCGACATAGTGTTTGTAAAATTTAACAGAGATGTTGTTGGAGGTTAACACTTGATCTTCGATGAATTCCATAACCAGATTTGCAATGGGAACAGAAACAGGGCTCCCCATCGGGCAGCCTTCTATTTGCTTGTAAAGTTTGTAGCTTAAAGTAAAGCTTGTAGTTGCCTGCACGTTTCATCAAGACAAAATGAAAGAAGTGACCTTATTTCCGATACAGAAAGCGCAGTACGGTCAGGCAAGGAAGCATCATTAGAGAGACGGCTAGTCGCGACGTCAATGGCGAGTGTGACAGGCACATTTGTAAACAAAGAGACAACATCAAACGATATCATCACTTCATCAGGTTCGATCACCAAGTCTAGCACAGACGAGCAGAATTCACGAGAGTTATTCGCCGAATGTCCGTTCTTGTTCATGATGGGAGACAGGAGCTCAGTGAGGAATTTTGATAGTTGATACGTAGGTGCTCCAACAAAGGACACTATGGGGCGAAGAGGGACACCAGGCTTGTGCACTTTTGGTAAACCATAGCCTCTAGGTATATGTCCGTCTGATGAAAACAGGCGCTTGTAAACAGGGTCCGAAATGCTTCCGATGTCCTTTAATTTGCGAAGAAGTTTGACCAGGGATCGTTCCGACCTTGGTGTTGGGTCAGATTCAAGTTTCGTGAAGCGGGACTCGTCGTCAACAAGGTCGTGCATTTTTTGCAGATATTCAGTTCTGTCTAAGACCACAGTGCTTTTCCGTTTATCTGAAGGGAGCACAATGATATCCGAGGCTGCTTGTAGTTTCTTCATGGCATTCCTCTCGCCGGCGGTCAGATTGGAAGGCGGTGCCTCCCACTTCTTAGAAATGACGTTAAGAAAACGGTTTCTGGCAAGGTTGACCGCGGTAGGGTTCTTCACAAAGCGAAGTTTATCTTCAACTTCAGCAATGATTTTTTTGCAGGGTATCTTGGTAGTGGTGGGCACGAAATTCATGCATTTGCTAAGAAGTGACTCCTGCTCTTTAGTTAACGGTTTCGAAGACAGATTGATGACAGTTTCGTTCGGCGTGGGAGTAGGAGTTCGACTGGAAGCGTCCGGTAAAAGGGGATCAAACTTACGTTGGTGTCGTTTGTCATGCTTTGTTGCTTCTTGCTCTTCTGCCTTCTTTCTGGCCGCGAGAACTTGATGCATAACGTCCGGAGAAACGACTTGGCTGACCGTCCTTTCGTAGGGCGTTAGTTGATGTCGGTGCCTCCTGATGTCAAGCTTGTTTTCTTGAATTCTAGCAATAAGGCACTGTTTGCTGTACCTCGCCGCTAGGCTTCTTCCATACGGTGTATTTACCTTGGGCTTGCACATGAGAGAACTCGGTATGATGTTTCTTCTTGAGCACTCTGTATTGAAACGTCCAGACAAATTTGTTACTTTGTTTGTTATGAAAGCCAGTGATATCCTTCTATTAAACATGACTCCTGGCTTCTGGTCTATTTTCAACTACATCAAGTTACGCTAGGGCTATGAAACGCTGCGCGCCGTCCGGAATTACATCAACTGTGCTGTGCGACTTATACGTGTGGACTGCCATCTCCGTTTCTGCCACAATATCAACAGCGTTGGTTACGCATTTACATTCAATGAACCGTGAACCTCAAGATTGAAAATTGCGTTACATATTTTAACATTAAAATCCTGAATTCACTATTCTTCTTACTTGACGGAGTACGTTAGCAGGTGCACATCGAACGGAAGTCTTTGGAAGAGATGCGGCACCGTGGATGAGTGCATAAACGACGACAACCACGACAGTCTGACGAGCCTACGAGCCCGCTCGCATTTCAACAGTACAGCCACAATATCAACAGCGTTGGTTACGCATTTGCATTCAATAAATCGTGGAGGTAAGAATATAAAATTCCGTTAAAGATTTTAACATTAAAATTCTGAATTCACTATTCTTCTTACTTCACGGAGTACGTTCGCAGGTGCACATCGAACGGAAGTCTTTGGAAGAGATGCGGCGCCGTGGATGAGCGCATAAACGACGACAACCACGACAGTCAGACCACTGCAACCACTTCGCAATCGTCGCAGAGGGCCGAGATCTGCCTCCCCATCATACGCTGGACCGGTGGCGTGTATGCCAAGTTGAGGCGCAGTCGGTGGAGGAGTGTCTCTTGTGGCCGTTGGAGACGTGGTGGTGGGGAGAACTCCACCGCCGGGTCGATGGAGCGAAGGAAGTCGTTGAAGCGGGCGGATTCTCGAATGAAGCACCGCGCCTCTTGGGCGGCCCAGCGGCGGATTTGGATGCGGCAAGCCGAAGGGGTGAGCGGTATGCGCGCCGTGGCGTCGGTTTGCTCGTGTGCACGCCTGGCCGCAGCATCTGTTCGATCGTTCCCGCCGAGGCCAATGTGACTGGGTATCCACTGGAGACATATATTGTGCCCGGAAGTAAGGGCGGTGTTGGCTAGGGACATTGCCATTGTGTGTAGGTCGTCGGTTGTTTTGGTGCAGTGTGAGTCGAGTATCTCCAGTGCTGCCTTGCTGTCCGACAGGATCGTCCAGTTTACTGGGGGCGATGTTGTGATGTGCCTGAGCGCCGCGTGGATTGCGAAGAGCTCGGCTTCGGTGGAGGAGGTGGTATGGGAGAGCCTGAAAACTTGCTCGATGTTACCTTGCGGGACGTAGATGGCTGCAGTGGCCCCATCAAGTGTTACGGATCCGTCTGTATAGATCGCTTGACGCTGTTGATGCTGCCCCGATAGGTATTCGAGGACGAGCTGGCGCGCAACGGCTAACGGCGTCTCCCTCTTTCGTCCTAGGCCAGGGACGCTCGTCAATGCCTGGGGCTTGGTGAGGGCCCATAAAGGAGGGGCGTAGGATACGCCTGAGGAGCGATCCGGGAGGATAGCCTTAAGCCGACGGACGGCGCCGTCAAAGGCCGATTCGGTGCGGGCATCCTCAATGGACAACAGGTAGTAGCAAGGGTGCTGCGTGAGGAAGCGCGCAAAGATGCGGAGCGTCTCTCTGTCCCGTTGAATATGCACGGGCGTCTCTTGTGCCTCCGCAAGTACGGTGTAGGTTTCAGCCGTGCGTGGCAGTCCAAGGCATACCCGGAGGCCGCGCGCTTGGGCGTTGAGGAGGTTCCGCTCACCCGTCCTACTGATCCCGTGGAGCGCTGGGAGGTGGTACCGTAGCAGCCCCAGCACAAGTGCGTTATGGACGTGTCGGAGGTCGTTGCACGAGGGACCCCACGACGCTCCAGAGATGCGCCGTAGCACGTTCACGAATTTCTTCGCATTGGTAGAGAGGGCCTTGATGTGCTGGAACCATGACAGCCGTTTGTCTACGATGACCCCGAGATATTTGTAGCGGGGGACGAAATCAAGTAGCGTTCCCACGACGTAGAGTGGGTAGTTTTTAAATGAGCGGTTGGTGAACGTCATGGTGACTGTTTTGCTTGTGGAGACACGTAGGCCTCTGTTTGCGATATATATCTCAATTACGTCGAGGGCTTGCTGCAGGCGCCGCTGAATCGCGTCTCTCCGGTTGCCTGAAGTCCAAATGCAGACATCGTCGGCGTAAATTGTGATCTTGACGTTGGCAGGTAAGTGTGCGGGGAGTGAGGCGATGACCAGGTTAAACAGCAATGGACTCAACACACTGCCCTGCGGCACCCCGCGGCTTACAGGGAAGGGAGCTATGTCGCCGTGAGCAGTGCGTACAAAAAGGGTGCGATCAGATAGGAAGTCCCGGACCCAGGAGACTGCTAGGGCGCCTGCACCAGACTCTTGCAGAGTAGCGACGACGGCGCTATGGAAGACACTATCGTATGCTTTCATGACGTCTAAGAAAACTGCTGCTGTGAGCTCCCCTTCAGACCACACTTGCTGGACACTAGAGACGATATCGATCACGCTGTCGATGGATGACCTGCCCTGCCGGAATCCAGCCATGACCTCCGGGAAGTACCGCATGCTTTCAAAAAACCAGCTTAGCCGTGAGTGAATCATGCGCTCCATCGTCTTCGACAAACAGCTGGTGAGGGCGATCGGCCTGAACGAGTCAATATCATGAGGTGATTTACCGGGTTTTAGGATAGGAACAACCATTGCGGACTTCCAGCTTGAAGGCACCGTCCCTGTGCGCCACGAATCATTGTAGATTTGCAGAAGAAGATGGCGCCCGCACAAGGGAAGATTACATAGGGCCTTGTAGGTGATCTGGTCAGCGCCTGGGGAGGTATGCAATGATGAATGTCTCAAGGCTGATTCCAGCTCAGGAAGCGAGAACATGTGATCGAGCGAAGGTTCCGCCGGTAGGACATCGGCCACAGGTATGTCTCGAGCAGACGTTAAACCGTCGGTAGGCAACGATGTTAGTCTGCCACAATATTCCTCGGCCAGCTGCATCTCTGAGCGACCCGTGGCCAAAGACAGTGAACGGAACGGGTTGCGTTGGGTAACCGGCTCGGCTAGCCCTTTTAGCACCGTCCAGACTCGGGATAGCGGTGTGCGCGGAGATAGGGACGAAGCGAAGCTCCTCCAGTGGTCCCTAGCCAGTTTGTAGAGGTGCCTCTGAACCGCTTTCTGTATTCGTTTGGCCTCTTGGTTGTGGGCGGGGAGACGGGAGCGGCGGGCGCGTCTTTCAGCCCTTCGGCGTATCGCACGCAACTTAGCGCACTCTGTATCGACGGCGGCAAATTTCACGGGAAGTTGGAAGACGCTTGTGGCACTGCGAGTGGCGCCGACCACCGCGCGGCAGACGTCGTGGTGACTAGCGTCCCTAAGATCAGCGGAACTAGACTCGAAGGCAGCCCTATAGTTGCTCCAGTTAGTCTTTCTGACCGTGCGCCTCAGCTGAGACCCTGGCGCGCCGCGGGCGTTGATTAGCAGTGGAAGGTGATCGCTTCCAAGGGAGTCGGCGTCGACCTGCCAGGTGAAGCGTTGTGCAATCGAGCCAGACACTGCTGTGAGGTCCAAGCATGATGATATCAGAGGGGACTGCACAAATGTCGGGGAGCCATCATTGAGGAGGTGGAGGTCCATCTCCTCGAAGAGCACAGCGAGTCGTTCGCCCCGTGAGTCCGAGCGTGCGCTCCCCCAGCTGACGTGGTGGGCGTTAAAGTCCCCGCACAACACAAACGGTGGTGTCAGGCCGTCCAGAATGCTCCTGAGGTTATTCACGTCATATGGGGTCGCTGGGGGCAAGTAGAGGGAAATCACAGTAAAGTCAAGCGCGCCCATCCGCACTGAGCAGCAGACATACTCCCCTCCACTTGTTTCTGCAAGGGACCTCTTCACAGCTGGTATGTCTGATCGGACGAAAATGGCCGCTCGGCTTCTAGCGTTGTTGGGCTGTGACATGAAGGTGATGTAGTTGGATAGGCGAAAGTCGTCCCGAATCCCACATTCTGAAATACACATTACAGGGAATTTATGCATCCACGCGAACTGGCGGAACTCTGAGAGCTTCGTCTGAAGGCTTCTTGCGTTCCATTGGAAAATCGTGGTCGTTTGATATTGTACTGCCATGCGGCATGAGAAAGAGCGATCGCTGGATCCGGCCGGGCCTACCGGCCACGTGTCGGGTGCTCAGGAGTGGGAGCAATTAGTTTCTCTAAGTGCAAGATCGATCGGACTTCCGGGAGCGCTTTGCACTCGGGGCATGCAGTGGTGATGGCCCTCAGAGCTGCAAAGAGCAGCTTAACCACCAGCATCTGCATATCAACAGAGTCGTGGGCCGTTGTTTGCGCCGGAGGCTCTCGGTGGACTTTCGGTGTATCAGTTGCCTGACTGCTGACGGCTTCAGACGTCGTTATTGGGGTGGGCGTGGTGATGGGGATCGGTGCTGTGAGAGGGGCGTCTTGAGAGGCCAAAGGAGGCAGAGGGGGGAAGTCACCCGTGTCCCATATAGGTGGCCTTCCAGCTACCTGGTCAGCGGACCTTGAGCCCACCCGGTGCCACCCCTTCCGTCGTCTACGGTGCCTGCGGCGTTCTTCGTTGTGAATCTTGGCCTTGGCCTCCCGGTAGCTGCTGTTGGAGCGCGAGCGTTCCCTGGCAATGAGCCTCTGTTGCTTTCGTTTAGGGCAATCGATCGACGTTGCTTGGTGGCTGTCTTTGCAGTTGACGCACTTGGGGACGCTCTGGTGGCAGTCGGGGGAGTCGTGGGACGTTCCACAGTTGGCACAGATCCTTTTCCGAGTGCAGCACGCTGCCACGTTGTAACATTGCGGCGTCGGCGTCGGTGTATTCACGGATCGCCCCAGAACACTGCGGTGATTATGAGAAGGTGTAGGCAGCGTTGTTCAAGCGTTTTCGCCTAACTGCTGAAGGTTTCCGTGAAAGGTTCCGGAGTACGCTGCCGGAAGACGGAGAGTCCGGAACGCAGTTTATAACCCGGATAAGCAGCTATTTCGACCGTTGGATCGAATTTGCAAAAGTTGCAGCAGGAGACTATAAGGAGCTCCGTGAACTTGTCATAAGGGAGCAGTTCGTTTTGGATTGTTCCAACGCCGTTGCACACTTCCTGAAGGAAAAGAAACTAAAATCATTAGAAGAAATATCCGAAGCTGCCGATGACTACATGGAAGCTCATGGCATTCGTAATTTGGGCTCGAAACAAGGCGAAACCCAGAAAGCGGAAAAAGCTGGTACAGGCATAACGAAAGGACAAGATCCAGCGAAACTCGGGCCTGGGGATTAAAAGGACAAATCCAGTCAGGGTAGACCACCACAAGACGAAAAGAGTCCGCCTAGATGCTACCTTTGCAGAAAGATGGGTCACATCGCCAACCAATGTAGAAGCGTGTGACATAAAAGAAACGACAGCATCCGATGCAACAACTGCGGGAAGGTGGGCCATAGAGCTGAAGCGTGCAGAGGGAAGCTGGAGGGGCAGGCCGATAAAACGAGCAAAGCGCAAAGTTCATGTTTTGTAGCGACTGAGCCACAATCTCTGCGAAGTAACATAGAAGACGGCCATGTTGAGCTGAAAAGTGGTGACAGAGTTCCTGTTGTCAACGCAGTCTTGTCCAGCAAGATAGATGTTCTAGCCCGAGATTTACCAGTTGTCGAAGGTAGAATAGGGCAGACGAAGGTGACTGTGCTTCGGGACACTGGGAGCAACACCGTTGTAGTCCGAAGACAACTGGTTCAGGATTCACAGCTCACTGGACAGGTTGGGCTGGTGTACCTCGTAGATGGGACCATGAGGCGATTGCCCGAGGCTGTAGTGTCCATAAAGACTCCTTATTTTTCTGGGGACGTTACGGCAAAAGTAATGGACACACCGTTGTACGACGTGATATTGGGCAATAACCCCGGGGTGCGAGCCGCTGAGGACCCAGATGAAGACTGGGACAATTGAGAGAAAATTCTCTCATGTGCGTCCGCATCTACAGAGGAAGATTTCGACGGCCGGGATTGCAGCTTTTTTGGAACTCAAGGAAGTCATGATGGAGTTGAAACTGGAGCTGCCGTTGCGGACGTCTCCGAAATCACGGGAAATACTACGATGGCCGTCGTCACAAGGAGCCAAAGCAAAACCGTGGAAAGGCCCCTACATAAATTGCGAGTACCGCAGATCGACGGTGGACCGGCCGACGTCGCATCATTGATCAAGGCACAAGAGGAGGCTGCCACGTTAGAAACACGTCATCGTAAAACAGGACAAGTACAGCAATGCCACAATACGAACAAGACGTTCGAGTTCATTAAAGAGGAAGGTGTGCTCTATCGGAGATATCATATCGACGAAGGGAGGACACTCCAACAGTTGGTGGCGCCAAGTCAGTATGAGGCACCATCTTAAGACTCGCCCACGAAGGCATCATGGCGGGCCATCTCGGAGTCAAGAAAACTACCGAGAGAATCTTGACGGACTTTTTCTGGCCAGGGGTGCAGGCTGACGTGCAAAGGTTCGTCCGATCCTGCGACAGCTGTCAGAAGACAACCCCAAAAGGACGAATTGCGAGGGCGCCGCTCCAGTCGATGTCCGAGATCGACACTCCGTTCGAAAGGGTGGCGGTCGACATCGTTGGACCTATTTCGCCGCCCTCACGATCAGGCAACCGCTACATATTGACCTTGGTGGACTTCGCGACACGCTATCCTGATGCTATTCCTCTGAGGTCAGTAGAGACAGAACGAGTCGCGGAGGGGCTTGTGGAAATCTTTTCCAGAGTGGGCATTCCTAAAGAGATCCTTAGCGACCGGGGCAACAACTTCGTGTCAGGTCTGATGCGAGAAGTGGGCCGTCCCCTATCAATCAGACAGATGCAAACGACTCCCTATCACCCTATGGGAAACGGCTTAGTCGAACGGTTCAATGGAACTTTGAAGAGCATGTTACGACGAATGTGCGAAGAGAGGCCGACCGATTGGGACAGATACTTGCCAGCGTTGCTATTCGCGTACCTAGAAGTCCCACAGGAAAGCCTCGGATTCTCACCGTTTGATATGCTGTACGGAAGACTGGTTCGGGGCCCTCTTACTGTACTGAAGGAGATGTGGACTAAGATGGATATTCCGGAGGAGACCAGGACAACATACGAATACGTTGTAAATCTGAGAAATTGCCTGGAACATACCTGCAAATTGGCCCACGAAACGCTGGAAAAATCAGTAGCGAGATACCGCAGGTTCCACAATGCCAAATCTCGAGAGCTCAAACTAGCCACAGGAGACGAAGTGCTGGTGCTACTTCCAACAGACAAATAAATTATTGATGCACTGGAAGGGCCCCTTTGCAGTGACGGCCAAAAAGGGAACAGTCAACTATGAAGTGGACGTGGGAACTACCAAGAAAGTGCTCCACATAAACCTTTTGAAGAAGTATGAACGCCGGCATATGCACAATGAAGCGGGTTCGAAGACCGGTGCTGCGGCAACAGCTCCGGAGGCACCCGAAACCAATACACAGCTGCGGATTGAAGAGGCAAGTACCGTCATATCCGAACCAGAAGCAGCCGGAGGAGAAAGGCGACTGATCACGTTGGAACCTGAGGAAGACAGCCGCGACTTCATCATCTCAGAAGCGATTACCGACAAAAATCGTCGAGAAATCGAGGACCTGTTGAACCGGTACAGCACGGTGTTCTCGGATGTACCGGGAAAAAAAAGATCTCGTGAAATGTCAACTACAACTAACAACGAAAAAAACGATCCACGTGAAACAATACCCACTCCCCTACGCCTTGCGGGAAGCGGTTGGTGAAGAGGTGGAGCGCATGTTACGCATGGGTGTGATCGAGCCGTCGGAATCAGCCTATAATTCCCCAGTTATCATAGTCAAGAAGGCCGACCAAACCAATCGTCTCTGCATCGACTTTTGACGGATAAACGACGCTTTGGTCTCAAACTCTGAGCCTATTCCGAATGCCGACGACATCTTCGCGTCACTATCTAACAAGCGCGTGTTTTCGAAACTTGACTTGTCTAAAGGATATTGGCAAGTGCCGTTGGATGAAGACTCAAAGCCAAAAACAGCCTTTTCAACACCGACGGGTCTCTATCAGTTCTGTTACATGCCATTTGACATTAAGATAGCCCCGGCTGTTTTCACCCAATTGATGAGAAGAGTCCTCGCGGGAGCGCCCAACGTTGTTCACTACTACGACGACGTGTTGGTGGCTTCCGAAACCTGGGAACAACACATTAAGTCACTCGAAGAGGTATTCGAACGCCTACGGAAGGCAGGTTTGACGGCTCGACCAAAGACGTGCGAGCTAGGGCTCAGCCGAATTTCATTCTTGGGACACGAGGTCGGCGAGGGAACCAAGATCCCGCTCGTGAAAACGCTAGACAAAGCGCAGCAAACAGCTCGGCCAACCACAAAGCGGCAGATTCGTTCATTTCTGGGCTTGTCGGGCTACTACCGCGAGTTCATTCCCGGCTATGCTGCCATCGCAAAACCGCTCACTGACGCGACTAAGAAGAGGGCGCCCAATAACGTCACCTGAACCGAAGAGTTGGAGTGCGCCTTCCAAGCTCTCAAACAAGCGCTTTCCGGCCCTCCTGTCTTGCGCTTGCCCGACTTGCAGCGCCCTTTCACATTGAGAACCGACGCATCCGACATGAGCCTGGGCGCTATCCAATTACAGGAGCATGACGGAGTATTGCACCCGGTCTCATTTGCGAGCCGTCAACTCACAACAGCCGAGACCGCATATGCGACGATAGAAAAGGAAGGCTTGGCCCTCGTGTGGGGAATAACCAAGTTTAAACCCTACCTAATGGGGGTACCCTTTACGGTACAGACCGATCACCGCCCACTGCAGTATCTCAACAAATGTAGACATGTAAACCAAAGAGTACTCAGGTGGAGTTTAATACTCCAGGAATATTACTTCAAATATGCACTGCAAGTGCGTCATTACGAGTCTGTATGGTCTATTGATTGTGCTTTTATGTATCGATGATTTCTATTTTTGAATTCATGCGTACTTTTACGATTTATATATATCGTGCTACCATGTTAAAGCACAGTTGTTTCTGCACATCTATGAGTATTCAGTTTTGGTAGTTTCTGATTATTATGGGACTTGACTTCGTAATTTGTGTAACTCTACGTGTGGTGGTGTCTTGCCCATCCGACTCGAGACGGTTTTATGAGCGTGCTTTTTTCCCCCTGCAAACACGTCTTAAGTGGGGGGAAAATGTCACAGTCCTCGAACATAGGCAGCACCCCACATGAGTATATTGCAGTTCTGTTTCCCGGTTGCTTAAAAAAACATCTGTCCGGCACAGCAACACGGCAAAGAAACTGCGCGAATGGCTGGCGCTCTGTTGGCAGCCATTCGCACAAGTGTGATTCCAAGAACTATTCCCTATATGGTGTCTGGTCCGCACTTCGAGCCTCTGTAACTGGACCCGCAGTGTTACACGGGAATGTTGTGCGCTTCCTCAGTGTTTGACACTGACGACAGATTTATGGAGGGGGGTGTTCTAGTCCCGGCCGAAGCGGGACAGAATAATGAGCTGTATGTAGTTGGTATCGGGCTAGCTCACGAAGAAGTCGGACACTTTCACGTGGTGTATCGGGCGCCTCGATGTTGTGCCACCAGTATTGGGCTGGTGTATTCTTCAATCAATCTGTGCAATAGTGTTCTCCTGCTTCAAGCTCCATCTCCATCCTCCTCAAGTACAATCAGACTTTTCTTCAAGATCTTCTCTACTGCGCATCTCATCACTACGAGGGACCTCACTCACCGGCGATTGGACATTCTTTGACCGCAAGTTTGCTTTGGTCTTATTCTTTGTATGTTGCCCTTCTGTAATGCGTAACTATAACTGTCAGGCAAACTTCTCTCTCGTGTTCAACTAGTGGTTCAAGTAACTGTCTATAGCTGATTGTTTCTTTGTTAATTGCTTATAAATGTGTGTGTTTCCAAAAACGATTGCGTGACTTGGTCTGCTCATTGGTCGGGTGACAACGCAGCTCTTCCCCAGTGCCGTCGTCGCGTTGGGAAATCCCTGGCTCATCAAACCACGTGACAGGATCCCATTGCAAAAGGAAGCTACGTTGAAGAACATGGAAATAAACACAGAAATTTACATATCGTGGAACATGGCCTCTGTGTGCTACCCGGTTTTTCGTATTTAAAAACAGTCTAGAAAAATGTATTTATCTTTGTATTTAAATACTGTTTGAGTATTTATTTGCTCCTGTGGTGTGACTCATTTCTTTAACGAACAAACATCGCCTGATCAACCTGAAGCTGCATGGACGATCAAGTCTAATTAAATAATTTAATAATTAAAATCACCATGTTGAAGGTACGCTGTTACTTCATACTGGCTTGCTTGAGGGCTCACATAAACAGTAACTCAGTTTACATTGGTCTTAATTATTTGTTCATTCAATGTGCTTATGAAAGTATTTAAATACTGTATTTATATTTCGTATTTAAATACTGCATTTTCAAAGTAGTCGACCCGCGTTTATCCGGACGGCTTTGTTACCTGTGAAAATGTCCGGATAGTGGGGGAACCGGATAAGTGAAACACGAAAATCCAGAGTGATCCTAAAAGGACACCTTTATTGACCATTACACAGAAAACTATTCATTATCATCTGTTTCATTCTAATACACGCATCCAGTTCCTGCAAACCTTTGCGGATGGCATTGACTTGCGAAATATTGTTCTGTTGCTCGAAAAATAATAGTGGTGTTCTCAGTGCCGCCCACGCATTTTCTACCGTCACAGCTGGTGCATCCACGCTTTCATAATCAGATTCTTCTTGAACACTACCGGAAGCGATGACATTGACGATGTCGTCATCTATATGATTGCAGCGCAGGGGTCCTCGTTGCGGACCTTATTATTATAATTGGGGGTTTACGTCGCGAGACAACTGAGATCATGATCGACGCCACAGCGGTCGGTCTGTGGACGTTGCGGACCTTCTCAGTCTGAAATGACCAGACTGCTCAGTGGATTATTTTTGTGTAACGTGCAAAGTCGGAAAGGGAGAAAATGCTTCCTAGCAACACCGTCTTTGTGTCAGTAAAAAGAAGGCCACGACCAGGGTTCTTGACCTCGCTTGACAAGGTGTGGGCCAAGTGTCATTCCGGGACAATGACCGGATAAGTGAAGCCGATTGTTGGGTATTACTCCCTTCTGTTCCCTGGAATTCTCGTCCGATTCCGGAAGCTGAAGTCCGGATAAACGAGGGCGAAATACATGGCGAGAAATCCGTCCCCATGCTTTTTTGTCCGGATAGCGCAGGATCCGGATAAATGAAGTCCGGATAAACGCGGGTATAATATATCCAATATTGACCTCTTCGTTTTCACTGGTGTCTCGCACAGTGCTTCAGCTGAAGCGTTTAAAATGGAAAGACTCACCTTCATCTGGGCGGGCAGAAGTCGAAGAACTTTCGATAGGGACATTCGCTGTAGACCCCTCATCTTTCAACTGCAGGCACTTCTTGTAGCACGTTGGACACAAGCGATCACCAGGAGCCATGCCCAGCGACGTCAGTCTTCGGGCCAAGGTGACAGAGATGTATTTTGTTCCCTTTACTTTCTTCCGATGGGAAGAAAAGAGGTCAGTACAATTTCTTGACGCCACAGAATGAGGGTACTTGCGGAAATACAGGTCATGATGGTACTTGCATATGCTGGTGATAGTGTTCACGTCACGTCGTGATCTTGATGATATAATGAACTGCTCGTCCTCTTGAAGCTCCGAAAAATTGAGGAATGGTCCTTCCTGGTTTGTTGTGCACTTCTGAGGTCCGAACGTACAGGAATGCCGTACGTCACGTTCCTCAAGCTCAGAACAAGTGCTTGATATCCCTTCCATAGGTACACAGATGCTCAGGCGAGAAGCGAATATCCGGGGGCACCTCGCACAGAGCGGCGAGACTGGGTTCGGGTGGGGCGAGACCGGCCCAGTTCGGAGCGAGACCAGGAGGAGGAATGAGGGTTGTCACGAAAGATCCTGCTGAAGTGGCTAATTTTAGTATTTCTTTTTGTTTACCGACAGCTGTTATCAGACACCGAACAAAGTAGAATCCCAAGACAATCAAAAATGTACTTAGGCATTTCCAGGAAGTCCAGGCATTAGCAGTGGGCGAAGTTGTCTTATCAGTGATCCAGACATTGTTGTACAGAAAATTGATAAGACACACAGTACACTTGTGTACTTAACGCTGGGTCTTACACAGTACACAAGTATCAGTGTCTTATCAGTGGAGGATCACAGTGTCTGTTCCACAAGGAGGTGCCTTATCAGTGGTCTTGCAAGCAGCACTTCTGTCAAGCAGTCGTTCGTGCCGCGCAGTCCTCCACCACCGTTGCGCGGATACCGGAAAAGTTCACTGCCGTCGATGCGGAGTACGAGAGGCTGCGCGCGCTCCGCCGCCGCGCGGAATGACGCGCCCGTCGCACTCGTCTGCCGGAACACACGTCTGAGGCGCGACGTGTAGAGAAGGCTGTCCACAGGCACCTGGTCAAACTGACACGTACCCACTGGCGGAACTTTGCGACTTCACAGTCGCGGCGCGCGCCGCTGTCTCGGCTGTGGTTGGTGCTCAAAGGGCTCAATGTGCCCGTCACTCAGCGCCAGCCATTTCGATCGCTTTCGCTTGTCTCCGGACGTCAGGAACTCGAAATAGCGGTGGAGTACTGCGACCGCCCTGCCTGAGCCCCCACCAACTCACTAGCCTCATCTAAGGACATCCCCGTAGTTCTGGAGTCGTCGAGCGAACATCTCCTAGACATTCCATTCTCCCTTGCTGAACTTGAATCTACGCTGGAGAATGCACCCGTGCATACCTGGCCAGGCGCGGACCATGTGTCTTACAAAGCGCTCAGAAATCTACCGCTTTGCGCGCGCCATTCGCTTCTGAGCATTTTCAACGTGTCCTGGGTAGCTGGTTCCGTCCCGACAGAATGGAAATGTGCGATGGTAATCCCCATCTTAAAGCCGGGCAAATCACCATACAACATGCCCTTACCCAGCTGCATTGGGAATAGTTTCGAGAGAATGTTCCATACGCGCCTCGCCTGGTACCTTGAAAGTACGGGCTTCTTCCCGCAGGTGATGGCCGGATTCAGACAAGGTAGATCTGCCGTTGACAATGTCATCGCCGTCACCTCCTCCGCGCAGCAAGCCCGATCTGAAGGCCTACATACCGGCGTTGTCTTCCTCGACGTTCTGAAGGCTTACGACAGCGTACTCCACAGTGCTGTTGTGGCGACACTCCAAGAGGCTGGCGTGGGGGTGTTATGGTCAGATGGATAGCTACTAACCGGATTTCGTTTCGATCAGAGTGACACAGGACATTCGATGAGCTAGAGAAAAGGACTCGAACCAGACGTTCCAAAATTCCAAAAATTAGTTTTTCTTCCTCGTCGTTCACGAGTTACAACACTAAAAAAAGCAAAGCAACACTCTTGAAAGGTCCAAACAACCTCGTCGTCTTTCAGTACATGAAAATCTAAATCAAGCACGGTTCGCGCTGCAGGTCTCATTCCGCAACATCCTCCCCCCCGGAATGGGCGTCACTAGCACATTGGAGATGATCTTCGAATGGGTACAGCTGATGTACAGGTCGTCTTGTGATGTTGCCTGATGGCAGCTTGGCGGAACATGACCTGTTCTCTCCATCTCTTCCTCGATGAAACTTCGCAATCCGTGCTGTTTTCCAAACTTGCCTCGGTGTTCGTTCTTCATGAACGAGTACAAGATCGCCTTCCTTCATGGAATGAGAAGGCGTGGTACGTGATACATGGGCCGATCGCAACTCCCACAGATAGTCCTTGTGCCAACGTTTCCAAAAGTGGTCAGCTGGGTTTTCGGTCCCAGGGCAGTGTGCCCAATGCGATATTTCGGTGAGACGTTGGATTTCTTTTACTCGATTGCTGACGAACACTTTCCATTCGGTTGGCCGGCGTCGTATCCACCACAATGCGATCATGGAGTCGGTCCAAATAAAGTAGTCGAACTGGAATTTATACAGTGTCCTCTGCAGGTAAGTGAGCATTCTTGCTCCGATAAGCATTCCCATAAGCTCTAGTCTTGGAAGAGAGAGCTGCTTGATAGGTGCTAGACGAGTTTTTGAGAGTATTAAATGCGTTGAAATCTCGCCCTTTGTGTTTGCGGTTCTCAGGTAAGCCACTGCCCCATAACCAAGAGGACTGGCATCACAAAATATATGCATTTGAAACGCAGATGCATTCGCTGGAACGACGCAACGGGGAATCTCTAGTGCTGATAATGTAGATAGTTCATTACACCATTCGATCCACTTCTGCTGAGCATGACATGGGATATCTTCGTCCCATCCAACCTTTTTCTTCCATAGGTCTTGAAACATGGATCGGGCCCTGAACGTAAATGGATTGAGGAATCCCAAAGGGTCAAACAGTCTTGCGGTGCCTTGGAGTATGTTCCTTTTGGTTACTGCTGAAGTTGCCACAAACGTTTTCACGGCTTCTAAATTAGGCATCAAGCTGTCAGTTTCAGTATTCCAGGGAACTCCAAGTACCTTTTGATGTATCGACTCGTCAGTCTCACACTTTTTGAACACAGACTTTAACTTGGGTTCATTCGATGCCCATTTTCTGAGGCGCATTCCAGCCTGTTCAATGACTGCCAAAGCCTGACGATGCATCCTCGTGGCTTGTTCAACGTTATCAGCTCCTGTTACCAAGTCGTCCACGTAAAATGAGGATAACAAGTCGCTTGCGGTGTCCCTTAGATAGTCAGTGATGTGACGAAACTGGTGATGCAGCGTTGCAGCCAGGAGGAAAGGACTCGCGGTCGTTCCGAAGGGAACCCGACTCATCCTGAGAACGCGGAGCTCGTTAGACGTCATCTCACGAAAGGGCACGTCGCGGTACCAAAGATATCGTAGCGCATCACGATCTCTCTCGTGGACCATGATCTGGAGGAAAGCTTTCTCGATATCCGCTATCATAGCGATCTGATGCATCCTAAACCTGATTAGAATATCCTGCTTGAAGCTTTGGCCCAGTTTCCAGGTGGTCATTTAAAGATGTACTTCCAGGACCATGCGACGACACGTCGAACACGCAACTTGGTTGTTGTAGATGCTTCGCGGAAAACTTCTCTGTGTGGCATGTAGAAAACCCGAGTGTTCTGTTCTTGGTTGGATACGGGAATTTCTTCTACGTATCCACTGAGAAGATATCCACGTACAACTTTGTCGTACTCTTCGATCAAATGTCTGTCCCTGTTCAGTCGGAACACAAGTTTCTTCAGCCTAGTTTTAGCTATCTCGAAGTTGTCGTTCAACAGCGAATCTGTCCGTTTCCACGGAAGCTGAAACTCGTACCTGCCATCCCTCATCTTCAGTGTTTTCTCGAACTCCTCGAGAACGGCATGACCTTCGGCTGACGGAGATTCATCTTCGTGGACGATTCCAACTCCTTCCAGGCTGCAAAATCGTTCTAAAAGCTGGTCACAGCGCAGGTCCTCAGAAAGTGTACTCACACGAAGCACAGATACATAGTTGCAGGCCTGCCTTGCGATCAGCGAACGTTCGGTAGTCGGACCCTGAAACGTCCATCCTAGTTTGGAGTTGATGGCAACGACTTCATCGTTTGGCCCGTAACGTTGGATCTCTCCTTTCAGCAATTTCCACATTTGATCCGACCCAATAAGGATCGAAATTCCCTTCACTTGGCGGTATGCCTGGGAACGATACGACATCAGCAACATGTTCTCCAGCTTCCTGAAGTAGAATCAAGTGACGGTCATCTGCTGAAGCTGATGGAAGATCATGACACAGAACTGGCATTTCGATTGCTTCCATAGTTATTACCTCCTCGGCATACTGGCTTCGTATCTGGAGCTCCACTATTCGTCGCCTCTCCGGTTTCCTTCCCATATCACTGGAAAATGTGCTTATTGAGAGTTCCTCCTCTCTCAGGACGGGCAAGTTCAAGCTGCGAACAAGATCCTCTCGCACAAAGGTATTTTGACTACCGCTGTCAAATAATCCTCGCATGTATGCGCACTTCTTGTCGGCGACCACCCAAGCCCGGAAAGTCTGTAGCAAAACCCTGGAACGTGAAGTGGCTGAGGACGTGGCGATCACTGCGCTGCGGGTTTGCGTTTTAGGGCTAGTTGACTGGGCTGGGTTGTACTCCGGGTCACACATGGAGGTTACGTGTCTACCTTTGCATTTATCGCATTTGACACGTCTCACACACTGGTTCGTCATATGTCCCACCCAGGTGCATCGGAAACATCTTCGCTGAGATTTGAGCTTCTCTTTTCGGGCACTCAGATCCATATCAGAAGAGCATCGTTCAGTCGTGTGCGCCGAAGAGCCGCAAAAGATGCACTTGGCCGGCTCAGAACCCGTTTGGAGTACTAGCCCACTGGGACGGCTCATCTGACTCCCTCTTCGTTTCACAACTCCTCCATCCTGGCTAGATATTCCCGCCTTTTCTCTGCTTTCAACTTCGTTCTGGAGAAAATCGAGGAGATCCTCTAACTGCTTTTCGGAGTTTTCGAGCTGTGCTGGTTGTTGCTGTTTCCTACGATGGTAGTCCAAAACCATGTCCTGTGGCAACGCGTTCAGGAGAATGTCGTTCATCATCGCCGCGTAACTTCCAGCAGTTATTCCGAGAGATTTTAATCCCCGCATACTAGACTGGGTCTGATCATACATCTTCCTCAGTCCACCAGTATCGTGCGAAGAGCGAATATGGGAAAGTTGACGCAGACGGGACAAATACTCGTGTTCTATCTGCTGTCTATCACCAAAACGTTTTTTCAGCAACTCCAATGCATCATCATAGCAAGCTTCCGTGGCCTGGAGTCCCTCAATCGCAGCAGACGCCCGTCCAACGAGAAGAGATCTCAGGTACTGGAATTTCTCGATCTTGGAAAGGGTAGCGTTTTCATGTATGCTGCTTAAGTATTGCTCCCAGAAGCTTGGCCACAGCGTGGGCTCGCCATTGAACTTTTGGAGCTGGAGCTTTGGTTACTTAATTCCAGATCTCGTTGACTCCCTCAAGGACAGTGTTCCTCTCAGTTTGCGATGTCATGGTCTGCAAAGCCGGAGCTTCAAGTTGTCGAAGTTTGTAGTTCAATTTTGAGACTACTGTGCTTACTTCCTCTTGGTATCCAAAGCAGCTGTCATACTCCTGTTGAAGATCTTCGATTGGAATGAGCGTCTCCAACTGGGTGTCGACGTCTTTCAAGTCGGTACTGCAAATGGTGAGGCGATCTAGTAGAACGGTGAGCTCCTCAGCGCTGGCGGTCTCAGATGAAAGAAGAGCTTTGCTTTCGTTGATGATTCGAGTGGTCCTCCCTCGCAGTACAGTCCTTTTCGCTTTCAAGCGATCCATCCTCCTCGATCGTCCGGAATTACCTTCCCGGGTTTCGGCACCAATATGTTATGGTCAGATGGATAGCTACTAACCGGATTTCGTTTCGATCAGAGTGACACAGGACACGATGAGCTAGAGAAAAGGACTCGAACCAGACGTTCCAAAATTCCAAAAATTAGTTTTTCTTCCTCGTCGTTCACGAGTTACAACACTAAAAAAAGCAAAGCAACACTCTTCTTCTTCTTCTTCTTCCACCACTAGGAACAGTGGCCACCAGCCACACAGGGCCACACTTATGGTGAGCTAGAAGGACTGGTGTGCTGAACGGCGGTTGCAAACGGGTCGTGCCGACGGGCCCACCGACAGGTGGCTACGAAGGGCTCGGCTCGCTCACGCTGCGCGCGCCCTCGTGGTCACGTGGCCCTATGTGCAAAGAGCAACGTGGCGAACCCCAGAGTACCTGCGATAGGCGAAATTGAAGCAGTACGCCGCAAATTCTAGGGAATGAAAGATGTGCGCGTGCTGGTGTGTCTCGCTGATAAACTTGATAAACTGCTGAAAACGGGGCGTGCTTGAAGTCAGTGCAGGGTTCTGTCTAGAAATTGGCAGTGGTGTTTTTGTTTTTAATGTATGCTAGAGGTAGCCCCTTAATGTTCAGGAAGAAAATGTCAGTCGATGATTCTCCCGTTTTGGCACATTCCAAGAAGGTGGCGAAATTTTCGCTACAGTATTTTGAGTTACCTGGTTACGTTTGGATTTCGTTATACATCCCGTTTCACGCTGCTTGTAGTGTGTGAATGCAGCTTGTGTGCGACACGTTAAGGTATCCTTGGAATTCTTTGGTGTGAATAAGTTTCGCACATAGAGACACACTGAGATTTATTATAATATATGTTCTGGAAATCAACTGATGTCGTTCCCGCGGAGATCAGCTATTTTTCATTTTCGGATATGTAGCGATACATGTTAATACATTCAGAGTGTTTGAAATTGTCGAGGAACTGATACCTAAACCAACTCGTGTCACCCAATTACAGAAAATGAAGAATCATCAGAAATTTACGTTTCTATGACCAGAACGTGTCTGTTCAAAATCTATGAACAGAAGGTGTTTGAGCTGAGAAAAAAAATACAGAAAATACTCATTCAATTATGCCTTTCTGAATAAGGAATGTGGCACAGAAAAGAGAGGTTGTAGGAACTGTAGGAACAGAGGAACTGTAGAAATGTAAACGGAACGCTGCTTGATCGTTGCATTGCCGTGGTTGTCCGGCTTCAAAGACAAATATGTGGATACAGTTTTATCGCGAAACCATTGGGGAAGGCGTAGCATTGAATCGATACAAGCTAAGCCAAGCCGTAAGCAAAGCCAATGAACGCGAGCTCCTCAACATCCAGGCCCGCAGCCTGCGCGTCTGCCTGGGTGTTCCCAAAACGACAGGGACATACCTGGCCCTAGCAGAGGGCAAGGAGTCTCCAGCACACATTCTGCGCGACCTCGAAACCCTTCGCGCCTACTCACGATACCTTACTCGTCATCCCGCCCACCAGTTGCCGCTGTTCGGCGACTGAAGGTGTCGGTCCCATCAACTGCGTCTACTTCGTCTTACACCCCACGAGCAAAAACGACCATCCCCCGCCTGTCAGCTTCTGCCTGGCTGACCTTTCCTTTTTACCTGCCTCTTTTTTTCCGTAATAAACAAATTCCCCCTTTTTTTGGTGTTGCCTTTACACTCGAATGATGGGTGTTTTGTAATAAACCCTTTAGTTAAGTGTATTCCTAATAAAACACTGCTATAATGGGCGTTTAAAAACAAAAACACCCTTAAAATGGGAGTATTCTGTTGAAAACACCTTTTATGATGGAATTATTTGCTAGCAAATATTCCCTCGCAAATAGTGCAATAGAAGCTTCCGCGGCAGCATACCATGACCACCGGCCGAGACATACAGTTCGACGTTCTTGCTTCAATGGCAAGCACCATCCTGAACATGGCAGACCTCCAGCCGTGGTTCCATCGTAGAACCTAAACCGGAGTGCAATACATCGCAGGCACGCCTCGTTTGCATGGTAACACTGTGGGACCAGCGTGAGTGCAGAGGCATGAAGAGACCTCGGGCACCCTCAGTTGCCTATTGGCGTGTCGGATGGATCATATACTGAAATACAATTTCTTGGGGCACGTTGGTTACGTGTGGTGGGTCTGGAAACGTTTGTAACGTTGACGGGAATGCGTTTTTGCAGTTAACACCCACGCTTGCAACGAGTCAAACATATAAGCTAAATTTCTAACATCTCTCCCTGTCCAATACTGTGATTTTAACTCAGGTTATCGTCTGTAATGTGATTACTTGCTGACCGGAGCTGTCAAACCAGCATAATTTTTTTCTCATGAAATAAAACACGTTAAAATTCCATACATTTTTTAACACTATATTCAAAATTCAAATGGGGTGTAAAAAAGGTGTATTCGATGGTAACACCTGTTTCAACACCCCGCTTTACACCCTTAATGATCGACATTGGATAAAACGTGGTGTACGTGGATATTACACCTTTAGTAATATGCCCTATCACCACCACTACCACCACCACACCTTTAGTAATGCTCTTTTTGCACCCTTTGCGGAATAGAAAAGGGTGTTTTGATAAGAATACACCTTTTCTGAGCAAATAAAGGTGTAAAATGTTTTACTGTGTACCGCCCACCCCTATTGCACTCGACTTCCAGTACGTTGTGCTGGTTGGGAATTCTTATTTATGTATCTTCTTGGTTCCAAGTCTGATAACAACTGACGAGAAAAAAGAAAGAGAAAGATTACACATTTCAGCGTGATTGTGCTTCAGGTGGTCATCGCTCATTCACGCAAGAATCGTACAAGGGTCCCACCGCTCTGTAGGAGAGCTGTCTCCGGATATTCGCTTCTCGCCTGAGCATCTGTGTACCCATGGAAGGGATATCAAGTACTTGTTCCGAGCTTGAGGAACGTGACCTACACTCTTGAATTCTAAACACCCTTTAGGGTGTAATCACGCGATACCATAACTAACACCCTTAAGGGTGTAAATGAACACCCACAAGAAGAAAATACACTCATCAGAAAGGTGTTTTTAGTCCAGTGTATCACGCCCTTTTGAGTGTTTTGGAGGGTTCGATAACTAACACCCTTTAGGTGTAAATGTTTCCCCCCTTTCTTTATCTTTAAGAAACATATCCCCCCCCCCCCCTGGACGAGACATCATCGGCTTCGTGTGAAACAAGTTGCGCATTGCTTCCGTAACATTCGTATGAGCGAAATGAACAGATCAAATCGCTACTTTCGAAGGTGGCACCCAGTCGGCGGAGTTGTAACCGATTGTTGCAGTCAATATCTTTCTCTTTCGGATTTTGGAAAGTTGTAGTTTGAAACATTGCAACTGCATGCTGAAATGTTCTTGCAGACGGGAGCAATTACGCATTCTTGGCACGCAGCACAGAACACAAAAGACACCAGGAAGTCAGTACTGCCCTAACAAATGCTTTGCAGTCGAAGGAAGCAAAACACGTTCCTCGTGGGTTCAGTGAAGTCCAGAAATATACAGGCTCCCTAGGAGCGAACTGTTCATCACTTCCCCAATGTCAATATGCGCAGCAGACGGCTCGGTAGGAGAAACCGGCCGGCTTGGCGGAAGAAACCAAGCCAAATGTCATGCCAAGTCGGAGCACGGGCAGACCACGAATGTGTCGTCCACACAGGGTTTGCAGCCACAAAACGGAATGTCAGTGAAAATAAAAAATCACTTTCTCGAAAAACCGAGAGGAGTTTGGAATAACTATTTTGCACACATAATCAGTGTTCCCTTATGAACACATCTTGTGAGTACCATTCTATTCTGTAACACTCGAAAATCAGCTGAGCTTTAGGCTTAGCTGAGCTGTATAGAAGCAACAAAAAGCCGCGTACTCTTAGCCGTCCGTGGAGACATACCGTCTTCTCTCCAGATTCCGTGCCACTACATCCAACGTGCCATTTCATCCAACGCGCCGGTACATCCAAAAACGAGCCGTAACGTCCAACATGCTGTTACATCCATTGTGCCGTTACATCCAACGAGACGTTACATCCATTTTTGGCCACTACATCCACGGGTCATTACATCCAACGAGTCATCACATCCATCGGGCGAGTACGTCCAACGAGCGTCTTTCCGGGACCCTTTTTTCCGGGACCGTTTTTTCCGGATCCCTTACATCCACGGACACAGAATACTCGGTCAATGTTCTCGTCGCTGTTCTGTGCTTGTTACGCAGCGCCTTCCATCGACCATCTCAAACATGGTTCATTCCAACATCGCTGTTCTGTAGTTTTTTGTCGCACCTACGTCAGTGGCCAGGAAGTCTTGAGGTCGTTAATTCCTTAGTTGTTTTTGAAACTTAGGAAACTTAGTTGTTTTGAAACTGAGTGGTCCCCGTGCGAATGTCGCGGTTCTGCGCTTTATTACAAATGATCTCCTTCACCTATGAGATAGCGTCCTGGGTGTGAATCAGGTGGTGTGAATACCAGATAGGGTTGGGAAGGTGCACACACCTGGTCACCTCAATCCGGGAAAAACCACGGGTTGACCCACAAACGGGTTATTGTTGCTGCCTGGACAATTCCACGGAGAAGAATTCCTCCGATACAGAGACTCCACCCCGGACAGCGAAATGATCGTCTTGTGCGGAGATAGCGACTTGGAAGCGCTTTTGTCGGCCGAGTAAAATTCATGAATCTCGTTGCACACCCTTCATGTATCGATACGAGGAGAGTGTCACCCTGTGGTGTTTGCTCTCACCGGGCGACGTGACACAGCCGCCCATGAATAAACCCATGGTGTAATTCGTGACACACTCCTACATCGTTTCAGCCACTTGGGAACACTACAAAACTCAGGTTACTGGATGTTTCACTTCGAAGTTGCAGCTATGAATGCAGCAGTGACAGTGTTCAGCGCTGTACTTGTGAATCAGCCGATAAAAATAAGTGCCTCCGCACAGTATTTAATAACACTTCAACTGTGCGTAGAACAGCCGGACGTATCAAAGTAGTGCTTGTCTGATCTTTCCATTGCGTTCGCTGTCCTGCGGCGCTAACAAAACGCCACTATCAGGACCACTTCAAACACGACGACTTCGAGGAGATTCGAAAGAAGTTGAAGTGGACGGCAGTCCCAAGCAGTTTTGCATACCGGACACCTACGAGCAGTGGCGTCGGAACTATTTTTCCCCTGGGTCATGGGGCCCTACCTGCACCGACTTTAAGCTCGTCCACACCTCCCTGGTGACCGGAACCCTGAGGTACAGCCTCCCAGTCCTCCACGCCGTAAGCAAAGCCAATGAACGCGAGCTCCTCAACATCCAGGCCCGCAGCCTGCGCGTCTGCCTGGGTGTTCCCAAAACGACAGGGACATACCTGGCCCTAGCAGAGGGCAAGGAGTCTCCAGCACACATTCTGCGCGACCTCGAAACCCTTCGCGCCTACTCACGATACCTTACTCGTCATCCCGCCCACCAGTTGCCGCTGTTCGGCGACTGAAGGTGTCGGTCCCATCAACTGCGTCTACTTCGTCTTACACCCCACGAGCAAAAACGACCATCCCCCGCCTGTCAGCTTCTGCCTGGCTGACCTTTCCTTTTTACCTGCCTCTTTTTTTCCGTAATAAACAAATTCCCCCTTTTTTTGGTGTTGCCTTTACACTCGAATGATGGGTGTTTTGTAATAAACCCTTTAGTTAAGTGTATTCCTAATGAAACACTGCTATAATGGGCGTTGAAAAACAAAAACACCCTTAAAATGGGTGTAAACAGGTACAGAACAAACAAGCACAAGCACCGAACGAGCTGTATACTCCCGCAGCTCTGTAACAGCCGTCCCATTACCGGAAACAGTAACGGAAACGAAATTAAAAGCTAGTATCAGCCAGACTTGTACACGTTACCGAAAAAAAGGAACTAAATACCGTTACTCGTTACCACGAAAAAAAGGGACTAAATACGTTACCCGTTACCAAAGTAACAAAAGGAACGCGTTCCTGTTACTCGATAGTACCGAGTTACTTTTACGTTACCAAGCTATTACAGAGCCACAACCATATCAAAATTGACACGTGCTTCACTTGGTCCGACAATTTCCATGGAATTTGCTTTGAAGAATAGTTGGTACTCGAAATGGGCATCGGTTATTTTTGGTGCGTTTGCTCGAGAGAGCCTCTGTGGCAAGACTGAAAAATTGCTGTGGAAAGGCATGGTTGCATAAAATACAACCACCTTTGTTTGATGCATGCGTTGGATGCGCCTGATCAGTAGCGAGGCTGACTTTCCTTCTTACGTCTTACGTCTTAGGATACGTCCGTTATCCTTCTCTGGTCATCGGCGCGTTGGGAAATTCCTGGCTCATCAAACCTCGTGACACTCCGTGAGCGAAGTGACCAGTTTGCAAAGGATTAGCTTATAAATCGTTAAAACTGTGTGCTAATCTTGTTGGTGTCGAGTTATAACTGGAAGCGTTAAGATAAATAGACAACCACACAAGATTATCCAAGCGGCGCACAGGCGTTTTGCCGCAGGTCGTTGTGTGTTCGTGTCGGCGTACGCGTTTAACTCTGCGATTCCACTTACGAAGTATTCTACGAGCGTCAGCAAATGATGCATCGATCTTCCATAATAATTTATGCAGCACGACACGGACGGGATTCCACAATTATGCCCGGCAAAACATCGACACAGCGGAAATCTCGATGCAAAGCGGAATCGGTCGTCTTCCGTGTCCGGCGATTGGTTCCTCCGCCTGGAATTCCGTGTGACGTTTTGACCGTTTTGTGGGCGAGGGACTTCCGTTTTACCGTCGTCTGCTCTATATAGCTGCACGTTTGTTCAAATTGCGTGCAAAGTGTGACGTTGTCTCAAGTGAAAATTTCGCCGTCGCGAATATTGTCGGTCGTGTGATACACCCACACTAGAGTTTCGGTTTGCATGCCGCTGCATGCGGCGGTCCCTTTATGGTTTATGGTTACATATGATCGAGCAAAGTCGAAGAAGTCGAAGTTACTCCTGTAGGTGATTTAATAGGGCAATCATGACCAAAACTAATAAGACAAGTCATAAATGAGAGGCAAAAAGGATTTAGCTCATTAAGAATATTAATGTTAAAGTCTCCTAGAAGCGGCATGTAGACTTGTTTTCGCGAGATAGGAAATCTAATGACTCTTCGAGAGCAGATATAAATTCGTAAACAGAACAAAGGAGGGCAGTAAATGACACTGATAATAGTGTTTTTAACACTCTTATAACGAAAACAAAACAAACACACAATTCAAAATTCAAAAACAAAAACACCGTTAAAAGGAGAGTATTGCATTGAAAACACCTTTCAATATGAAGTTGTTTTGTGGGAAATACTTCCCCCAAAATGGCTTGTGTAATACAAGCTTCCGCGGCAGCATACCGAGGCATACAGATCGACGTCCTTGCGTCTATGGCAAGCACTACCCTGAATGCAGCAACAACAACAACAACAAACAAACAGATCATGACTATGGCCTGAGGTGATTCACCGCTGGAGAGCAGTACACTACGCCATTACACCAGAAACATAAGACGTGAGATATGAAAATGAGCACAGCAGACTTCCACACAGTAAATCATTTTGCACGTTTATGCGCTCAAAAGAAGTGTAAGATCATAAAAACGCCCTTTTCTATGAGAGATGAAACTAACTGAAAAGGTTAGCCAGCTGTACACTGTAAATTTCAGAACACCTTTTTTGGTGTGTTTGAGGTGTAATAAGGGTGTAGCATTGCATATACTCCCCTATTACACCTTCTATGGATAAAACAGTCACCAGAAGTGGTGTTATTTCGAAACACCCTCTTTCCAACGTGTTTTCACATTTTGGTGTAAATATGGTGTAAATGAACAACATATATACTAATGAGACAGTTATTTGGGGGACATCCACAGTGGGTGAAACATGTGTTCCAGTTTGACATTTTCTTAAGAAAAGGCAATGAATGGATATGTGGCGAATATATATAATAACGAATTACCTTCTTGTGCTGTCAGTACCTAATATTTACGATCATACCTAATATTTACGACATGACTTCATCATTAACTAATACCATAAAGTAAAAAATACTTGTCCTGCCCAATGTTTTTGTGGCCATTATGTCAGATGTCAGCCCAATACAGTGTGGTAAGCAAGTGCAGTGCATATTCAGCAAAAAAGAATTACGATAAAGGATTGGCAGAGCAAAAAGTTGTGTATTCACAGAACAGAGGAAGAGAGCATTTGCATAACGAATACAAGGGTACATATTGCACTAACAAACAGGAAACCATGAAGAACTGTATGTTCAAGTGAACAAAATTTGCACTAATATCGGTATTTATTTAGTTTATTTTTATTATATTTTACGATATTTTATTTTATTTATTTATATGTATTCATCTGTATCATCCGTATCATTTATGTATCTGTATCAGTTTAGCTTACAGTGGTTGCTGGAATTAGATTGCTGGGATTCCAAAGCCCAGCCATGGCATCTTCAGACATTCCTCAGACACGTTCGCGGACTTCATTTCGCCGTGTCTCATATACGACACATGGTGCACTCCATTTACACCCTTTCCAGAAGGGTGTACAGATTCCACTGGGCGTAGGATTACACCAAAAAGGGAGTCAGTTATGATACCGTTGAAATACACCAATTTGGGTGTAAGGAATACACCTTTTCTGAGGGGTGTAACTTTTCCAAAGGGTGTTGATATACACCAAAAAGGGAGTCAGTTATGATACCGCTGAATTACACCAAAAAGGGTGTTTTGAAATTTAGTGTGTATGGACTCGAACCCACATCTCCTGGATTACGTACCGTTCTCCATCAGTTCTCTCATGTTCGACCCTTTTCTATCCCGCAAAGGGTGCAAGAAGAGCATTACTAAAGGTCTGATATCGACATACGCGACGTTTCATCCAATGTTGATCATTAAGGGTGTAAAGTGAATGTTGAAACAGGTGCTCACGTCTAATACACCTTTTTTACACCCCATTTGAATTGGGAATATGGTGTTTAAAAATTGTATTCGAATTCGTGAGAGGAAAATTATGCTGGTTTCACAGCTCCGCTCAGCAACGCAGTAAATCCTTTTACACCCTCTTGGGTGTAAATAGGGTGTCACTTGCGGATAACGTCCCACTTTTTTTCAGTTACACCCATCGCTACACCCTTGTCAAACTACAAGGGTGTTTTATGGGTGTAAATTTGAAACACACCCTCACCTAAAAACGCCTTGTGAATGAATTTCCACGTTTGTTGCAATCAACATTTGAACACAGCGAATCGGATAGAGGAGAGAGTATATGTTTATTATAAAAAAGGGGAAAAGGAAGGGAAAAGACTGAGGCCCTGGAACCAATATTCATAGCATAGTCATGGCACTTTTCTTTCTTGCAAGTTCACACGCATTTTGAGTGTTTCAGTGTCACCGACAAAACTCTTCACTGTGAAACATGGTGTGATTATTGAAATACATTCTAATAAGTAGAGGGGAAACATCGCATCGTGTGCTAGTCCGGAAGCCGTTGGGGCGCTAACTCAGTTTGTCGCATTCCGACTGCAGGCATTTAGTGGCCCGGTGTTACAAAGCGACGTATGGTCCGACTTCGGGAACCGAGAAAGTACGGTCGATCCCCGGCCACGCCCCGATTGCGCGCCGACCACCCGTGCTGCCTAGAGTCACTAAATAGGTACTAATATTAGGTACTATAGGTATACTAATATATAGGTATATATATAGTCACTAATATTTAGTGACTCTAGTGCTGCCTGGGTAGGAGAAGCGAAGAAAAAAAAGACAGAGAGAGAGATGAGCGTTTCAAGTACACCGACGGAACGCGGACGGCGTGTGTGCGCGCGGACGGCGCGGACCGCCCACACAGCAAGCACTCCCCAGCCGTAGAACATAAATTTATCATGTTCTCCAGCGGTCTCGTGACCGTTACGTCAGGAGGCTGTCTTATATATAGGCATGCTGATGGGGGAGCCCATTAGTTGCGTCGCCGGCGTGCGTAAAAGATCTCTTGCCGGGCGCCAACTGCAAAGACGGCGTGGTCTCAGCACCTTGAGTTGCATATTTCGAGTACAACGATATTACAGAATCGTCGATGAAACGAGGAGTTCTGCTTCCCCTATCTGAGGCTCACACAGGCGGAGGTACACCGTACAAGGAATTAAGTGGTTGCAGTATGGAACGCATGTTTGATGACACGTCGTCCGCACTGGAGAGCAGCTGCGAATTTCGTCAGCAAGATCAGTCGGCCGGTGCAAGTGTTGACGAGTATGTTGGCACACATTGGAAGCCCGTAAAGGAGTGTAACTTCGTGACGGGGACTGAGGCTGTCACCGCCACATCGACCCCGACCACGGCTTCAACAACAATAACTCCAGGCAAAGCGTCCACCACCACGGCAGACCCTGTGCCGTGTAAAACTGTCAGCACCGATCCCAGGTAAGCGCTAATCATCATGCTGACGGATACACTGTAAAATTCTGAGCACCCTTCTCGGTGCAAATGGGGTGTAATTTGGGTCTAAATCGTCTTGCACACCCCTGTTACACCCTTCTGAGAAAAAAAGAAGTTTGCATTGGGGCGTTATATGGGTGTAATGTACACTCTAAATCGTTTCACACCTTTAAATGTGTAAAATAGGTGTATTAACAAAGATCACACCCCTTTCACACCCTACAACTTTGTTTTGGAAGCTCCTGAGGGTGTAACAATGGTGTACTGCACCGTCACGTGAAATGTGGTGATAAGTGTGTCGCCTGGGTGTACACTCTAAACCCGGTGGCGGGTAAATAAGCGCTATTTTTTTGCAAATTTACAGCGCTTACTCTGAGGCTGGATATATCCGTCACAGGGGATACACTGTAAATTTCAGAACACCTTTTTTGGTGTGTTTGAGGTGTAATAAGGGTGTAACATTGCATATACTCCCCTATTACACCTTGTATGGAAAAAACAGTCACCAGAAGTGGTGCTAATGGGGTGTTAGTGTTTACACACTCTTTCCAACGTGTTATCACATTTTGGTGTAAATATGGTGTAAATGAACAACATATATACTAATGAGACACTTATTTGGGGGACATCCACAGTAGGTGAAACATGTGTTCCAGTTTGACATTTTCTTAAGAAAAGGAAATGAATGGATATGTGGCGAATAACGAATTACCTTCTTGTGCTGTCAGTACCTAATATTTACGACATGACTTCATCATTAACTAATACCATAAAGTAAAAAATACTTGTCCTGCCCAATGTTGCCGTGGACATTATGTCAGATGTCAGCCCAATACAGTGTGGTAAGCAAGTGCAGTGCATATTCAGCAAAAAAGAATTACGATAAACGATAGGCAGAGCAAAAAGTTGTGTATTCACAGAACAGAGGAAGAGAGCATTTGCATAACGAATACAAGGGTACATATTGCACTAACAAACAGGAAACCATGAAGAACTGTATGTTCAAGTGAACAAAATTTGCACTAATATCAGTATTTATTTAGTTTATTTTTATTATATTTTACGATATTTTATTATATTTTACGATATTTTATTTTATTTTATTTATTTATATGTATTCATCTGTATCATCCGTATCATTTATGTATCTGTATCAGTTTAGCTTACAGTGGTTGCTGGAATTAGATTGCTGGGATTCCAAAGCCCAGCCATGGCATCTTCAGACATTCCTCAGACACGTTCGCGGACTTCATTTCGCCGTGTCTCATATACGGCACATGGTGCACTCCATTTAAACCCTTTCCAGAAGGGTGTACAGATTCCGCTGGGCGTAGGATTACACCAAAAGGGCAGTCAGTTATGATACCGTTGAAACACACCAATTTGGGTGTAAGGAATACACCTTTTCTGAGGGGTGTAACTTTTCCAAAGGGTGTTCATATACACCAAAAAGGGAGTCAGTTATGATACCGCTGAATTACACCAAAAAGGGTGTTTTGAAATTTAGTGTGTAAGACCAGGGCATTAGCTGTGTTTGCTCATATGGATCCTCTCATCAACAGGGGTGATACTGGTGCTTCAGAGAACACGCTTACTGTGCAGTCAGCCACCTCAACCCAGAAAGAAGCAAGAGAAGAAATCCAACAGTCCACTCATCATAGACACGCTGAATATCCACTGCAAAATTATCTTTATCTGATCAGTCACAAAACTCGGTCTGGAAGGGCAGTCAAGATGCCACAACGCTATAAAGATTTTGTAATCGAATATAAAAGGAGGAGATGCGGCGTAGTAGAAGAATAGAGCAATATTCCACAAGGGTGTCAATATACACACCTAAAAGCGAGGCAGTTATGATATAGGACGCAGCTACACCTAAAAGTTGTTTAGAACAGAGCAGAAGACAACCTTTCCCCGCGGGTGTCATGTTAAGGGTGTTAATATATACGCCTAAAAATGGGTCAGTTGGTGTGAATAAAATACTTTTTGAATTTGAATTCTGCATTGGACTGGGTATGACTTACTTTGAGATAAATAAATGTTTCAAAAGGTCTCGTTTGCTTTTCTTCACTAGCGCCGATGGTTGGTTACTCAGCAAGAGGGTAAAGGCAACACCACTTACTCCATATGTTACTCAAACTGGGGGTCATCACCCCCAAATGGGGCATGAGCCTCTTTCTGGGGCAAATTGAGAGTCCGGCTATATTTGCATTCTGCTCGCCGTAACAAAGATGAATTTTCAGACTTGGTGCCCATAATCTTTAAACGTAGTTTTGTTTAAGAGGCTATAGCACCTCTCCGTCCCAATGTATTTCCTGTGGAACATATTTTTGTGCTTTTTCTCGGTAACCATGGCGCAGATTTTAACGCGGGTGGTGTCCCGATAAATATGAAGACGAGATGAATTAAAACAATTCTGAAATGCCGTATGTATATATTACAGCGCCGTCACGAACGTGAAAAAAAAATCTCGTCCTTCTTTGAACAGGTTTCTATTAAGCTTCTATATAGCCATTTCAGGAATAGATATGGACACCAAATTTGTGTATTGTCATCAAGCAGGAGAGCTAGCTATACGTCTACCACTTTTCGTTTTTATCAAAAAGGAAACATGAAATATGAGTACACATACACACCGACTGAAAGCTCAGTTATGGTGAGCTAAAGAGACTGGTGTGCTGTCCGCTGGTTGTCATATAGGGCCCCGCCGATGTTCCTGCCTATAGGGATGGCGCCAAGCGCAACTCGGCCCCTTGCGACCTAATCGCCTGGCTGATTTCAGTGCTATACCCCTCACGTTATTATTCACCTGCCGTTAACCCATGAATGTGCCTTTTCTTTGCTCTGCATCAGAGACGCACCCCGACTGCCACCTACAGCAGCAAACGAATGGCAGAACTATATAGCGAAGTCTTCGATTGAACGGCCACGCCAATTTTTACTCCATAATTTCGGTTGTACTTCCGACATATAATCGAGCAATAACGCGTTGCTGCGGGGGGGGGGGGGGGGGGATCCAATGTATGGTTCCGTAGACGAAAGCTTACTGGGCGAACGCAATGCATCCTGGACAGGTACTGGTCGCACGTAACAGCAAACGTCAAGGCACACGTGACCTTTAAGATGGCAGCGCCCGTGATCGGCGGCCAAACCGTTTGTAAACAATGCGGTTATTGTTTCTGCGCAACGTTTTGGACGTCTTTCCCTTCTCGTCGAATTCCCTCAACATGTAGTATTTGGTTTCGGAACCCACGTTGTAGTTTCGAAAGTACGGACTACGACGCACAGAAGGCAACTCGGGGAGTCTAAATAAACCTCTACCCGAGAAACGTCATCATGACTTTGGTAGACAGACCGAAACCGAAACAGCTCGGAAGGGGAGAGCTGGGTTCCACGAATTGGCAATTGTTTGCTGCCTCCCATTGAGAGAAAACTAGGACCGAAGGTCGCGTTCGCTACTAGCTTTCAACGTAGTTCAACTCTACCAAACTCGTGGCGCTGTCGAACACTATGACGTCATTTGTTTACAAACAGGTAGAGGTCTCTTGCTGACGAGAGAGGTATCATGCTAAATGGTTAATGGAAATTATACTCACCAGATGGGAAAAATACCGAACTCTGAAACAAAGTGACGAGCGTCAATAAGAAACGACTGTACGGCGCGAAGCCAAGAGGAAAGTTGGCACAAAGTGGGGCGACGAATGGGAGAGGCTGAGGCAACCGATTCAGTTAGTTGAGCATGTGAAAATTCTGCGAGTTCATCTCACGTGTGACGTGAGCTGGAACACTCATGTGCAATACCTATGTACAACGTTGAGTCGCGTACACTCTTAAAAATGAACTTCACCGCATAGCACGCTCCTAGCCAACCATCATCTCGAATGATATCGTTATCTGTCCTGATTTGTTGAAAACGGGAGGCGTACGCCTTTTTTGTGACAATTATGAACAGCATAAGTGTCACAGAAAAGGCGTACACACTAAACTTTTTTACACCCTTTCCAGTGTAAAAATGGTGTTTGATAACTCATACCCATTAAGGTGTAAAGTCTGTAGGGTGTAAGGAGATACACCCCTTAGAAAGCTGTACCTCTGAATTTACCTTTGAAAATTTATTACAGCATTTTAAAGATTGAGGCCGTGACTTGAATGTAGGCCGCACCATACACCGGTAGTGACGTCATTTTTCTGTCAAATGGTCATTTTGCTGAATATATTCACGGGAACATGCTCTAACTTTTGTACCTGCCTTGATGCGTTTCATGCTGCGCATGAAACTTAGACTTCGCTTCCATCGAATTACCGTAGTTTTGCACTCACTGTTCGTGCCGTCACGGTGAGTAGGAAACCGAAACGGGGTATGGTTCGGGTATTCGATTTAATTCGATTCCTCGAAAACTATTTCATTTTCAGATGTATCCTTGCACATACGGTATGTACGCCGGGAGGAGAACGTTATTCAGCCGGAGTCTGAATACCCGCCGGGGTCCCTACTGTCCCTTTTTAATCTGCTTTTGCTTTGCCATTCTGATGTCATTCGAACGCCGCATTAGATTGAAAGAGTTTCATCAATTTTTTTCCTGCATGGTTGTGCACTCTTAAAAATGAACTTCACCACATAGCACGCTCCTAGCCAACCATCATCCCGGGTGATATCCTTCCCTTCCTTGATTTATTGAAAACGGGAGGCGTACGCCCTTTTGTGACACTTATTCAGAAATGTTAATTGTCACAAAAAGGCGTACGCCCCTCGTTTTCCACAAATCATGTGGGAGAACGATGTCACTCGAGACGATGGTTGGCTTGGAGCGTGCTATGTGGCGAAGTGCATTTTTAAGAGTGTGTACATATTAAGTGCAGTTCATTACTGCCATGCCCATGTTCACCTCTGAGACCTTAAATAAAATATCCACCGTTACTGGTCTTGGTATAGTTGGCCTGTGTAAGAAGTTGGCTGACATCATTTGCAGCATATCATTTAATTATGTGCAGTTCTAAGTAATGTGCATGATGTTCAGTGCCACACTTAAAAACACTGGAGTGCATGGACTATCCGCACAGCACAGAACGAACAGAAGCTATGCATAAGTCCCATCGCTGCTAAAATTACTGAAATGCTGTGTGCAGCTGACCCGCCTTTTACACTCTATGGGCCTGATGACCTTCTCACGAAGGGGTGTAAAAAGCAGACAGAAGGGCGTAAACAGCAGGATACACCCCCTTTACACTCAAATGGGTGTTAGACAGTTAAGTGTGGGGTGTAAACTGTGCAATACGCCCTTTTAACACCTAAAGAGGTGTGAATTTTTTTAGTGTGTTCACCTCCCGTTTTCAACAAATCAGGGCAGATAACGATATCATTCGAGATGATGGTTGGCTAGGAGCGTGCTATGCGGTGAAGTTCATTTTTAAGAGTGTATAGTATAGGGCTGATGTGTAGATGTCGTTCAATCCTACCAAAAAGTGTCAAATTACTTATATATAATAGCCTTTTTTACTCACATATATGTTACTGTCATTTGGTTTGGGGAAACACAACTGCATCAAATATTGAACGACTAACACTGCTACAAAAAAAAGTTATTCGTTGTGTTGCGAATGTTGCTTACACTGCGCATACAGAACCACTTTATAATGAACTCAGAATAGTACGTATTCGCGACCTTTATAATTTTCTTCTTACTAAAAAAAATTCGCTTCTCGGGCGATGTATTTATTTCCTATGTTAGTAGGTTAGCAGACGTACGAGAAACACCTACAACATATAACACGCGACAAGAATGTAGGTGGGTTATCCCAACAGTCAGAACGGAATACGGAAAACAGATGTTACTTTACAGTATTCCGCACATATTAAATACATACCTTTACGCCGGGTCAGCCATATCTGTAATGCCACAGAGAGAACTAAAGAAATACATTGGGTGAAGTATAGGTCAGGATGCTACGCTTAAACATTTGTCTTTTTTTTTCCTACAGATGCAGTTCTGTTTCAATAAGACTGTGTGCAAAATGTGCACGCGCAGCGTGTGGTGCATTGCCTTTATATTCTTAATGCTTGTTGCGTAGATTGATTTGCTCTTGGATTGTATAGTGTTTTCTGTTGCTGTTACCTTGGTATCTGGGGGTACGGTTGCTGTCAAGCTGCCTCTGCAGCTTTTTTGATGTACCTCCCTTTTCCCTTGGAAATAAATACGAAAGTTAAAAATAAAAAATTGCCAAGTCAATCTTACGTTTTTCCAACGGAAATGGAAAGTGCATGTTCGATTTATCCCGATACATCATTGAAGGCGTCCAGCGCCACAGCGGGAACACATGAAAAAAGTAGCATAAAGCGCCGTTTTGGGACTTGCAAGTCGCTGGGCGCGGGTACTTCAGCGCTATGCGGGCCGTCGTTGCCCCGTCCCCCTGACATTCCCTCGCCGCACAAAATTTGCTGCCTCTGATAAGGTCACCCTTTAATTTTAACCTGACGTTTCCTGTCGTTTCACGCAGATCTCTTCTTGCCTTGAACGTGCATGTTAGCGCGCGCCCGGCGACTTGCGAGCCCCCGAGGCTCTGAAAAGCGCGCGAAATTCCACAGACGAGCAGATATCAAGAGAGGAGGCGATTTGAACAACAATTACGAAACGCACAACCTTCTCTGTAACGGATAATATTCACTCTTTCCCATTATGTAACTTCCGAAACAAACTAATACGCCAGATAAAAGACGTTTTATCACATTATTATAAAGAATATGCGCGTGCACCAAGCGTCTGGTGCTGAGAGTATCGTCTCTGAGTCACGGTGCGGGGAGAAGGAAAACCACCATACGTTAAAAACTCGTTGTTGGTCACCCCTCGTCTTTCGTCTGACGGGAGAGGCGAGGGCGACGACTACTAAAGCCGACACGGGAGAAACGTGCACAACCTAGAGTCACTAAATAAGCTTCGCTTCAGAGTATCGACACTGAGGTCGAAGGGAGAGCAGGAGCGCCATCTTGTTTCCCCACCACACCGGTACCGACCCCAGTTGAGGATCAAAGACGGCTAACATAATGCTCCCTGTGGCATAGAGAAGCGTGTACGATTGTCGTGCGATAATCTATGTATTTGTCCACGAAACTGTAAACGAAAGGAACATTTCACCCGCGCACGATACATGGCATCGTGCACGTGCGCGTGGGAAGCGTGGCGCGGTGTCACGTGGTTTGATGAGCCAGGGATTTCCCAACGCGACGGCGTAACTGGGGAAGAGCTGTGTTGTCACCGACCAATGAGCAGACCAAGTCACACAATCGTTTTTGGAAACACACACATTTATAAGCAATTAACAAAGAAACAATCAGCTATAGACAGTTACTTGAACCACTAGTTGAACACGAGAGAGAAGTTTGCCCGACAGTTACAGTTACGCATTACAGAAGGTCAACATACAAAGAATAAGAACAAAGCAAACTTGCGGTCAAAGACTGTCCAATAGCCGGTGAGTGAGGTCCCTCGTAGAGACGAGATGCGCAGTGGAGAAGATGATCCCGAAGAAAAGGCTGATTGTACTTGAGGAGGATGGAGATGGAACTTGAAGCAGAGAACACTATTGCACAGATTGATTGAAGAATACACCAGCCCAATACTGGTGGCACAACATCGAGACGCCCGATACGCCATGCACGTGAAAGTGTGCGACTTCTTCGTGAGCTAGCCCGATACCAACTACCTAAAACTCATTATTCTGTCCCGCTTCGGGACTGGAACCCCCCTCCATAAATCTGTCGTCAGTGTCAAACACTAAGGAAGCGCACAACATTCCCGTGCAACACTGCGGGTCCAGTTACAGAGGCCCGAAGTGTGGACCAGACACCATATAGGGGAATAGTTCTTGGAATCACACGTGTGCGAATGGCTGCTAACAGAGCGCAGGCCATTCGCGCAGTTTCTTGCCCGTGTTGCTGTGCCGGACAGATGTTTTTTTAAGCAACCGGGGAAACAGAACTGCAATATACTCGTGTGGGGTGCTGCCTTTGTTCGAGGACTGTGACACGCGGAAACAAGATGGCGCATGCTCGCTCTTGGAACTCAGTGTCGATACTCTGAAGCGTAGCTTATTTAGTGACTCTAGCACAACCCGCCCCTTGTGTAAAGATGCACTTATTAACAAAATCCCCTTCCACGCACTAACAAAGCGCCTCACCTACTCAGTGTGTTCCCCCCCCCCCCACCTCTATCGTATAGAATACCGGACGAATTTTTCCTATCCAGCGAGTTGTTGACCTACAAAGTCCATGAACCCTTATCACTAACAAAGATGGCGCCCAGAAGATGAGCAACTTTCGACGGCTCTCGTGCCGAGGCACTTCCCTCAACTGGTCACGTGAGGGAAAGGAGGGTGGGGGGAGTGACGTAAGGGAGGAAAGAGGTGCGGTCTGCCTGCTCGGTGAAGCGGGCAAGTTGCACCCCAAGGGGAGTGGTGCGTTCGGTGATTCGCTGGTGGATCGAACTGCCTCCTAATCCGGTATGGAGGCAGGGCCAAGGACGATCATTGGTCACTAATTCGGGCGACGGCGCCGCCTGCACGGGACGTGCCGTTTTCGGCATAACCGCCATCCGTCACGGTCGGGGGCTGTGCTTTCGCCTCGGGACCAATGGGAAGTTTTCGTTCTGTTGGAAGATTTCTTGTTGGTTAAAGGGACGGTCTCGTGCAGCCGGGGCGATTCCGAAACTTAGCCAAAACTACCTTCACGAGTACTGTACACATTCAACCGTCAAAGTTTCATTCGGGATAACCAAGTCGTTTTCCAGGAATTTGTCGAAACGTGCCGTAACAGCAGACGACGAAACCTGCCCAAGCAGCACAATGTACTGAAATTCGAGTGCAGTAGGGGTGGACGGTATGTGTCTTATCAATGTTCTTTAGTTTCACGATTGTGTTCAAGGCCTTCCACCTACTGGTCCACCACTATTACACTCGACTTTCAGTACATTGTGTTGCTTGGGTGCGCTTCTCTGATGCATACATCACGCATGATGTCGACCTGCGGGTACGACCTTGGGTTGAATCATCCCCTTTGCTCTCGAAATGGGGACACAGAGGCATATATCTCCGCGAGCAGAGAATGTAGTCCGAGCATTGACTGTGGTACAGTGCTCTAGAAGGATGTAGTGGCAAATGCGGCGCTCCCCCTCTGAAGATTATCGAGTGGATGCCGCGGCGCGGCGCTCCTGTAGCTACCCCGAGCGCGTCTGAGCAGCGCTCCATGTGAACTGTACGCGTTCTCGGTGCCAGTGATGGGCAAGTACCTCAAAATTATACTTAAAATAAAGTACCAAGTACCTGGCGTCATTAGTACTTCAAGTACAGTACAAAGTACCCAATTCCAAATGTACTTCAAGTAAAGTCAGTCAAGTAATGAAGGAAACAATATAAAAAAAGCATAGAACCCTGCACTCGGAGAACTGAAATGACAATTGACAAAGTCATTGTGCTGCCGGTTGTAGTGTCATAATGTGCGTGTGTCTTTGCATTCCATTCGTTTTACATAATCATAGAAGCGCTGATACTTTTTCAAGATTTGAAGCCTCTCAACAATAAATTTTCTTCAACAATGCTCTTTAACAGCACAAAAATCCTTTTTGGTAAAGTCAGACTGGGACTGATGGAACTACATACCACAAAAGCACTAAAATGACGGCAAGAAGACGAAAACACACAGATAGCGCTATCTGTGTGGTTTCGTTTTTTGTTTTCATTTCAGCTCTTTTTAGGGTGCATTTTTGATACCCTTTTGTGATCTTTTGTCTGGAGTACAAGTTTGGTTACTTGAGTACTTGATGGGAAAGTACTCGGAAAAAGTACTTTAAGTACGGTGCAAAGTACATGATTTAAAATGTACCTAAAGTACTACTTGAGTACTTGGTACTTCAAGTACTCGTCGCGAGACAACTGTGATCATGAGCGTGGTCGGTCTGTGGATTGTCTTTGCCCACCTGAGGGTTCCTTAACGTCCGCCGAAAGACACATGGTAGTGATCGGAGGAATGGAACGGCATCGACATTTATCAGAAGGGACGTACGTTTCCGCAAAAGGGCAGATATTTTTGAAGAAAGCAACGTGCTCCTATATGGACCTCGATTAGTATTATTCTGTTTGTCATACCTGGTCCCCCGGAGATGCACGATCACACACGTGTATTTGGTTTCAAGATCTTGCTCAGACGACTTACTCTCAATAGCAGTCGGCACCCAGCAAACCTGGTACATCCAGCAAATGTCCGTAAGATATCTCGCCTGGGACGTTTGGATATTCACTGGAGTTTGCCACAGATCCACTTTACATCCATGCGATATCCCAGCGACTAGCATTTCTGCCCTGTTTGTAGATCCAGTGGAAGCCCCTGTGGGAAATATCCTCACGGATATTTGGATATATACGGGAGATTACGAATATCGTACATATTTTGCTTTTAAAAATTTTGTGCATGAGATATTTAGTGTTTGTAGAGTGCATAGAGATCACTGTAACTGTGTACCGGCAAATAATATTTATTTTGTGTTTTAACCTCCTTACAATGTTAACTTTTTGGTACCTTGTACTTCACGGGCTATTGTACAGCCTACGTACAGAAACTCAGGAATCCTCCAAGGTAGCATATACAGGGTGTTTCAGTTAAATCCCCGGGCTAAATAATTCGCGAACCGGTGCACCAATCGAATAACTTTCTTTTTTACAAGTACCTGTCCAATACCGCCTACAAGATGCGCACCGCGTGAATGAGCGGGAGGCGCTCATTATTTAAATAAAAATGCAAATGAGTTTCGTAAAAAAGCGTAACTTCTGAAGCAGGGCGCTGTCGGTATTAAAATGGGTACTACCCCTTTTGGGAATTTCAGTGGACACCTTTCAGAGAAAAATCTGCCACCGAAGCGGGTCATTTCTTGCAGTAATTAATTGGTTTCGGCTTACGTATTTTTGTCGCGGTTGGTCGCGGCGAAGCGCAAAAAGACGCTCTTTCACTCCCTTATCCATCAATGAATTACGTCCTTACACCAATGAATTACACCAATGAATTACGTCCTTTTGCGCTTCGCCGCGACCAGCCGCGACAAAAATACGTAAACCGAAACCAATTAATTACTGCAACAAATGACCCGCTTCGGTGGCAGATTTTTCTCTGAAAGGTGTCCACTGAAGGTCCCAAAAGGGGTAGTACCCATTTTAATACCGACAGCGCCCTGCTTTAGAAGTTACGCTTTTTTACGAAACTCATTTGCATTTTTATTTAAATAATGAGCACCTCCCGCTCATTCACGCGGTGCGCATCTTGTAGGCGGTATTGGACAGATACTTGTAAAAAAGAAAGTTATTCGATTGGTGCACCGGTTCACGAATTATTTAGCCCGGGGATTTAACTGAAACACCCTGTATATGTAAGGTCCACCCCGACTATATATTAATACAAACATATGTGCATGTGCAGTATTCTATACGCAATGCTATATATGCAGGAACTCAATGTTGTGGTGACTGCATCGGGTGGTCTGCAGTACACGTATTACAATCGATGGACAAAAACACAGACAACTCACATAGATGACTAGCAATGCAATGAGTCAAATGCAAAATGATGTGCTGCTGAAGGGCGTTTTTCGTATCCATTACATATTTTTAACAAAAAGACCAGGAACTGCTTGGCTACCACTTTTTCCTTTGGCTTATACGACAAGGCTGAACTTTCTGCATGATACCATGCATCTGTGAGGCGACCAATTAAGTATACCTGCAAAATTTAATTAACCTTTCAATTAGGGCTCCTCAAACGAAATTGAGACAGCAGCACCAAAGGTACCCGTGTTTAAAGTCACCGCACTTTTCTAAAATCTCGAAACACAATACTTTGAATCGCCTAGATTTTGCTTACAGTAAAACTCGAGCGGAACAGGACATAAAAGCCACCGTTGGAGGACCACTTGTGATGACACAGTACGTGGTAACAGTAGCTGATTGCGGCCAGCACTGTGCTCTCAACAGCTCCAGAAGTATGATTCCAGGTCCTACCACATTGGCGTTTGAAGTGATGCTGTGTAGTGAGTCACAGCGCATTACCCCTGGACAGTGGCTCTTTGTACTCCATGATTTAGCATACTGGAAGTTTTTCCACCTGAATCTGCATTAATTTAGAGCACGTTTCTTACCCGATTTTTACCCTGCCAATTTATGAGAAATTATTTCTTCAAAACTTCACGCTCTACTCATGACGCTATGTACTACGTCGACACACATTACTATGTGCAGTGTGAAATTTACCTCACAATTTATGCTAATGTACACTAGAGTCGTCGAGCCCTGATATAGGACATTAGCGTGGAAGGACCGTGGATTAGGAAGCAATGCGTGTCCGTCTTCTTTTTCTTCTCCATCAGAGCTCACCAATCGTTTCTTTCACAAGTGCACATGTTGAAGGAATGCGCTTGAAAAGCGTAGGCAACAGAACGGAAGCACACAAGTATTCACACCGACCAGGCGCCCTCGGTATTTTCCACTGCAGCGGCTCGGGTTGTCAACAGCAGCGCCACACGCGGACGTCCGCTTTTTTTGGCTCAGCTGCCGTTGGGGAGTGGGCCGGCGCTCTTCCCACTATGTTACCCTTCTAGAACACTGTAACTGTGGGGTCTCCGACAATGTAGCGCATAATCGGATACGTGGAAGCTCAGTCACGTGTCCTTTTTTTTTTTTTTTTTCGCGAGTATTTAATGCGGCTTTTAAATCACCACGCACTCCTTCTCCATGTACGTCGTCAGCTACACTTCGTTTCAAAACATGATCGGTGTGCAACGGGGAGTGCATTGGAAGTGCGCGTGATATATTTTTGGTCGGAGCTGTAATGTGACCGCGCGTGCCGATGGCCGGCGACTTCAGATTTGTGATTTGGGGGTGAGGTTATCCCGCGACTTTTAACTTGCCTCTGAGGATTAACATAGTTGTTCTAAACCATCATGTTTGCCACTTCTTAGCATGTGCGTTTTTCATTTGAGAACTGAAAGAAAATGCACGAGAGTTGCCCCGGTCCCCAGTAACTTCTGAAAGTCGTCTGCTCACGTCGATGCTCTAGCGCGCGCAAAAGCAGACGATTTCTGTATCCTATCACTGACTTTCCCGCAGATCACAGATCGCGGCATGCTCTGCAATCTTTATCAATTTAATTCGGTTATTTAATAACTCTGGCTTGTTTTGTCGCGTAAATTCGCGGTATTCCATTTTCAACAAAGGGCAATCGAATAGTACACTTTATGACAGGGGCAGGGGGTACGAGATCGTCCCTTTAACTCTGTTGCTCGTCTTTCAAGGAAGTTTCTTCGGAGTGGCACGAAAGCGCTCACACTGAAGCACCCAAAAAGCACAATTTGGTTCTCAAACTTCGTGGTCGGAGACAAAGGCATGAGATTTCTACGGTCTGGCCCTGGTGCTGTTGGCGCTGTGGTCGTTCCTTGGTCGTTCCCTGACTTGGATGGGTAGTCTGCATTGGTCCAGTATACTACTATTGTTACTAGTACTCAGTTCTGTAATTTCTTCCTCCCAGTCCCTTGTGCGTGACGTTTTTGGAGAGCCCATTCTCCTAATCGGTGTTTTGTGGTTGACACTTCTGCTTCGTCGCCGTTTCTTCAGATAGGAATCCGAATGCTTCTTGTATAGAACACCAGTGCGGGGACCCCAGTGCCGTGCACTCAATTACCACGTGACACGTGGACTCAATTTGGCGCGTCCCGCATAGTTGGCATTGTGCATCCGTCGGTTCGAATTTGTTTCTACACTCCCATGTTCGCAACATGCCACTTCTGGCTTCAAATGGTATCTAGGCCGTTTTCTCGGAAATTATCGCAAGTCCTAGCACGTTGGTTATGTCTGTTTTGCTTGATCCGTACACTTCTAACGTGGTTTGTTTTTCATTCGGCGTTTCCATTCTTCCGTCTCTGCTCTTGTAAGTTGTTGTCGTAATTCTTGCTGGGTCTATATGTGTATCACGAACAGTGGACGTGACATTTGTGTATAACAAGAAAAATGTGGAACAGTTGTTTAACGTGTAAGTCTCAATTTTCGTCTCTGCCTGCTAGAGCCCTGCACCATCCGCGGATGGAAGCGGATATCCGCGAATATCCGCAAGATACTTGCGGATTCTGATGAAAATTTAGCACTTTCTGCGGATGGGATGCGGATGGCTCGAGGTCGGATGCGGTTCGGATGCAGATATACCGCGTGCTGTAATTTTTCCATCAGCAATTTATTTGTATTGCGCGACGACAGCGAGCGCATGCTCGGGTTCACCTTTGGCCATGCACGGCCAAGACTGGAGAGGAGGCATTCTGGCGTCTCGAACCACGCGAGCACCGGCGAGGTAGCCTCCCACACGTTCCAGAGGTCTCTCCATATCGCGTTTGTTGAAAGGTTTACCTTTCCTTGTCGTCGTGAGTCCTTCCGTGACAGCATGGAGGCATCCGAAATTATACCAACATGCTTCCGGCGGTCTTTACGCGCCCTTCGAAACGTGCGGATTTTGCGGATCGGATGCGGATGGTGCGTTTTGCTCAGCGGTTCGGATTCGGATGTAAACTATTGTGTATGCTGCGGATGCGGATAGGATGCGGATAACGTGTGCGCGGATGCGGGTCGGATGCGTATGCCAAAAACCTCATTCGTGCAGGGCTCTCCTGCAACCCCTGTTGTAAAACACTTATGTTATACTATAACTTAATTTCCATCCCTGCTGTGATCAAGCATGAGCAAACAATACAAAAACGTAGCTTCCTGCAACAAAACTGTCCAAGGTATATACGGGGTGTCTCAGTTAAATCTCCGGGCTAAATAATTCGCGCGTATTTGTCGGTAGCACCGTATAACACGTAGGTCCATGTGCACCACACGATACTGCCACCAGTCGAGGTATAGAAACAGACATTTCTCCTCTTTTTTTTTTCTTTTTCTAACAAACAAACAAGATTCTAACATGCCCCTAATTTTCTGGCACCTCGCATTTTGAAATCAGTCATATCTGTCAGTGATTTACTAGTCACCTGATTTACTTCTGCAAGATACGATTCGTCTTAATCAGACCCATGCATGCCTTCTGACTCCCTCCCCTTTTATGCAAATCAGGAAACCCTGAAGGTGAAGGCAAATCGCAAAACCGAACTTAGTCGCTTTTTGGAGAAAAACGTGGTCGCTGTGCCCTTGACCGGTTCCGCTTCTGGTGGCCATATTCAGAAGAAAAAAAAATCAATGTTACAAAATGTAAACCCGTTTATTCCGCATACATGGTGTTAAGGAAGATGAAGCTACTGCGCACCTCTCTCGCGCACCTTATGGACAGGCACGTTACGTGCATGAGCTAGCATTCTCGTTTTCGTTTGGAGCAGTAAAGTCTACTTGCTCCTGCTGTCTTTCGTCCTTGCCCTTCCTCAACATTATACACTGGTGCCGAAACCCGGGAAGAGGACATTCCAAGGCCTGCAGGATGACGGAACCGCAGGAACAAGCCACGAAGTCCTTGCTTTTATCCAAGAGGAAATCCCTTCGTCAGCGGTTGACAACCGTGCTCAACGAGGCCGAACGCCTGCTCGAGCCGACCGATGTTCCCGCGGACCATGCTGGCCGTTGCGAGCTACTGACCGAACGTATCAAGACGTTCGCTACTTCTCTGGAAGAAGTTGACAGAAATCAATCTGGAGACCTTGTTCACCGTTGAACAAGCTGATGCCGAATTTGACAAGGTATTGGAATATCAGGACCGCGTAGCCTCGATATCATGCTTATTAAGGAGGAGCCTTGTGCCTCAGCCCAGCTTCCAGACTTCTTCCGTTCCCCCCTCGACGATCGCAGCGACAGTCCAGACCTGTCCTGCTGCGCCACCGCGGGAGGTACTGGTGATACGCGTCGGGATCCATTCTGAGCTCTACTCGTCGTCCTAATTTGCCGAAGCTAGAGCTCATCAAGTTTGACGGCAGTATGGAGAATTGGCAGGAGTTCTGGATCCGCTTTGAGTCCATCGTGCACTCTAATTCATCGTTGTCCAACAATGAAAAGATGTCGTATTTGTCGTCTGTCCTCAAGGGAGAAGCCGACGCTTCCGTTAAAGGGCTTCAACTCACAGGCGACATGTATGACATGGCGGTCAAAATGCTACAGGATCGATTCGGGAATCCAGACTCGCTCATACAGTTCCATCTGAAGCGACTGTTAGCCATTCAGGATGTTCGTTCGTCCCGAAACGTCTCCGAACTTATATGGTTCGGAGACATTGGCAATGGTTTCCACCTTGTAGAAAGAAACATGCTAACAGTATGCAAGACTGCAAACTTACAATCCGTGTTTATACAGCATTCATAATATTTAGTCGACGCAAATGACGCTGAAACAGATACAAAATAACAAGTGCACGTAGATTCGCAACTGTCGTCTCGAATGGGAGGCTGAAACGCGGCATTATGCTGCAAAACAGAACAAAAACAAATGAAAAGAACATAACAAAGAAATAACCTCCGGAGATTTTGCTTAGAAGTTACGGTGTCGGAGTAAAGGGTATACGTTTATAAGTTACAACACGTTGTTTTTGTTTTCTCCGAGATGTAACTTCTATTGCTGTTGTAATGACATGACTTCCGTCGCTTTTAACCTCTAAATATACGTTACAGAGGTGTAACCTATAAGAAATCTCGAGATCTACGTCTATATAGACGTTACATGTTTCTAAAAGTTACAATAAAAGGTACGGGTTTAAGAGTGTAGACGTCTGCATGACACGGCGCGCGCGCATATCCGAAGTTTGGAAGCGTCGGGAACTGGATTGAGTTCGTATTCTTCGCTGTTGTACCCGTTATTACAACATGCTTCCAGTCAACTTGGTCCTCAGCTTTCAGAGGAGACTTCACAGTGATGCCACGGACGCAACTGGAACCGCAGACGATCGTCATGAAAAGGTCCTGGGCAAGCTACTAGACTTCATCAAAATGGAAGCTGAATGCAGGGAACACATCGCAGCGGCAGAAGGGACACAAGATCCTCAACGTCTTACACAGAGTCGAGGTGGCAAACTAGAGCACTTCACGGGCCTAATTTCCAGGCCCGTGCCCCGCCCAGGCCCGGCTGCTACGGCCCGTACCCGGCCCGGGCCCTACGTCTTCTATATATTTCCAGCACGGGCCTGGCCCGAGCCCGACTCCGTCGGGCCGGGCCCAGCCCGTACCCGATTGTTTGCATGCTCAGGCCCGGTCCCAGCCCGCCTCTGCTCTATCTGTTCTCGAGGTTCGGAAGCGTACTTGGATTTTCTAAGGAGCACAGCGCAGCAAGGAAAAGGGCGCAGCTAATTGGTAGAGAGTCAGGAGGTACGCTCGAACACAGCAGCGGCTGTGTTTCTCTGCCGGCAAGCCGCTCTGTGCTTGGTGCTTGCTTGCTTGGGAATGCAGAGCGCAGCGGCGCGTGGGCGTATGTACATTGCGGTTCAAGAGAGACTCATCGCCGCTCTATTGCACGTGCCGGGCTCCGGTGTTAGTTCCTCCTTCTTGAACTCTCACGCGAACGAAATATATGTCAGAACACCTAACCTAACCGACCCTCTTGCCGGACTCTCATAAAAACGAAATATGTCAGAACACTTAACCTCACTGACCCTCGTGCCGGACTCTCACGAGAACGAAATATGTCCCAACGCCTAACCTAACTGACGCTCGTGCAGCACCCCACAGCAATCGTCCCCAAATGTGTGTGAGTGCACGCGTGAAATCCATGCCCATTCACGAAATAAGCATGATCACATGTAAAAAAGTGATAGTTATCAGATGAGAATACCTGATATCCCATACCCAATGGGGAAAAAGTAGTAACGTGAAAATTCAGCTGTCCAGTCTCGTGAAATATGTTCGCGTACATCCCCGGCCATGTCTGGCGTTGTCAAGCCCGTACCCGACCCGCTGGCTGAAGCCCGAGCCCGGCCCAGGCCCGCCTAAAAAACGCCAAGCCCGGGCCCGTGCAGTGCTCTATGGCAAACACACTCTAAATTCACAGGACCGACTGCCCTCCGCCGCAGCACTCGGTGCTGAAGCCAGTAAGCCATCTAAACCAACGAATACCAAGAAAACTGCAGACAACTCTTGCTTCTTTTGTGGGAAGGATCACGACGTCAGGAAGTGCCGTGTAGAGGCTGACCTGGCAGACCTGGAAGAGCGGCTTCGTCGAAGCCGCCGCTGCTTTCGTTGCGCAAAGGGGAATCACACCGCTAGAGTTTGTCGATCCGTCAAGGGCCTGAAGTGCGACCGATGCAGCGGGCGGCATTTGACGGTCCTATGTAGGCAAAGGAGTCAGAAAACTACGGATGGAACCGTCGTAGCAAGCGGTACATGGCAGCACTGTTCTCCATACCCGCAGGTCGTGCTCCTGCAGACGGGTTATGCCATACTTTGCACTACTGATGGCCGACGGAAGCCCATTCGTATTCTCATCGATGGCGGCAGCCAAAGGACATTTATTAAGAAGCCACTGTCGCGAAAAATGCAGCTGCCAATCGTGGGAAGGGAAGATCTCGCAATCAACACTGTCGGAAAAGCCGGGAAGCAGTCCTTGCATAGCAGGGTCAGTGTGACCTGCTTTTACAATCGAGATCAGTGCTCACAAACGCGCTCGACGGCTCCGTTTTTCTTTTTTCTTCGTGTCCTGTCCACAAAAGAGCCGCCACTTCCCACGCACTTGCTCCAGCTTGCTCTCGCGGATACGTAAATGTATTCAACTTCACTGCTCTCAAACAAGGGACGCGTTGCGCGACATTACCGATAGAGAAGCCGTTACGCAGCCCCCTTGGGTCGCTGTTTAGTTGAGGAGAGGTAGGAAGGGAGTTGCCTCAGGACAGAAGCCGCCGATATTTCGAACAGAGACTGTTCTTCTTCTGGGCACCGTCCTCATCATTGGCATGGTATTTAAAGGGTTAGGTGTGACGTGTTTAAAGGTTCATGCGAATTGTGGGTCAACAGCCCGGAGGGAAGAAAGGTTCCCACTCCGGCCGTAAAAACCCGTACGGAACCTTTCTTCCCTCCGGGCTGTTGACCCACAATTCGCATGAACCTTTAAACACGTCACACCTAACCCTTTAAATACCATGCCAATGATGAGGACGGTGCCCAGAAGAAGAACAGTCTCTGTTCGAAATATCGGCGGCTTCTGTCCTGAGGCAACTCCCTTCCTACATCTCTACCGGTTCGCTGGATTTCTACCCATCTTAGTTGAGGAGAGTTTGGGCGGATGAAATTAAAACGAACACTACGGCACATTGGTAGAGAGTGACAACCGGTCACATGTACCTCTAAGTCTATGTGCGCGAACGATAAAACGTTGCAGAGGGATCCTAAGCTAGTGTACCGACATACATTTCTCCGTAACCGTAACTTTCGTAAAGTATCCATGACATGACTTCAGAACACACGACGTCAGTTTCATTCGTCTGTTCGTAGTCCAGACCAGCGACTCCTGAGCGAAAAATATTTATACGGTTTCGATTCCGTACCGGTTCGCACCGAAATAGTCTTTCTTTTTTTTTTTTTTTTTTTCGGTTTGCTCCGACACCCTGAATGGTTGCGAGCCACGCGGGTACGGCCACGCCGCCACGCTACGCCGCCTTCGGAGCAAATACGGGCAAGTGGCGACATCTCGTGGACATTATAAACACTACAAGTTCAGTTTCGCTTTCGCATTTTCCTCGTAGTGGGAGTGACTCTAGTGCGATGGCTGGTGATTTCTCGTACTTTTACTTATTTATTAATATTATCGAGACACACTTACAAACAACGAAGAAAGAGATGAACAAGCACGTGTCTCACATGGCCAAATTAGTTTTGTAATACTTTTTTCCCAAATTTAACGCGTTACCATATTTCACCACTCGAATGTAACGATTTACCGGTAACACATTACTTCGCTTTACTTTGTAACGCTTTACGTTACTCTCCACGACCGGATGCATGTCTTCACAATCTGCCGAATCCCAACACGCCGAATGCATTGAAGGCCGGGGAGCTCCAATATGAACACAAAGCCTAGATGCCTGTTCAGTGCCTCTGTTTTTTGCATGTCGTATATAGTCATTCGAGCCTCAAAAGTTTCCTGTTGCCGTCAATTTAGTTTGTGTTGAGTACAAATTGTGTACATATTACGTATGTAACAAATATTCCAATAACAATAACAACATCGAAAGCTCCTCTAGCTTAGGCTAGGTTAGTGGCTAGGCAAGGTTAGGTTAGGTTGGATTAGGTTAGATCAGGGCTGCCCCCGGAGCAGCCCTGATTCTTCCCGCCGGATCCCGCCCGACAGGGGCGCAGTGCGAAAATTATCGCGGAGGGGGCGTGCTCGGGGACCCAGCCCCCCCCCCCCCCCCCCCCCCCCCCCAAGCCATGAGGGACTTCAGATGCCCCTGGTGCTGTAGCAGTCATCCGAACGACAGGCCGTTTCCATTTCCCAATTCCCCGAATTTTCCTTACTACTGTGGCTTAGCGGCCAAGATCATCGAAACTGGAAAGTGACCCATCTGCCTTTGGTGTTTACGCCTGTTTCTCCTCAAGAAGCTGTCAGCAGAACAGTGAACACCTAGCCCGTGTTGCTTGAATCTGTCCTGTGATGTTGCCAAAGCTTTAACTGGTCTGCAGGCATGGGCAGATCCGGGGGAGGGGGGGGCGCCTGGGCCCCCGGAGCACGGCCCCTCCGCGCACATTTTTGCACAAAAAATGTGCAAGCCTTTGCAATGGCTGTCTTTGTCTCTCTAAACCAATGGATTGAGAATGGAAAACAATAAATAAATAGATAAAATAACCCAGTTAAGGTTGCTGTGATCATAGTTCGGCGCGATCGCGGCAGCCTTGCGAGTGCTTCGTGATCGCACTCATGATCGCGATCATCAGGCTTAGATAAGGCATTGCGATCATGCTTGTGCCGACCTATGACTGTGATTAGCTTTCCAGAAGGAAAAGCAATAAATAAGGTTGCAGATGTACCGTGCATCTGCCCGTGAAATGAAAGTGCAGTAGATCGCCGTGGGACCACTAAATACTGCTACAATAAAACTCAAAGCACTGCCGCTGCGTACCTAAGTTTATTTTCCGATATTCACAAGGCTAAACCAGTCTTAATCCTCACGGAAACAATGTACCTATCTGTACAAGTAATCAGCTTGAATATTGGCTGCTATTTCTGGCTCCCACTTGTCACCGTTATTAAGCAGCTTCTCTTTGTTGTACAGGAGCTCTTCGTGGGTCTCCGTTGAGTATTCAAAATTTGGGCCCTGTAATAAAAGAAAATCGAGTCACACAGCAGTCACGCAGAGCTGAAGGTACCCGTAGTAAGACATGGTAAGACATGCACATTGAAATAAAAAAGTCCTCGCAACGTGTCTGAAGCGGAGCGTTTGGCTTTGGTCGCGTACTAATAGGCCCCACCTGCCCACACATGCAAGCTGCGGTTCTACACATGCGTCACGTCTAGGGCTGCCACCTTTCGTAGTGAAAAATACCGGCCGAGGGAGAGGAGGTGGAATAGAGAGAAAGGAGGAGAGGCTTGTGGAAAATGGAAAGTGGCTGAGGGGTGGACAAGCACACACATAGAGATAAGGAAGCGTATGTTCCTGTGTGTGGCTGTATCATTGATGCTAGAAATAACAATGATAATGGTAATAACAATGAATAACTAAGAAAATGACTGGTGACTGCGGAACTGGGCCTGTGCTCCAGATTTGTTCGAGCTGTAGTGGAATGTTGAAGAGAAAATCCTGTAAAAGCCCCTATGAAAGGTCTTGAGCCACAAATACCGGCAAAAGGCTGCCGGTATCACCTTCCTACCGGCAACCGTCAGAGCGCCCAAATAACTGGCCGTGCCGGTATAATACCGGCCTGGTGGCAACCCTAGCCACGTCAGAAATGGCAAATAGCCCTTGTGTTGTAAAAGCCGTGTGAAATATAGGGTGTGCAGGTTTCAAGCGAGGAGTATGAGTAACCAAGCATGCCTTCGGAAGAACATTCCGAATTACTGGACGCCGAACTACAGTCACCGACCGATTTTTCGAACATGCTCAATTATTCGGACTAATTCGCGGAACGGCCGTGGGTACCATAGAGTTCATGTAGAAGAACATCCAAAATTTCGGACGCCATGCCGCCATGTCACTTGATATTTCGGACTCCGTTTGCCCAAGCAGCGAATTTCTTTCTCTCCTGGGGTGACGGAAAATATTGGTATCGTCCAAAATTCGTACAGAAAGAAATCAACCAACTAAAATATTGAGGCAAAATAGTAGGACGTAATGATTGTCCATTTCCCATTCTTCTAAGTAGAAGAGGTCTGTTGTGGCGCCTTTGCGTCTTCCTTTTTGACCGCGAGTCGCACGATGACGCTGTAAAGCAAGCTTCACCTAAAGCATGCATGTATTAGGTGAAGCTGACTTGCGGACTTGATGACGGCGGTGCCTCTGACAGTGTACTTACAGTGACGAAATGTCGCTTCGGGAAATGAAAGCTGGAAAAAAGGCTGATGTTATCAGGCAGAGCTAGAAGCGCGTTAGGAAAGCATAGACAAATTTTTCCAGCCTACTAACGCTATGTAAAGTTTATTCTGAAGCGAAATTCGTTTTTTCGGACTTCTCGATTATTTCGTGCGATGCCCGCCGAATCTGAAAAATCGGACGCTGACTGTATGTTGGTTCCACGGGGGCGTCTGATGGTGCCAACAGTTTTGTCAAAAAAAATTGGAAAGTATGCACTTTTGGAGTCCAAATTATCGTACAATAATTCCACAATGACCCAACAGTCATCATAATTAGAGCCTGAAGTTTCAGGGTTTTACCCGGTTCTTCCCCGAATTGAAGGTTGCCTCTTTAGGGTGAAACCCGGTTTTTACCAGGCAAATTGCCCTCACTGGGATGTCTGCAGGAATGCACTAACTTACTTGTTTGGCAGAAAAATGCAGTTACATCACCATTTGTACCAAACCGCTACAATTAGTTTGAATAACTGAGCCCAATTTCTCCCCGAATTTAGCGTACTGGAAGTTTTTTCACCCGAATTTGCATGAATTTAGTGCACATGTTTATTTACCCGATTTTTACCTCCCAAATGTAGGAAAAAATATTTCCCGAAAACTTCAGGCTCTAATCGTAATATGACGATTGGCGACTGTACTGCATATAAAATTTTTGCAAGACCAGACTTCTGCTAACCACTGTTTTAGTACTGATACTGAGTGTATTTCAGAAAAAATTGACGTAATCGTTTCGTTGGAATGTACATCTCCACGTGGAACGGCCGTTACAAGTCATCGTACCTCAACGATGGCATCAACAGGACAGGCTTCCTGGCAGAACCCACAGTAGATGCACTTGGTCATGTCAATGTCATATCTGGTTGTCCTCCTGCTTCCGTCCGCTCGTTCTTCTGCTTCTATTGTAATGGCCTGGAAAAACAGAAAACTGCTCTTACTAAAGATGTTTTAAATGTCAAATTTCCGATATTCATCATCTCAAAATAAAGTTGTTGTTGTTCAATGTTAGCAACAACTCAGGTCGAACCTTTTTACCATACGAAATGTACACAATGAGCACATAATGAGCAGCGTGGGGGCGTCGGGTATCCACAGGGCAGATCCTCACGTTACTGTGAGGTCCGGTAAAACTTATCAATGGAAAGCTCTAAATTTTAGAGCTGTATTCCTGTTTTTTTTACAGTCTAAAACAAACAGGAATACCAACAGAACATTCTAAAGTTCACAGGTTTTTCAGACTACATATTTCTTTTTCTTTTCTTTTTTCTATAGGCAAGGCCTTGTTGGAGCCTTGTCTGTTAGGTCACGGACTCAGATGGTGTCGGGGTGCATCAGCTTATGGGGAATAGATAAAGCCTCAAGCACCCAACACTAACAATGCCATGACCTGCGTGATAAGCTGTACGACTGTTAGAACAGGGAAACAACAAATCTTCGTATTAGGCTGCACTGCTAGGCAGCAATTATGACCAATGCAGAGTTCTTGTTATTGCAACCATCTTTACAGAGGCTTTTGAAAGATCAGAACTGGCAACGCCTTTCATCTGGTTTGCAAAGCACTGTTGTAAAGCACTTAGAATTTAGATTCGAGAAAATAAGGTATGACTGTTTTGAGTTTAGAATAATGCCACTGCTCTGAACAAGCCTCTGTTGACACACAAGGCTGTTACAACCATACTGCAAGTACAGTTCTTGTGCTAAGAAACAGTTAACAGGGTGCCTACAAGGCTGTAGCCTTCAAATTCCCTGACATTTCCAGGCTTTCAGTGACGATTTCAAGCAAATTCCCTGACCAAAGCAAAATGGAATTTAGTGCCTGCTGATACAGATCCTTCATAAAGCATATTATTTATTGAGAAATTAGTAAAACTGCCCTACTTTTCTGCCTCTGAGCTTGTCGTATTGGAGAACTGCTACTTGGGGCAATGTTTCTGGGGCGGGGCCACTCAATCACTCATCAGCACTCACGATTCGCTGTGCATCGTGATGGCACTTGTCTGTGATTTTACCCCGACTTAAGCTGCCCTTTTTGCAAATTTCTCACTTTTCGCAATCACATCAAAATTCCCTGATAATTCCATGTTTTCCAGATTGGTAGACACCCTAGTTAATGTGGCACTAATGTGTAAAAATTTCTTTTTGCAGACTTCTCCCTGCCAACACAAAAGGAATGGGATTCATCGGGTTGTGTCATTCGTTATTTATAAGTAGAGCCCGGATTCCTAGGCAAATGCCTATTTTTTTCGTGTGGTTCTAATAGCGCCTTTTCGATGCATGAGCATGAATTGGGTGCCGGGGAACCTCCTGCATAGATTTGATTGTGCCTATAAATACCTATTCTGGAGTTAGTGCCTATTTTGGCATAGATGCCTAAAACTCCGATTAAACACGAAAAAAATGCTTACAAAGTGTTCAAAATTAAGCTTTCACGAGCGCTACGCAAACACAGCGATGACAGGAAACCGGATGATAACTTTACGCTACTTGTGTAAGAAACAGGTGCTGCTAATTATGTAGCACCTGTTTCTTACTCAAGGAACAGTAAAAATAGCACCAGTTTTCTTTTGTTCGCCTATTTATAAAGTGCTAGTGAAAGCTTAATTTTGAACACCCTGTATAATGGCCCTAAAGTGGTGGCAAGACACGTGCTCAAGGCGAAATTGGCATGGGTGACGTCGCACGCCATTTTGACACCATCGATCATTTGATAAGAAGCGAGTATAAAGCTATTGGAATGTAAGTTACAAATCGATTACTGGTACAGAGCGTACTCATTCCTTCTCTTCCATTCCAGCACTGTGATGTCCCGTGAGTTGTTATTAAAAAGTACATAAAAGCACGTTTCGTAACGGTTTTTCTGCCAATCTAGAACACGCTTTGTTATTGCCTGCTTGCATTTAGAAGAGTCCCCGAAGCGTTCATTATTTTCTACTTCTTTTCTTTTTTTTTTTTTGTCAAGAGAGGGCGTGACCTATATAGGTAGGTACAAGTCCCTGCAGTTTGGCAACCTTAGCAAGCTCCCTTCCTTGCAGGCTGTTGGGGCCATAGGTACACGAGCGAAGGTGACATGTGACAACGCGTTCAGTGTGAGCAGAATTGATCCCCCGTACTTGATCCCTCATAGTACTACTGCGACCCTCGAAGCCGAAAAAGCCTGCGAAGCCTAAAAAGTTCGAGGACTAAAAAATTTTATCGTCACCCTAATGCTTCCAATTGCTCAATTATCGCCTGTATATGCTGCACGAGACAAGTCCCTCACAGAAGTATCGTGGAACCGGTGACAATGGCTAAAAGTCTTGTCTTTTGACCATACATAGTAGGATCAATATGTTTTGCATTTCGTGCAGCAAAAAATTATGAAAACAGTTATAACCACCATTTACAGTATTGTTCCTGCAGATAAAACTGGTTTATTCACTTTCTTTTTGCACTTTCAGTGCTACAGATGAAAAAAACGTAACCATTTATAGTGCCTATAGTGCCATTTTTAGTGCCAAAATCGGGATTTTTCGCGCCTTTTGTAGGTGCCTAAAACGAGTTTTTTTTTTTGCCTAAAAATCCAGGCTCTATTTATAAGCCAAAGAAAAAAAAAAACTTTTTCCCTCATCCGGTCCTTCTGAAAATGCTGAGCAGGCTCTCATTGGCGGGGCCTCAGACGATTTGTCCAATCGTCACGGGAGATCGTTCGAGGGGACCAATCTGTGGCCTTTCCACAACGTCATGCTTCTTGAGGAAGAGAGGGAAAGTGCAAATCATGGTTTCTTTCGCTCATGAATCGTGAACGGCGAAACCGATGAATTCAATTTCTGTCATGAATAAGTTTTTGTACTTTAGTGCCCCTTTAAAGGAGCATTAGAGTGGTATCCAACATGGCCTAAAACTAGCTGTTACTTTGTAAAACAGTGTATTCCCACAAAATATTTCTGCCCAAAGTTTTTTTGTTTTGTTCTGTTTTTTTCGCTACAGCGCAATCTCATTTACAAAACTGCTGCCACGGCAAGAGCTTCGAGAGCTCAAACTGCAGACCAGACCCCCTCTAGCGTGACGTTCGTGAGAGACTGAGCCCCCTGATTAATCTCGGAAGCGGTGGCAGACGGTCCAGACTGAGCGATGTCGCTGAAGGATGGTGGCAAACGTGACCTCGATCATGTGATCGCGGATCCAAAGAGGAGCGTCCATCCCACACACGTAGGGTTGCCACCTTTCGTAGTGAAAGATACCGGCCGAGGGAGAGGAGATATAGGAGAGGAGAGGTGTAATAGAGGGAAAGGAAGAAATGCTCGTAGGCATGCAGAAGTGGGTGAGGGGTGGACGAGCACACACAGAGAGAGAAAGAGCAAGGCTGCTCGCTCCAGATAATACTTCGAGCCTGAAGTTTTCGGGAAATAGTTTTTTCCCAATTCGGGGAAATCAACATGTGCTCTAAATTCATGCGAATTCGGGTGGAAAAACTCCCAGTATGCTAAATTCATGGAGAAATCGGGCTCTATTACTCACGCGAACTGTACTGGTTTGGTACAAATGGTGATGTAACTGCATTTACTGCCAAACAAGTAAGTTGGTGCACTTCTACGGATTCTTTCCAGTGAGGGCAATTTGCCGGGTAAAAATCGGGTTTCACCCTAAAGAGGGAACCTTCAATTTGGGGTGCAACTTCGGGGAAGAAACGGGTTAAACCCTAAAACTTCAGGCTCTAATAATACTATGCTCCTGTGTGTGGCTGGAACACTGATGCTAGAAACAGGCATGAACGCTACAGTGGATCGTATTGGAGCAACCCAATTCGACTGCCACTTACATCGAAAAACTCATCGACGCAGACAAACCATTCTGTGCAGGCGGAGATCTCGTGAAGGCTGCATACAGCCTAAGTTCTAGCTGGCCCCGACACAACCACCAACAGCTTCGCACAACCACTTATCTTGACCCCTCCGAACACAAGACTTAAAGAATAACAACAATAATAATAACAATTAATAACTATGAAAACGACTGGTGACTGCGGGGTTGGGTCTGTGCTCCAGAATTATTCAAGCTGTAGTGGAATGTTGAAGGGAAAGCTCCGCAAAAGCCCCCATGAAAGGTCTCAAGCCACACATACCGCCAAAGGCTACCGGTATCACCTTCCTACCGGCAAGCAAATAGCCGTCCTGGAGGTAATAACCCTACACGCTTCAAAGACCCGGAGCTCGTCATGTGTCACGCAGGAGCGTTGGGGAGGGAGGTGGGGGGCTGCTGTAGGTGCCACGACTTTGTTACGGTTGCACTGATTGTGCGAAAGCAGTTTTCGAGCACCCAACATTCCATACTGGCCAAAAACAGAAACAACACTGTCTGCCTCTAGACTGTTCCTTTCAGCCAACAGAAGCCTTCTCTTTCTTGTGAGTATGTCCCTTTGATTAGTTCAGAGCTGGTAAACATACCTGTGCAGGGCAGATGGCTTCACACAGCTTGCACGCGATGCAGCGCTCTTCACCAGAAGGGTAACGGCGGAGGGCGTGCTCGCCTCGAAACCTGGGGCTCAAGGGTCCCTTTTCAAATGGGTAATTGATGGTGGCCGGCTCCTTGAAAATTTGTCCCGTTGTAACAGCCAGACCTGCACAAGCGGCACAATACCGTTTAGAGCTGCGAGACAGGGACAATGCGTAAATGAACGCCAACGAACAGACGTGTGAACACTGGAGGGGCCTGCACTGCCATCTCAGTAAAAGCCAATAGCCATGTATTACCCACAGCAGCATGCAGGAATCCGATACAGGCGCCCATGGAATACTGCCTCCGGTACAGACAGCCAGATTTTTTTCTTTTTTCTTCTGAGCAGCAGATCTCTATTCTGGTGAATTACTCCCAAAATTGCCATACTTTTCAGCGTGCCATTTTTGGGATTATTAGCAATCAAGCCACAAATTTTATCATCAAAATTTTTGCAACATTTACTGCCCATGCGTAGTTGCGCATTTCTAGGTATTTCTATTATAATGTACAAATGTTTGCTTCTTTGCGTGCATATTATTTACCGATGCGCGTGATTAAGAGGGGATACGAGTGAGGCGGCATCTCCGATTCACGATTTTTTCGCTCGTAGATGGCGCCACACGAACATACGGGTTTCAGCCTGGAGGAAGCTGTAACCTTTACCCTTAGTATAAATAACTCACTCCTCCGCAGGATTGTGTAGTCCCAAAAACATGTGTGACCTCCTTGACTATTGAGACACAGGGATCTCACGTCATGTTTGGGTTGCCAAGGTCAACTCAGCTACAAAGAAAGAAGGAGGTCCCGACGAAAGCCAATTCTTCCCTTTTGTCCCTTTGTGGACTGCATCTGGTGACTTCTTGATGTTTTGCTATCTTAGCTTGTCTGACTTTCTGGACGCAGCGCGGAGTCCAAATGTTATATTTCGTTGGCCCTCGCTTATTTATATTCACCTGCTGATTTTTCTTTGGCGCCGAGTTCTGACACTAGAACATTTTGCGGACGCATTTTGTATTTAACTGACTATTCTGATTTAGTGTATTTACCTTGCGTCTGTGTGCAAGTGAATCTAAATTTATTTGTCGCTACAAACATTAACCGAATAAGTCCTCCGGAACCTAGACAAGATAAGCCGTGCAGCAGACCTTTGCATTTTGTCTTCTTTATTTATTTATTTTTTTTCTCGGACAGCGTGGATGTGCAGAGATCCAAAACTGCAGATGCATACTCTAAATGAGGGGAACTAATGTTTTGATTGTAGATGGGTAGAAATCCAGCGAACCGGTAGAGATGTAGGAAGGGAGTTGCCTCAGGACAGCAGCCGCCAATATTTCGAACAGAGACTGCTGAAGAAGAACAGTCTCTGAAGAACAGTCTCAGAAGAACAGTCTCAGAAGAACAGTCTCTGTTCGAAATATCGGCGGCTTCTGTCCTGAGGCAACTCCCTTCCTAATGTTTTGATTGATTGATTTGTAAAAGAAAAAAATGGAGATGTTAGTCCCGAGCCACTCGGAACTAATTATTTATATGCTGTTAATTTAATATGTTTTGTTGTACCATGGCGAAATTTCCTTCTTATAGTTTCCACAGACAAGCGGCTTTCGCACACATATGGATATCTGATTTCAGAACTTTCCCTTTAAATTTGCCGCCAGCAATGAGAAGGGTGCCCAGAAGAAGCACAGACTGTCGGCTGCTCCCAACGTCAGGCCACATTCTTCAATATGTGTAATTCGTCGGATTGTACCCACTTTTCTGTTCAGCTGTGTTGTTCGTAAATGACAAAGGTCTTAAAATAACCAGTGGCCTCCCCTCTTCGGCTGAACAGAGCAAACAAATAAATAAAAAAGCAGAGGACACTGATTGCCTGCACCGTATGCTCGAATCAAAACTTACGGAAAAATAGGTGCGTACGACCCACTCCACGGAGCTTTGAACTCCTTTCAAAACAAACGCCTTTCCAACAAACGGCGTCGATCAAACGGCATTCGACCAAACGATTTTCGATGAAATGGGCGGACACCCAGTTTTAGTTTATTTACTTTGCGCCTATGTGCAGGTGAACCTAAATTTGGTCCTTACAACATACATGTATCCTTCGAAACCTAGACAAGATATCAGAAGGTCGAAACTTAAAAGGCCGAAAAATTAAAACATCGAACGATCAGAAGGCTGAAAATTCAGAAAACCGAACTATCAGCAGGCCGGAAAGCCAGAAAACCGAATTACCGTAAGGTCGAAAAGTAAGGAAGCCAAGATACGGAAATTGTTATTCCAACTGCGATAAAAAATGAGCTCTACAAAGTAAGTAGGATAGAATTGCTGATAATTAATACAGGGAATAAATCGTTTCACCGAACTTCCCTTTAGATAACGTACTTTCAATCACTTAGGCAGAAAACAAAAAGTAAAAGTAGAGATGACTGTGTTATTGCAAGTGTTTATTGTACACGACGACAATCACGTTCGGGCTGCCAAATATATAGAGCGACACCATCTCCTCTAAAATTCATTGAGTGGGTAGTACAAGTCATTCACTGGCAATCACCCACCAGGCACTTTCTTTTTGTAAACATGTCCCCAAGAGTCTAGGCAGCTAAGACGCTCAGACTTGCAAATGCAGGTTGCAGTACATCAGTGCAAATAGTGTTCCGTGAATTTTGGGAGCAAGCCTTTTTTTTTTTTTTTTTTTCAGAACTTGCCATTTTTTGAGTCAATATACCCAATAAGCACCCTTCTTTTGGGTGTAATATGTGATACCCCTGTTACACCCATCATTGGACCCCAAGCCCGAGAACTCGGAAGACTGAACTATCGAAAGCCAGAGGCCACCAAGAAAGGAAAAATATATATTCGAAAAGTTACATCTGCTACATCAGGTATATCCACAACGCTGCGCTCAGGACAGGTATTGGGAATTAATGTGCTAAATGCTTTTTATGCATTTAAAATAACTTTGTATGACCTTGTCCAGCGCATGCCACTTTTTGGCAGCATCCCTCGTGTAGTGGGGTTGATCTTACAGCTGTGGATAGAGAAAGAGCTTCTTTTGAAAAAGTACTGTTAAAAAGTGAATTTCTACGTGGAGTCTTTTTCAACGTTTTATTCATAAATTATTTATTTCGCAGACATCCTCTTGGAATTCCTTATTTTTCGGCCTTTCCATAATCCAGTCTTTGACTGTTTGATATTACCTCATTAAAAAAAAGAAAGAAAACTGTCTTCCAATTTCAACACATCGGGAGAGCGAATGATAACACCACTCGGTCTCACTGTGCCTCACCTCCCCTAACCCTACCATTCTTTTTACGTGCATGCGTTGCGAGGCGAATATTGCGTGGCTGTGTAGCAAAGCTTTCCTGGTCTATGCCGCCTATTCTCCCTATTCTCACTCAAGGCCTTCCCATTATTTTGCGACGACCTACTCAACGTGGATCTCTTCAGACAGGTTTCACGACCTCAATTTCGCGCTCCCGCTGCCGGGGAAACCCCTTCTGGGATAGGGTGCCAGAACAGTGACTGCATTCCGCGGAACAATATGAAGTTCTCTTCTGACCAGCAATGTGGCGCTACTGTACGATGGCAAGACGGGGCAGTTCACGGAGCCGTACATACCTTAAGTTTTTTCAATATTGTGAACAACTGGAGGCATGGACAGACATGACATGGACACGTAAATATTCAAGAAAGAATTCCGCTAAATGCTACTGATTACATTTCAGATATGTGCTACAGTAAACGAGCTACGAACTTCCAAAAGCGAGAGACCGAACTTATAAATGTTTTGCAGCTTTCGTAAGGTTTTTAAAAACTTCTGCAAAAAAAAATTGCAAATGTCTCCAATGCGATTTTTTTTAAATTCTAAAATCTATCGAACAAGGCCATTTTGGTCCAAATCGGTTCAGTATTAGCTGCAAAAGATCGCATTGTTTCGCCCATAGAGAATACATGGGGCCGCCGGAGGTCGTATCCCCTCTTAAGGTTCCCTGCTCCCCGAGAGTTTATCGTGTTCCACACTCCATCTGTACTTACCAGGCTCCTCTCAAAAAGACACTTCTGCTACAATCAGAGAGTCCACCAAATTGTCACCTTTAAATTCCCTCACCTTTCAAGGTTTTCACTGACCATTTCACGTGAATTCCCTGGCCAAAACAAAAGGAAACTTGGTTTTCAGGGTGCTACATTTTGCTACAGATCTCTCATAAAAAAGATAATTTATTGAATATTAATTAGGCTGCCCTATTCTTGTCCTGTTCTTGTCGTACTGTTGAACTGCTACTCGCAGCACCGTTGCTGCAACGTAGCCGCTCGCCAATTGGCATTCGTGATTCATAGTGAAAAAATTTTTTTAAAAAATGAAAGAAAAGTCACAGCATTTGTCTCTGATTTTCCCTGACTTCTGCTACTTCTTGGCAATTTACCAGACAACTCCCTGACTTTTCCACCAGCATCAAAATTCCCTCAAAATTCCCGGTTTTCGAGGTTAGGAGATGCTCTGACCCTGATTTGGTGCCCACTGGCACTCAAGCTGCTAGCCAATGACGCTTTTCTAAGCTTCTTTTTCAAAGAAGCCTTTTTCTATTGCAACAGCGCAATGAAAAGAGAACTGCAGGCTTAAATTACCTCTCATGATCTCAGTAAGGAGTACTTTCTGTGCAGCACGGTCTGTCATGTCCTTGAATGTCATGCTGGGATCTGAAGGATTCATCTCCTTATAGCAGAAAGTTGCTGAAGAAGTGGACAATGGCCTTGACAATTTCCATAGTGGCCTGGGTGCTGGAAACGTTTAACATACAACAAAATTTGTCAAGCTAACTGCACTATTGTGTATCATTGCTTGCAACAGTATATACAGGGTAAATGTTTTTATTCGTTACAGAATTTTTGTTTAAAAAAACTAGCAGTGCAAAATAGATGCCGTTTTTTCAGTTGAGTTCTACGGCCAGGCTGACATCCCTTGAAGGAAGTATGGAACTACAAGATGACTAATTACCTAAAATTCATTAATTAATTCTTTAATTAGGAGATTATGGACAAAAGTGGGAGACCACTTTTTGGGGGATAGATATCTTCATGCACGTGTGTGTTTCAGGCATTTTTAAACGAGGAATGGCTTTCAACTAGGACGGTCTCTCATTCTGGTCTCCCTCTTTTGTCCCAAACCCCCTCATTAAAGAGTTAATTAATGAATTTTGGGTAATCAGTCATCTTGTAGTCGCATACTTCCTTCGAAGCGGGATGTCAGCTTGACTGTAGAACTCAACTGCAACAGCGGCATCTATCTTGCTCCGCTAGCTTTTTAAATAAAAATTATGCGACGAATAAAAATGAAAACCCTTTTATGTGACGCTGGAGCCAATCTGAATAAATGCACACACACACAAAAGAAGAAACAAAACACTTCGCTGTACAGTAACATAGCTGAAGCACACGTCAACCATGCGAGCCGCACAAAATGTAATGAATCCTGCCCTATACATAGAGCCTGAAGTTTTCGGGAAATATTTTTTTCTAAATTCGGGGGGTAAAAAATTGGGTAAATAAACGTGTGCACTAAATTCGTGCGAATTCGGGTGAAAAAACTTCCATTACGCTAAAATCGGGGAGAAATTGGGCTCAGTCATTCACACTAACTGTAGCGGTTTGGTACAAACGGTGATGTAACTGCATTTTTCTGCCAAACAAGTAAGTTGGTGCATTCCTACAGACATCCCAGAGAGGGCAATTTGCCTGGTAAAAATCGGGTTTCACCCTAAAGAGGCAACCTTCAATTCGGGGTGCAAGTTCGGGGAAGAATCGGGTAAAACCCTAAATCTTTAGGCTCTACCTATACCACCAATGGCATATTAGGGTTTAAATTAGCACAGTGCTGGATGAAAGTTTACGGAACACGCTTGGGAGCATGTTTCGTAAAACTTTTGTCCAGCACTGAACAACCATGTATGCACCACGACCTACTAGATTATAGCAACCATGTCATATGGACCCCTTCCCAGCACCTCGTGTGGAAGCTAGCGGTGGCGCTACTTATCGGCCCGGTTATTGCTTACTGAATTTTTACAATACTTTGTACTTCAGCTTACCTTAGTATTTTTGTACAAGCAGTGGACGTCCCACGAGACATGTTTCTTTCTAAAGGTGATTATCATCATCATTCTACACGTTTTCATAGGAGCCGTTGCTGTCGTCTGCTACGGTACTCGTATGTCCGCTTCTGCACGTTTGAAATTCAAATTTCCATTATCCAATCATGACGGAGATCTCGCGGGCCGATGAGTAGCGCCCCTAGCGGATCGTGTGGACGGTCTCCCCATAGGGGTTTGCGATTATGAAATGGTCGCTATAATCAAGTGGGTCGTGGTATGTACACCACCATTTTTTCATGGTTGGCTCGGGAGGATGCACTGAAGAGCCACAGATCAGGTCAGTGGGTAGAGATCACATAGCAATCACCGTATCATAGTGTGTTGCACATGTTGACACTGGTCGGAGAGATTTCTTTTTTAAATTCACCCACCCTTCCCCTCTGTAGTTCATTGCCATTGGTTGCAACACGTGTTGTCCACAGAGTGCTCAGCAGACATCTATGCCAGTAGACTGCCACCAGAACAAGTGAGAAAAATGCTAGAGATCTCTTTTTTGGGAGGAGTTGTGTAGCATTTCCTGCTATATCGCAAGATCGGAATATGGAAACTGCCAACCAAGCCAGACAGTGTCAGTACTCACAGCCATACTTCTTGATTGCCCGTAAAGTATGCTAACCACTACACCACTCTGGCATGATTCCCTGACGACTTTCCAGGGGGTCTCTTTCGGATGGACAGGGCACATATACTCACCCTGTTCACACTCACTCAGATATGTTTTTTTTTCAAAAGCATATGCGTACATACAGATAATGAGGCAGGCAACATCTGGTGAACATCATCATCATTTCGTGTGGTTCGATGGCAACCATACAACGTACCATTGCTGTCGTCTGCTACAGAGTAGCAGACGACAGCCACAGCAGTAGCTGTGTAAGAGCTCCCGCCTGTTCAAATTTCAACTGTCCAAGTGATGTCACAGCATGTCGTCTAGCACCCTTGCAGATCATGCGGATGGGACTCTGCCTTTGCTGATAATGCCATGAACGACATAATTTGGTAGGCCACGACCAAGTCTGGTGCATCACATACAAATGCAACATAAATCCTGCAACCAAGGCCTCCAATATCTAAGAACATTGTGAGACTGAAATAAGGCTGTTGTTCAGTAAGTCCCGAATGAGGTCGTTTCTTTCACGGGACAACATGGTCCTTTACTGCCAAGTACTTCCTCTGCTCTGCCCTGACTAAACTGCCCAGCAACGTTTGAGGGCCGCACAGGATCTCGGTGAACAGACAACCTCGATGTGACACTGTTCTGCACTCCTGTAGTTTTTTCTGAGACTTCAAGGCTTCAAGATTCGAAAGCTGTCTCTGCCACCACACCTTTTTTGTTTTGTTTCTCGACAGCCACTGGGTAAATCAGCTCCAACAGTTTCGTCTTAAAAATGAGGAAGTATCTTGCACACAAAATAACGACATCACACAGCTATGCGCGCCAACAAAATCAAATGCAGCGACATAAAAACATGACCTTTCATGTGGCAGTGGAACCGAAAATCTGACCGCACCAGATGCACCCGAAGAAACTCATTCATAAATATTAGCGGTTGTGTTAACTAAACTCTGTTGCATTCGTTCGTGTATAATTTCTATTCGCGTCAGAGCACGAGCCTAAGGAGTAGCTTGCATGTATGTATGTGTAAGGTCGCACAAATGAAATATAACTCCGGAGAAGGTCGACTCCGAAACATCGCATATCATACAATTTAAACACAGCGGATGGCGCTGACTACAAAGTGAATTGATGAAGAGTTTAGAAGCACTAGATTGAGAAATTTGAGCAATGCTAGCCGCACATATGACTGTTGTTCAACGAACCGTACAAAAGGTAATTTACCTGAGGAAACAAATCGCATACAAACACCCGCCATCTTGCAAAGAAACTACTCTCGACACCAACGCATGCAGCGGCTGCGGGCATGCGGCACTGCGGCACTACCTCGCACACACCAAAGTACGGGTTTTGCAGTGCAAACGTCCAAGTGAAGCCTCAGTAATAGAAATCAGAAGGCACAGAAAGTACGTTTCCCCACGAAAGGTGTTTCTTAAATCCTGATGCGCTGGACTGGGGGGACTGGATCAACTGGGTACCACTTGAGTTCGAGGGTGTCACAATGCTGCTTCCGCTCCTTCAAAAGTTAACGCGGTTTCGAAGCATTTTGCGGGTTAGTACCGCGCCCAATATCTTTGGCGTTTGTTTTTACTGTACAACATCAATGACGAGCAATGCCGACGAATCAAAGCAAACCAAGAGTACTGTCGCTACTGAATTTCGTTTCAGTAGTGAGCTCAGCCTTGAAGCAATGTATGTGAACGGCACCTCCTTGCCACAGTGCATGAAGAGCATAAAGACCTCATTCATTCTCTTCCCACAGTCGACAAAAGCAAGCGGATTTTTCAAGACAGAGGAATTGGGATCAGTATCACAGCCCACGTAATGTGTTACTAGCGATGGTGGCAGAAGTTGGAGAGATTGCTGAATGTTTGTAAGTTGAGCGTGTGTGCTGCACGGCATGGATGACCAAAACCCGTTAACTTTGCGCACGAGAAGGGGGGCAAGTGCTAAGTATGCCGGGGAATTTAACTTGGGTAAAGTACAGGGTGCGTGTAGATAAAGTATGCATGCGTAGACGTGGTTTTGTTGTACAAGGTGTGCACAAAGGTTTGTGTGCTTGCACACACTCTATTTGAACCCATTTTTTACGAGCATTTTTTTTTTTTTTTACGAGCATTTGCTGATGACTTGCTGTGAATCTATAGTCGCTTTGAATTGCTTTGCTTATATATGTAAGAAATTTCCATCTGTTGTAGCTGACTAATGACCATGGTTGGTTTCTTTCACCCTTTCCCCCCCCTTTTTCTCTCTCTCACCGCAATGTAATGCTACTTCAAAGCCAGTGGAAGGGTGAAGTAAAGAAAGGTCTTCCAGGTAAGTTCATGTCGTGCCATTGTTATACTTCATAGTGCAAGTAATTTTAAATTGCATTTCATGGCATGCCTTGTGCATATAGGTCGTAATTAAAATGCGACTGATAGTTCACACCACTAGTTCATGAGACAACTATGATAATGAGCGACGTCACGGTAGTCAACCATTAATGGAATTTGCCTGATCCAAGGCCCATTAAAGGATCAGTGAAGGTTACCATATTTGAATAATATCTGAAGAGTGCTTGCATGACAAGCGTATTACAAACTGCACAAGGGACCATCCAGTTCGTACCACACTCAACTCATACCCGAACTACTCATACAAAGACAACTCATAAGAAGACGATTCATACAACACCCAACTTTTTTGTGTGTGGAAAGGGAGTGGGTTGTTTTTTGGGAGTACCGTAATTTCACGCGTATTAGCCGCAGCTTATGCGCGATTTTTTTTCTCATGGGCGCTGTGCGGCTTATCCACCGGTGCGGCTTATCTGATGACTTTTTTTTTCAGGTATTTTCCCCATACACTGATTTTAACGAAAAGGTCGACAGTGTCTCTGGAATAGCACTGCCCTGCTGATGCACGAACAGTGCCTAACAGGGATGGGTCCACATTCGAGTAGATTGCCCCCATGCACCTTCAAGGAAAGCGGTGACAGTGATTCATGCCTTCTGGAAGACCACTGACCCATCAATACATGAAAAGCGCCCAACAAGGGCACAATCCGATCTTGGTAGAACTCTAGAATTGACCTCCTTTGTTGTACACTATTCCGATCCCGGAGTATGGACCACTGGGTTTATGGCATTACTCTATGGTCTCCTTTGTCGCACATAGGAGTCGTCTCGCATTGCCCACAGCTTATCTGCGAGTGCGGCTTATCTGCCGGAAAACTTTGCGGCTTATTGCGGCTATACTTTGCGGCTTATCTGCGGTGCGGCTTATACGCGTGAAAATACGATAGCTTCGCAAACTCCAAGCTCGAGTGAGGCCAGGAAAGCCCCCCTATCAGGAAAAAATGTCACAGACTTTAGCTCATACTGAAGGAATCGTAAGAATTTCACAGATGACATTCACCAATGCGCACCGAAGGATAGTTAAACTGCACTACAATGGCTTCTGGAAATAGAAAGTTTTGAAAAGAAATATAATTGGAATTGTTCCACATTTTCCTCACCGTGTGGAATACTAAAACTTAAAAAACCCACTAAAAACTTGCTAAAAACTTAATAATTTGTGTAAATCAAAGGTTCCAACTCGTATTCTGGCTCATCACAATACTAGCAGGAAAAATCGGAAGGTGTCCATTGGCACACCTCTCGAGACGTTGTTTTCGTGGCCCCTCTTTAATTTTAGATTTGACTTAGCTGTTCTGCTGCCAAAACTCAAAAAAAGCCAAAACTCGCGCCGAGCCTCAGCTCACACCAGTCTGAAATCACCCCAGTCGATCTGACACGAGGAAACACGCTGAAAAAAATACACAAAGCTCACAAACAACATTTTATTGAATCATGTACAAAAATCAGGGAACTGCAACACTCCTGTCTCATTTAGTTCGACAGCATATAATAGTAGCTGCACGGCAAATGCCATCTGTGGGGTTCGTACATTAATTTCCTTCAGTATAAGTCACATTCTGTGGACATTTGTCCTGATTTGGCCTTTCTCGGTGTGACTTGAATTTGGATGGTACAGAAAAAAAGAAAAAAAAGCAGAAGCCACTCCCATAATCAACATCCCTTCCCACAAAAAGAAAAAAAGTAGCTAGCAAGTGTGGTATCAGTTGTTTTGGTATGAGCTGGTGTACAACCATTACAAAGTCAACTGATTAAGATTTAGTAACAAGCAGTCTTGTGTAATAACTATGTTACAAGTAGCTGTAACTCGTTTATCTTTCTACATAAGTACTAACTAGATGCGGCAATATTTTCCACGTGTCAGTTCTCTGGCATCATTTTGTCGAGGCTCCAAGTACACCGCAGTTTTTCCAGACCAGGGACGTACACAGCCAGGATGTCCCACCATGCTATTAAGGCCCATGCGAAACCCTCTGTTTATAACGCGGTGTAACTACGCTAGGATAATACAAGTGCTGAAACAAATTTTGTTTAGAAGGTAACTGTAAAGCAACTAAATTACTCTAAACGTGCTAAGTGTAGCCGTAGCTGGTTACATTTAAAAAAGGGTAACCCGGTTACTTTTTCTGCAGGTAAACCGTAACTGTTGAGACTATACCTTTTCTGATGATAACAACAGGCTGAGCATTGCATTCTTAACAGTAATGTAACTTAGTTACTTTTCTTTTAGTAACTTAATCATGACTGGTATTAAGTCATGTCAAAAACCCACCATGTAGAATGCTCAGTTTTGCCTCGAACTGGTTAGGGCAGTGAAAAATCCTCGCGCATTGTTCATTGAAGTGCGGTGACTGTCTGGAACACCGTTACAATTTAATTCTATCCAGACTGGACGGAAGAGGAACGCACTCATCTGGGAGAAGAACTGAGTGACGTGCTCGTGTATCTCATCCGCCTGGCTGATCGCTGCGAGATCGACCTTCCGTCGGCGGTGCTGCGGAAGATAGAGCTCAACAGCAACAAGTACCCCGCATCTAAGGTCTACGGCAAGAGTGACAAGTACACAGAGTATGAGAGATCAAACCAGGAGTGACAGACTGGTTAGGATGTTTTTGGTTTCTTGTTGCAAGTTAGGAAAGCTGGAAGTTTTACGGCACGTTTGAAGTGTGCGTTGCAGTTTGACGTCGAAGACAGCGGAAGTGATGTTTATCCTCGGATAAATGTAAAAAAATAAAAGACTCTGCAGTGACGTTTTTTTTTTCTTTGCAAATGTGGATGGTTCTATCTATCTGTTGATTGTATAGATAGTGTTGATAATACAAAAGATGCTGTCGACCAGGAGTTGTTGGGTCGGGAGAAGGAACGTTTCTGAGTCCCTCCTACAGCACTCTTATCTCCTGAATGTTGCTCCCCAGATGTGTTAAGTGAACCCGAGAATATAAGGCAAAATCAACTTGACTAATTGCTACTGCAGCATGCTTCTGTTGGTCCGCAGATGAAAAAGACCTGGAAGAAACTCGTAGAAATCAGTTTAAACAGTCACTTCTGGTGCACATCCATGGAGAGCCAGTGTCCCAAATGGATATAACTGATGTTCTGATGAGCTTTAAATTCATAGTAAATTCATAGTAAATAATGTATGCAATGGAGGAACATGCGGTCGAGGGACTTTTTTCTGCCAGGAACATTTGCGACATATATTGGTTTTTATTTCACTTCAGTCGATGGAAATTTACCGTAATTTCACGCGTATTAGCCGCGGCTTATGCGTGATTTTTTTTTCTCACGGGCGCTCTGCGGCTTATGTGATGACTATTTTTTCCTGGTATTTTCCCCATGCGCCAGTTTTAACGAAAGGGCCGACAGTCTCTCTGGAACAGCACTGCCCTGCCGATGCACGAACAGTGCGTAACAGGGACGGGTCCACATTCGAGTAGACTGATCTTCCTGGTGCATTCCCCCAAGCAGCTTTACCGAAAGTGGTGAAAGTGATTCACGTCTTCTGGAAGATCACTGACCCATCAATCCATGAAAACCTGTTTGTTGTTGCTGACCTCCTTTGTTGTACACTATGCCGACCCTGTAGTATGGACCACAAGGTTTATGGCCTTCTCTATGGTCTCCTTTGTCTCACAAATCAGTCGTCTCGTATTGCCCGCGGCTTATCTGCGAGTGCGGCTTATCTGCCAGAAAATTTTCAAAACGTTCCTAAAAACGCATCCTGCGGCTTATCTGCGGTGCGGCTTATACACGTGAAATTACGGTAATTTCTTGAATTGAACTCCAAAATTTCTCATGTCATCCTAGCGTTTTCTTTGCAGAAATGGGTTCCTCGTGGTCATTTTACTCAGTATGGCAGCCAACGACAATTGCTGAAATATATTAGCCGAAAATCCGCGGAAATGAGTCCTTGGCTCTGCCTCTTTTTTGTCGGCTCTAGATTGAGCACCAAAGTGCGACGAAAGGAGGTTAAATTGACGCTAGGGGTAGAGGGTTAGAATCCCAACCCAGAGAAGAATTCTGCTGCGAAGCATCCTATGCGAGAAGGTGAAAAGCTTTGCCTGCGACGGTCTCAGGGTTGCACGCTGTTCTTTTTTGTTTTTTTTCTTCTGCTTCTTGTCAGTTTGTTTGTTTTTGAGTGCGCATGAACTTGCTCCTATACACGGCGATTTACACCATGAACGCAGTCCGTTTTTCTACTCCACCTCATTGTCACCAACCTAGTGTGTATGTGTGTGCATGTTTTTCAGCACAAACACCTGTCAGCACTCTTCTTTTTTTTCTATTCGTTTGTTTCAACATATTGCACAACGCTGCACGTGCGACACATTTCCTGCGCAGAGTTATCAGTTCAGTATTCAGTTATCATTAGCGGCACTTTCAGTGTAAAACGTTTCCCTGCCAAACAGAGGAGGAACCAACTTTTAAAAAAGAGTAAAAAACGAAAGCTTAAGTCGTGAAAACAAAATATCGCCACCAAAAAGACAATATCATGTTGCTTTCGGCGCAACAGCTGGGCCCTTCGGATTGTGTCTTTCAATGCTTTTTTTTTATTTTGGATCTGGGGAGCAACGAGGAGAAAGCAATGATTTCGTCCTGCAGGGCAGTTGGTGATCGTGGCTCATCTTTGTATACTTCATCTTTCATGGGACCCCGGAGGTAAAAGTCCATCCGACGTTATGGCAGGAGACCTGGCGGGCCACGAGATCGGGCAGGGGCGACCAACCCACTTGTCCCGAAACATCTGTACTGCACGCTGGAACCATACGCAGGGTCGTTCAGGAAGAGGCAGGTTTCCAACAAATCTGAATACAGCTCGTAAAATTTTGTAGTTTTTTACAGTAGAGGTTGGCATTCAGACATCCTGTGAAAAGGATTGCCCCACTTATGGCTTCGTTATAAATCCCGGCCCATACGTTGAATCCCTACTACGTAGTAGTGATGCTTTCAGTGCCGTAACCAGTGCGGGTTTGTTTGGTTCCAATAATGCACGTTGTGAAGGTTCACTCGAGTGCTATGGCAGAAGTGGGCCTTATCAGTCTAATTTACTCTGTTCACAAAGTTTCTATTTTCCTCGGTCTAACATAGGATCTAGTTACAGAAATCCAACCATTTGTCATTGTCCCCAAGTTGGAAATGCTGATGAAGGCTTATGTGGTATGGGTGGGATTTGTGCTTGTGTAGGATCCTCTGGCTTTGATGTTTGTACTCGCTTTGCCAGGGTGCACTGACTTGCGTAAGGATCCTCTCCTACGTCTTCTCCATGGCCATGACCGCTGAAAGCACGTTCGTGATTGGCTACGGCCGTTGAAAACACGTTCCTGATTGGCTGACTCTTAATTGTTAGATCAGGTCGAGGACCGTGCAGGCAGGTGGTGTTGGCTGGGCACACTCTTTCCTGGAAACTTCTCACTGTATTTCAAGACTGCTCTGTCATAGTCCATATCTGTGGCTCGTAGAGCAAGGATCATCCTTGTTTTTTCTTGGTTGGAATACACAGTGCTGGCCATCCCTGCCATTTACTTGTTCACAGCATTCACCGATACCGGAGTACAAAACGCTCCAAAAATTGATGTCCTTCCCTGCCTGTCAAAACGTCGGGCGACCTCATTTTTGATGAGACTGCTCAGATTCCCCCACTCACCGCAGTTCGTTTCAATAAATTAAATTTCAATCGATTGAAATGAAATAAAATTGGTACCAATATGTGGCAAATGTTCCTGAAGAGAAAAAAATTTCTTGACCACATGCCTCTCCATTGACTACGTTATTTACTATGAATTTCTATCATGGTTGGTGGACCTCCCTGTATATCTGACCTGCAAGGAGAGAACAAAGTATAGAACTTCCTCCAGCAATTGGCGAACCAGTTGATGGAGTCCCAAGACTCCTCGAGACTATTAGTTCATGCTAACACTACTTCGGTCCATTGTCCCAATGTCAACGTTCTCGTACCTCTTCACTGCAGCATGTGTAAGCCTTCAGCACCAACCATGACAAACTTCAGGAGGGTCACAATCTGGCTCCAACCTGTTATCCTGTGTCACTCGTTGTTGCCCTATGCACTGCCTGCCACCACAACTGTTGCGTACAACTGGTCTCCACCAGGGGGAACCCCCGCCTCCCAAATGATGCTCGGGGTGTTTGAAGGGCTGAGATATCCCAAACATTCTCAGGCGATATCATGAGTTGGAGACATGTGACGTAGAGCTCTGCAAGGGCCACATTTTTAGGCCCAGGCCTGGCCTTCCCTTGATTTACCCGCCTGGGCCCGGCCCAAGTCCAAGAAATTTATAGGATACCCGGCCCAACTTAGTGTGTCAGGCTGTAAAATTTGACCATGGGTATCTAACAGAGGGGTAACATAGGCTCTAGACCGACCTAGGGCCAGGCAATGTACGGGCCCGACCCGGGCCCATAATGGTCAAACCCGAGCCCAGCCCAGGCCCGCAAAAAGGAAGCTTTACTCGAGATGGGCTCGGGTTTTTGGGCCAGCCTGAGCCTGTGCGGTGCTCTAATGTGACAGTCAGTGTCTGCCTCGAGTTGAAGTTGAAGTCATGAAGGGGGGGGCACTGGGACATATAGGGGTTGTTTAGTCATTACTAGAATACCAGTGAGTGAGTAACTTTGAGAGGGGTTGTGAGAGAGGGAGCATAAGGAGACATACCCGTAAGGACAACAACGTGGAGCCAACGTGAGCAGAGTTGGAGTTTTTTGTTTTCTTTTTTTTTTTTTTTTTCCTGAGGTTGGATCACAGCCACAAGAAAGAAGACTCTGCAGACACTTCTATGTACATGTTTACTGAGGGCAAATAGTACCTACAGTATCACCGCTATATACAGAACAATGTGCACAAAAAAAAAAGAAATGCTCTCGAGTCATGGGCAGAGCACTACAAATCACACTTGTGGTGTGGCAGCAAAGAATCGGGCACAACCAAGGAATCTACAATGATTGATGGAACGGCATCCTTCCAAGCATGAGAGATTATTTACAGCTTCTACGTGAAAAAAGTACACACACACAAAAAAAAAATCTATGGAAAAGGAGGGCCTTTCACTACCTGCATTGCCCTAGAGAAAAACAAGTCACTAAAGAGACCTAAAAAACAGAAGTGCCTGAGAAGTACACAGTCCAGCAATCTGCAGACAGGTCACATGTCATTGCATTTAGTATGCCAGGCTTGTACACAGTGTCGTATTAGTAGAATATAATAAATATAATAGCAAACACGTACGACAGCGCACACTGAATACAGGCACAGTCAGCTGACGAACCGGTTTTGTTGGTCATGTATTACTTGCACAAGCTAGTTTTTCTGTACAAAGTCAAAGCAATACCCATTTGCATTAGTGAACAACCAACATCATGTAATATGGCTAACAAATGACAGATGACGAACACGTAACATGTCGTTCTCGGTCATCGCGACTGGACATTGTAGGGCTTCATTGCCATGCCTGTTCCCTTTGTATATTTGACTAGCCTCTGCTACTTCTGTAGTATCACACAGGGGAGGCAATGCAGCATGTGCTGAGTTTTGCAAAAAGGAATTTTACTGATGCGTAAGTGATGGACAAAACCGCCTGATGGAAAATACTGGAGCGAAGTCATAACGCCACCAGCGTTACAGTGTCACGTTTAGCCAATCCTAGTCAATCCACCATGGATAGAACACTGCAGCCCAATTACTGGCAGCCTATTCAGCATGGGGTCACTTCTGAATGAAGCATAGCTACTGCCGAGCGTGTACACGCGTGAACGCCTCTGTAATTGCTCGACACTTTCTTTGGTGTTACTTTTTCACTGATGAATGGGGTATGTATGGTACATAGTGAACTCAACAGGTTCATCGCAAACACGGTGTTTAGCTCTAGCTGTACCCTTCCCATTGTGTCAGGGATATACGTACCCTCAATTCCCATAACTGACAAACGAAGGATGCTATAATTGGTAGGATGTACTCAAAGTGGTCACTGTCACGTTCCTGACAGAAGTAGGACGGTGGAAACCTCAGAAACGTCCACAAATGTGAGCCTTTTGAGCGCACGTTTGGTAAACCTTGTTACTGTGGAGTACACTGGGCATGCTCTTATGATGTTCTGCTGTTCTCTGAGTTATTAGTTTGTGTGGTTTCTCGACACTTTTATCGTTTACTATCGGATACCAGTGAGCCGACTTACATAACCATACCTGCTCACGTATTTGACGCACCACCCAATTTTTTTGCCCCAAAATGTAGGTACTCTTTCTGATGTTCATCACGTGCGAGAACGGATTCGCGGGACTTGCCTTTTTTTCGTAACCGCATGCACGAAATATGGTATGCCCAACAGGAGCAATCTTTCACAGCAAATGCAACGGATATGGACTGCACAATAATAATCTTATCAATTCCAGTGATCGCTGCACACCACTTATCACGCAAAGTGTGGCGCACACAGAAATATGCACACAAAAAAATAGGTGAAGTAGTATATGCTCTACGTTGATGGCAAACTTCTTCGGAAGTAACTCTTCCATCATGTTCCTGCATTGCCAACATTAGGCATGACTTTCACAAGATGCAAGATGACTGTACAACTAGCATTGCATCATGTAAGTAAACCTACAGACAAGGCAAGCCATTAAAATTTAAATTACGGCTTAAATAATGGCAGCATTATGGCAAGTGTACACCGCATTGTTGTAAACGCTATGCTGTGGTGTTAAGGCACCAAATTGATTTAAGCAGGCGTTTGTGCAATCTACAAGAATCTGCACTCTGTATGCAGCACTACAGTGCTCGAGAAGCTCTGCAGAAATGGATCTGTCGTATTATAAGGTTTGTCAGCAAAACTAAACAATCTTAGACCTTAGTAACTAAATGCGAAGCTGCAAAATTGTCACAAAAGGCCAGTGATGACCACGTGTAAAATGCAAGGCGCCGTGAATGAGGTAATTGGTTGCTACAGTACAGGTTCACGCGGTAACGCACTCTCGTAATGATACAGCCGCACTGTTTCAATTGAGAGTCCGTGTACACAGTCTACCATAGTCAGTCAGCTTTAACGTTATATTATAGTCAAGCATCTGTCATATTAACATAATTCTAGAATCGTTAACTAAAATCATGCATGTAGATACACATATATATTGCATTGCAACCACAATTGAAAATACGGCACCGAAAGCTTTGGGGACTAGGCTTTGCATTTACAAAAATGCAACTACACAAAGTGCTTTCATGAGCAAAAGCGATACTCATGTCTTCGCGGATCATTCAATAAAAACACCACAGAGTGGCATTAGGACAGGTTCAAGGCAAAAACAGTTGGAATGCTAGTGCACAAAACGCCAATAAAACAGTTTTGTACAATTCCGAGACAATTCGAGTTCTGACCACGAGTATGGAGTCGTGTCACTTCGCAGACGTCCGGAGCTGCATGTACGGTCTCGCATTTTGCACCGCATTTTTACGGAGTGCTCCTCCGAGTTGTAGAGTTCTTTTAGCTGCTTCGTGTAGACCGAGAAGGAAATTGTTCCTCTGGGTTCATTTTACGAGGTGAAAGAAGACGCCTTTTTGGCTTACTTAGGTCAACCAATATTTAGGGCCTGACCTTTTTAGGGTTATATACCCGATTATGCCCGATATTTATCTCCCTGTTCATATCAGAAAAAAAGAACGGGGTTTAACCCAATTATTTCCCTGAAAACTGCTGAACCAGGGCAATCTGAACTCATCAGAACTAGCGCGGAACTTTGGAAACTGTGTTTTAAATGCACGAATACGCGCATACAACCTGTCAAGAAAGAGGCCCTGTAGCCTCCGAGACGCACGGACTAAACACTGATGCTCTGTGTCTACTTCTGTGTCGCGTATTACGGCGAATACGCCAAAGATTTAAGCCTGGTCCAATCCGATTCAACCAGAATTCGGGTCAATCAGGTTCGGTTCAACCCAATTACACCCGAATTATCGAAGCAAAATGTAACCCGATATTGCTGGAAAATGTATGCCGAAAAAGTCGGGCCCTACCAATGTTCCAGCTTACTTGCTTAACTGAGTCAAGCAACCCTGTCAAAAATGAAGCTGGCGCACACTCCAATACCGTCTCGAAGTACAGACGTAACACGGTCCTCTCCTCTGGACTGTGTCACCTGATTGACTGTCTGTTGGTTACCCGTGTTCGATCTCTCACGGACGGAACGTATGCGTCGTCTGCTCGCTCAGCAGTGCGCCGCCGCCGCCGCCAGCTGTTGGTCGAGCGTCCGTCCGTTGTTGTCCTTGTCGGAGCAGGTGCTTCCCTTTGCGCTGTCACTGCTGGCACTGCGCTGGTAGACGGCCGAGCGTCCTCCCAGTGTGTTGCTTGGAGTGCCGGGCGTCCCCGGCCCCATGCCGACGTACCGGCCCAGGGGTCCATCGCTGCGAACGTTCATTTCGCCCCTCATGAACCTTTCCAGCTTGTCCACGCACGCGTCTTGGTAGTCGTGGATCCACCTGAAAAGCCGGTTCGTTTAGGTTCATGCGGTAATTCGCAATGCGCTTGTTAGTATATAGTACGTGGTGGGACAACCACACTGTGTATATACGGGGTGTCCCAGTTAATGAGAACATAATTTTTAATAATATGTACGTCGCTTTTTCCCGAGATGAAATCAATTGCAATATAGCGTATGCTGAAGGGCACTCCTTAGGCGGGCACAAACTCCTAAGCCAATATCTTAATTAATTTTCAATAATTAACTTTTTAATTATAAAAGCTATGAAGTTGCCCCAATGAGAACATCTGGTCCCTTCGGTCACCTGATATCGGAGCAGTTTTCGGAACAAAAATTTGTTCGATAGATCGTCCGCAAAAAATTTGTGAAGGAACACAAGTTTTTTTCATTACGCATCTTCGGTGACGCGACTTTCCTTCACCCACAATGTGAGAGGGTGAAAGAGCACACTATCGCCTCTTGCGTCCTGGAAAAAGATTAAAAGAAAACAGAAAACCCAGGATAAGCAGGATAAGGGCAGATCCGATAGAGTCACCCCATACATTAGTTTTTGTTTTCTTTCCGCAAGTTAAAGCTCATCTTCGATGCATGAGGCGGCACTGTGCTCTTTCACTCTCTCACACTGGGGGTGGAGGCAAGATGCGTCTCCGAAGATGCGCAATGAACAAAATAAAGAAAAAAAAAAGTGGTTCCTTCACGAATTTTTTTGCGGACGATCTATCGAACTGATTTTTGTTTGGAAAACGGTTCCTGTATCAGGTTACTGAAGGGACCAGATGTTCTCATTGGGGCAACTTCGTAGCTTTTATAATTAAAAAGTTAATCATTGAAAGTTAATTAAGACATTGCCTTAGGTGTTTGTTACTGCCCTCCTAAGGAGTGCCCTTCAGCATATGCTATATTGCAATTGATTTCATCTCAGAAAAAGTGGTATATATATATTTTAAAAATATGTTCAGATTTAGCTGGGACACCCTGTATAGCAAATGGTACCAAGTCCACCACAATGTAGCACAATTATAGTTCACATTCACAATTCGCCAAAATTGGGTACTTGTTATTGGTGCAACTTAAGTAGGCCACTTGTGTTATATACTGGGTTTTCAACAAGGTGCCTTGGTACTCCATTTTCATCCACCTTTCTTACACTGTCTGCTTGAACTGTCATATATTCCTTCTCTCAGACCATTTCTGTTGCGTGAAGACGTGCAGTTTTATGCATGAAAGCTTATATATTAAATAAGTGCAGATCCTACTAAATGTTTAATCTCTTTTTAGATATGTTTTCTTAGCTTAAAGTGTCTCAAAACACTGTACCAGTGTTCCAGGACAATTTCGTTACGTGTTACACGCAAAAAACTACGACGCCAATCTAGATGGGGTGCAGGGATGCAAAATGCGCAGAAATGACAGCTACATGTTCCGGCCTGCTGGTGTCATACATGTCGTTCTTTTTTTGTTTTTTTTTTCCAGTTGTGGAGCAATTTGTCGTTTCAACTCCGGGAACCTCCGTGCCTACAGGGAGTTCTGTTCTTCAACTGGCATACAACCTGCGGGCACGTGCGCTGCGGCGAGCAGCGGAGAAGGACCTCCTCCGTAAAAGGAAGGCAGGAAAGGCTCAGCAAGTGAAAGGGCAAAGAAGACCCACCAGGCAAAGGACACAAAAGACTACAACCCTAGGGCATTTTATAGTGTAGGAAATGCCACATAAAGCTTTGTTTGTCGTTTTCTCAAAACGTGTCCTTTGCCTACTTGCTCCGCTCGTGGAGCTGATACCGCGGTAACTGCTGCACCGATTTTTGTTCCGTTTGCTTTAGTAGAGTCCCAAAACGTAACTGCAGGTCGTGACACTGCTGTTTTTCAAGGTTTGCAAGCGTGGAATTTGGGATTTTGTAAATCATGTGCATGTAAATTATGCAGGTTCTGCAGAGATGGCGAAGAACGAGAACCAAGAATAGCAAATTTGGAAATAAAAAAATCGAAGAATGTCACGACCTGCAGCACACATGTGGGTACACACCTGCAGTTGAAACACTCTTCCTCTATTATGCCTCGAATCAATTTTTCTTAGCATGACTTGAACCAAATTGTTGACACAAAAACATTCATGTCAGCTAAGCCTGCTTGTAGAGCGGCAGCTGGTGATGTTCAGTGTAAGGCAAAGCAAAATATTTCAGACAGAGACAGCACTCCAAGACGGGTGTCCTGCAGCTACGAGCGGACATTGTGCTTTTAGGTAATTAGGCAACTAATTTGTTTGTTTCTAGCACTTTAACATTGTTATAACATGAACTTTCTAATCTGCACAACAAACATGAGCCCTGTAACAAGCACATTCCTTGCAGTTCCGAACATTCAAAAGAAAACTGAAGGTCTGGTATGCAAAACAGATTTTTTCTTTAAACGTACCATCGGAAGAAACCCAAGAAAATATCGAGCAGCACTAAGTTAACTTTGCTGAGAGGTCTGATCATCCACTCACCTAACACCATTAAAGTAGCATACTGCTCTCATGTCCTCTGGAAGCATTTCTGGGTCTGGCCACTGAAAGTTGTCCAGAATAGGAATGATGTTGCATTGGCTTTGAAGCGCTTCCACGATCTCCTGCAAAGTAAATGAGTTGTGAACAACAACAACAACAACTTTATTTGAATGATGATGAGTGGATGTGTTATGAATGCCCTGTTTGCAGAGAGCGACATATTTAAAATATGTGTATGCAGCGCATTCATGGCATGCGACAAGTTGGACATGATGTGAGCACAGAACATGTTGTAGGTATACCTTATGCACCCAGTCCTTGCAATCCGTGTCGCCCAAGCAGCGGTCTAATGCGTTCGGCGTCAGCACCAGTAAAAAATGTTTCGCCTGTCGAATGCTGTTGAGGAGGTTTGTGTCAAATTTTCCGGACTCCAGCCTCTCCACGTCGATGAAGACGGAGAAACCGCGTAGTTGTAGATGAACTTTGAGAAGACTGCGAGAGGAAAAATGAGACATACGTTTCCACCGTGTTCTAAATGCTGCAATTTTTCCCGAGGCACTCTTGACTTCTAGCCTCATGTGCTCAGTGCCCGAATTTAACGGGTAATTTGCGGAATCGCAAAAGCTTCAATGAGTAGAGCCTGAAGTTTTCAGGGAATGTTGTTTTTCTAAATTTTGGGGGTAATTATAGGGCAAATAAACATGTGCTCTAAATTCTTGCGAATTTGGATGGAAAAACTTTCAGTATGCCAAACTCGGGAAGAAATCGAGCTCAGTTATTCGAACTGAATGTACTGTCCATAACGAAAACCTGAGACCAGGGCAAAATCAATAAAAAACACAAACACAGGTCTCAACTGATACTTGTGTTTTTGTGACTCCTCTTTTTATTTATTTTCCCCTAGTCTCAAATTTTCGTTATGTATATCTGACACCAGCTTGCTTGCTTTTTATCTTATTTAATGTTACAACTGTATTGGTTTGGTACAAACGGTGATGCAACTGCATTTGCAGCCGAACAAGTTGGTGTGCATTTCTACGGACGTCTCAGTGAGGGTATAATTTGGCGAGTAAAAATACGGTTTCACCCTAAAGAGGCAACCCTCAATTTGGGGTGCACATTTGGATAAGAACTGGGTGAAGCCCTAAAACTTCAGATCCTATCAACGAGGAATCACCAGTATTTTGACCAGAGGTAGCTGTTCTAGTGAGCAGTTGACGAATGGTCTCCTTACAGAAATGTGTCTGGCATCGTGTGCTCTACATACTCTTACTGTATATCACTGTCAGTGAACATGATTGTGCAACCTCATATTTCAAGCTTTGTACACGGGGGTGTCGTGGCCTGGTGGAGTGCAGAAATCCCCTGTGGATGCTCTATACTTGCATGCTCTATACTGCATGCTCTATACTTGCAGGTCCTCATGGTTTCTACTCAGATGTCGTTGTAATATTCTAATAGTATCCACTGGAACCTACTCCACTTCAGAGGTTTTCGACTGTCCTTATTCTATCGTCAGGCGTCTATTGGTCACATGCTTTGCACCCCCTTCAAAACTCTTTGCCCTCCTCTGAAAAAAAAAATCCTGGAAACGCCCATTCTCTTGTGGTAACTGAGTGTGTTGGGTAGTCTATCTTTTGCAGGCACGGTTTATATCCTCTCCGATATATTCTAATGGCACACTTTTGTTTCGGTGCTTCTCACACATAAGACACAGCAAAAGAAAGACACAGGAAAGAAAAAAATTAAGTTCACCTAGCAAGTTGAGATCCGTTTGATCGGCGATAGCTGACGAAGACATCAAGGCTCTTGTTCCTTTCCGACCCTTCCCCTTCTTCTTCCACAGACTGGTTTAGACCTGCAGGGAATAGCATGAAACAACTTCAGTTAGCTCATGCTCTGTTTTCTTTACGAATACAATTTTTTTCATACAACTGGAACATCATGTACTGTATGGTAAAAGCGATTCTGAAACATCACAGGGATTCTTCGCACTGTAAAGACAGTGCATGTCATTGCAGTGTGTTTACAGTGTCGAAAATGTTCACTTTCAAAACTGCATATTGCAGAAGAAGAAGAGCAGATGAATGATAACATGGGCACTGACTACTCCGAGAAGCTTTACAGGTGGTGTCAGCCCTCTCAGATGACAGTTCGGTGCCCCCAAAAGGAAGGGGAGAGAGAACAGGGAGGGGCATGCAGCCCCTGTTACTCTTGCATTTGAGCAGTCCTGCCGAACTACCCACCACAGAAAACACCGGACAAAACATTGGAGCATTACAGTTTTCAGGCAAACAACAAGTAGAGTAGTATACAATTTAAACGATGACTATAAGGAGAGCAAAAAAAATGCACATAGAGGGCATCATGTTTTAGGAAAGGAATGCCAAGAAACCATACACAAATCTTTTTGCTGTGCATATTGTTGATGAGTTTTATTACAATTCCACGGAAATTTGTTGGGCACACCGAGTTTGGGGTGCTGGCACGTGTTCGGCATGCAGTTAGATAATTTTAAGTTAAAACTTAAAATTGTCTAACTGCATGCCGTTTTCAAATTCAAAATTCAAAATTTCAAATTCAAAATTTTTTATGTGCTTTTTGTTTTTCTTCCTTGTAACCATTCAAGGTCAGAAACTCCACTCATCATCGTCATTGTGGACATTATTCACCATCGCATTGTAGCCGGCACCGTAGCGTGCTCGTAGCAAGGCATGTGCAATCAGTGATTTTCAGGCATCATTTTGGTTTTCCCTTGCATAGTGCAGTGCTGCCACTGTCCATGTAAGGCAGAACATATGTGTGTGAGAGTTGTAACTACAGCAATTGTAACTATTGCAAGGATTAAGATGGGCTCATCTAATAGTAATGCACGACAAAAGTAGAGACGGAACCGTGTTCTATAAATGATATTTCAATATTTTAGGGCTCATGTGAAAGTAGCAAACCTGAAGCCATCAACTGTCAAGAATGCCAGCTAGCTGTTTCTCTATTTCTTTGTCCTAAGTTGAAACTGTGCAAACAAAGGCATACAATACAGTGTGTAAATAGGAGATAATTTCAGTGCTGCTAAACACAGTCATAATCGTTGTTAATAATTGTTCACTTTCCTTAAATTGTCGTACTGACAGTGATTTATACATACCTACCCCCACACCCCCTATCCCTTATCCGTGCCTCCACCCTAACGCTAACCCCTGAGCCACGCCAGCTGGTAGCAGCGCGCGAGGCCTCTCTTCCGCACATTTTCTTAAAGATCCCCTCCTCTCTTGGAAAGTGCGTCTCGGAGAGTGAGGGACTTCGTCACGAGTCACGTGCCAGGGGAACGGGCTCCGTCACGACGTTCCCTCACTCTCCGATACGCACTTTCCAAGCGTCGAGGGGATCTTTGAAAGGTGCGTGGAACAGAGGCCGCGCGCGCGCTGCTGCCAGCTCGCGTGGCTGATGGTTAGCGTTAGGCTGTAGGAGTTCTGGATAAATGCCCGTTCCCCTGGCACGTGACACGTGGCGTAAACCGGCGCGGCAGCGCGTGACCTGAGAAGAAATAAACGAGGAAGGCACGGGGAGTGTTGGACGTCACGCGATGACCGCGTGTTGCGCAGTTCGCGACTGTCTTTCCGACTGCTTTTGTAAATAGACCTCTCCCTGTTTGTAAACAAATGACGTCATATATAGTGTTCGACAGCGCCACCAATTTGGTAGAGTTGAACTACGCACGGTGCTGGGGGAGAACAAAGGTCGCGCCCGGAATAAGTCACGGTCTTGAGGGGATTACGATGGTCCCTGAGAGGGACGCGACCTTTGGTCCTACTTTTCTTTCAATAGGAGGCAGCGAACAAGTGTCCATTCTTGAAACCCAGCCTTCCCCTTCCGATTAGTTTCGGTTTCAGTCTTTCTACCAACGTCATGACGACGTTTCTCGGGTAGAGCTCTATTTGACTGCGCGGTGACAATACACCGCAAAGCGAAAATAGTTTGCATGGTGCCTCCTCATGGACAGCTTTGACAGATGCGATAAGGTTTCGAGACATGTTAAACGTCACCTGATAGCTCCTTTAAATGATTTTAAACCAAGTACACCCCCCCGTCCCCCATTCTTTCCTACTGTCTTGTCTCCACCTGCCGCTCATAGCCACAGTTGCTTCGCGGCGCTATCACGGAATCAAAAGAAAAACGAGTAGAAAACCAGCGTACGTTTGCATCCGTCAGCTTCCCGCTATTCGCTACACTGGCTGGGGCGAGTCAACGGGACGTGCCCCGCCAGCTGTTTACCAGCCGCACGTTGTTGCCCAAACAACGCCGTCCCCCGGCAGAAATAGATGCTCCGAATACCTGCAGGATGACGCGGGAGCCCGAATTAGTTTGCCCAGAACGGACCTCGTCTGCAATTTTTAGCGTCGGAGGCGCGCCATCAATAGCGCTATGGTGAGTGAGAAACTCTCATCGGAGATGGTGGCGCCGATTCGGGCGACTGTTTGGCGCAGCACGTGCTTATATCAAGATCAAAAGTCCGCGTTTTCGCAAGAGCCGCAGCAGTGAGCGCAGTAGCTGATCAGCACTGTCGCAGTATACTGGGTGTTCCCACTTGAAATGCACCGTGAAGACAAAAGGGGGCGCCACACGTAAGAAAAGAACAAGTAACAACAGGGTTATTTTTATCATGGTTAATTGCTGTATTGCTTCGGTTCTGGCTAAGCAAAGTTTTTTTTTTTTTTTCCTTTTTTAGTATCGACACTGCACCACGGAGAATTAGTTCATGTTTGTCTCGGTAGTCCCCCGGGGCTACAAACTGTTGCAATATTTCGCAAATAGGGCTTATTCGCTGACGTCACCGCGCGGCCATACTGTAGGTCCCTCGAAGTCATTTACCCGCATTCGTACGCTGCCATATATGCTTTGTGGATGACTATTAACGTCGAAAACGTGAAAATTACTTGGATATGCTACAAATCATACAGCACAGTAATTCTGAAACGCCAAATATACGGTGACCGCGATGCGGGTAATGACTTGGAAGGGACCTACAATATGGCGGCCGACGGCAGAACATCTGCTTGCTAGCGACAGTGGCGGTCTCCTACGGATGACGTCATGTGAATGAACCCTATGCTGTACTGCTTAATAACTAACATTTAATAATATGTTGAGGTAAATAACAACCCGCATTTAGTTTATGGAAAGCGCGAAAAATTCGAACTATATATGTTTGAGAATCAAAGCCAATCATAAGCACTAGTGGTATTTTGGAATGCACACCAACTGTTTTGTTCGTTTTCTCTTTACCGAGTAATGTATCGAGTCTTCAGACTAGCATGTGGACTACGCAAACAGGGAAATATAAAAACACTCTGTTAAAGAAGATGATGGTCCTGGAATTGTCACGCGCACATTGCACAGATACTGTGCAATCCATTCTACACTCTAAGAAAAAAGAGAAAAAAAAAGTGATTTTATTCCTTTTGGGGGCTAAATGCATTACCACAAAAAATACTCCCTCTCGGGAGTAAATGAATGTCACAGAGTGGAGACTGCATTTCACACTCAGTTCTAACAGTCCTGTAGTTACATAATTCGTGTGCATGCATGGAAATAGTTTGAATCAAACCGTCAACCGTGATATGTCGAGTGAGATAAAATCTCGCGAGATGCATAAGTGTGAGTGGAAAATTGCTAAGGTAGCTAAGTTGTACAGCCTTATTCCATCAAATACAAGAATAGCACATATTTACGTAGACTGCCGCATTCAGGAGATCATTTGCGAAGTTCAGTTACTATTTGCAGTCCTGGGGAGTAAATGTCGGGGTCAAGGGACTAACTGCATTCGATGGAACTATAGAAGCTGCAGTTACTCCCCATTTCGCCTTTTTCTTTTCTTTTCTTTTCTTAGAGCGTACTTGAGAAACTTCTAGCACTAAAGGGGAACTAAAATTGATGCCGTTACCTTGACATCAACACAAAAGGAACGAGACTCATCCCCTGCGTCGTTCGTGATTTATGCGCGAATAGAACCGCAAGTTCGCATCTTTCTTCTCCCTCTCCTTCTCAAGAATGCCGACAACGCGCAGCGCGCTCTCATTGGTCCCCGCTAACGATTTTGACCAATCATCGCGGGAGACCGTTTGCGGAGACCAATGCGAAGCCTCTCCGCATTCTCGGCCTTCTTAAGAAGTAGAGGGAAAGGGTAAAGTGTTTCCTTTTCTTCTTTTATTATTATTATTATCGCTTTTTTTGTCAATCATAAATAACGAACGACGCAACTGATGAGTCTTGTTCCTTTCGTGTTGGTGCAAAGGCAACGGCATCTTTCACTTCTTCCTTTAACTTCACCCTTCTTCTTCGAGAAGAAAATTTTGCACTTTGATGTTCCTTTAAAGGGATCGCGATAGGTCATCTCATAAACGTAAAAGAGTTTGCATCTTTCTTCTCCCTCTCCTTCTCAAGATTGTCGACAGTAAACATGAAAGCGGTTCTTTGTAACAATGTGAACATGCATTCAAAGTTCCACAACGACGAGTGTAATAGAAGCGGAGAAAATGGGCACCGCGAATACCGAAACTCATGCGGCTCTGACGTCACAGCCCTTGCATTTAATCACGACCGAAAACACCCACACTCGATGTTCCCGCGACATTGCCCTGCAGCAAACAGGACAGCAGAGCCGCCGCATCTCCACGACGTCACGCGCTGAAGTGACTTTCAAGCTAAGATTCGCCATTTCGTTAGATGAGACCGCTATATAAAAAAAAGAGAAGGAACTACGCTCACCAAGAATTGCCTGACAGATGCGCAGCCTGTGGATGGAGTTGTCGATGCCGCACTCCTTAAAGAGCTGGTCATCGTTTAGGAACTTTAGAGAGTCCTTGTCGACGCCACTTTGAAGCATTCGGTACGTGTATTGGCTGAAGTCCGGACCTAGGTTCTGCAAGATCTGGTTAACGTTGGTCGTGTCCACGGACGAATAGTCCGCCATTCTTTTCAGCAGGGACAACTCGCGGAGGAATCTGCGGCACAAAAATATGAACGTCAGGCCACGATGTCGCCTGCTCGCGGACCTTCGGGCACAGAGAAGGAAACGCCCATAGTGGAGGTTGATTTTTTTTAAAGAGACTACTAGCTATGGGTTGTTAAACATTCGATCTGGAGTCTCCATTCAAAGGCTAGTGGTTTGGCAGTAGTACTCGTAACGGTAAATTAACGTGACAGCAGTTATGCATAGTCAGCTTCACCTCCTTCTAAGGATGCCGTTCTTGATTCCAATGTCCTCCCTCAGCATGACCTCATTTAACTGCAGCAACAGATCTCCGTCCACCCTGCTGTTGACGAACTCTGACGCGTAATTCGTGAAGCCTATCTGCAACGGTAGGATTAAGTTGTTACACATTATCGCTGCCGCGCGTATCTGAGGGGAGCCTTACCTGCTTCACCCACTCTTTCACATCCTCCACGGTCCAAAGGGGGACCTGCTGAGACAACTTGTGAGGAACCTCCTCACCTATTAGCTGCAGAGCCTGTGCTGCGAACTTGGAAGCGATCGCGTTCGGAGAACTGGCCACTTTCCGCAGAGCCTCCAGAGCACCGATTTCGGCAAACACCTGAACGAAAGCACATTTACAGAATGCCGCTGAGGACAAACACCCAACAACCACGTACCGAGGTATTCCCTTGACGCTTCTTAATGCCGGCCTCCATGGCAAAGTGGAAGGCAGCGAGGCTCCGAGCCTCTTCCCGCTTACTGTCCAGGACAGGCACAAAGCGCAGGAGCCAGTCCTTGGACTGACCATGCACGTGAGCCACGGTGCTCTTTGCGAACTCTTCAGGATTATGACTGGTCACGAAGGGCTCTACTAAGTCGAGTGTACCGGACTGCATTACAGCTGCTTCAATCTCCTTGTTAGCCACAAGAGCCGCAATGGCCAAGCAGGCGTAGTACTTGATGTTGTCATCGTCGTTAAACGCCAGAGGGAAGAGCCAGACGGGGGCCTTATGTTTGATCATCGCCTGGTGGTTCTCAGAACCACCGTAGAGCGTGAGGTTGGCGAGTGCTGAAGCACAATGCCGTAGGGTCTCCACGTCGCACGTTCGGCAGTCGTACAAGATGGCTTTCAGACCCCCCATGCGTATGAGGTCACTACACGTTGACTCGGAGTGCTTGAAAAGATGACACAAGATGCCGGTGCCCACCCTAGAGTACAGAGCCTGGTGATCGGTACTACACTCGCACGCCACGCGCACCACTTGTTCCAATCCGTTTTCTACAACGTAGGAGCGATTCTCCGTTGAGAGGCATTGCTCTAGAAGTCTGGCACTGGCAAATTGAAGGCTTTCGTCATCGGAAGCACAGTTCCTTAAGAGAACATCTAAACCACCATTAACCCGTAGAATGTTGCACATTTTAAAACCTAGATCGTGGCCATACGTGGGGACAGCCCAGGCCTTGCGAATGATGTCCACCATCGTGTCGAGAAGTTCCACCGGCTCTTTGGTGGTCTTGAGTTCTTCCACACAAATACACATGCGCTGGGCAAGTCTGGAAATAGCTTTATCAATGTCCGATTGACTAGAAGGCGAACGAAGTATCTCCAGGTCCTCGTTGACCGCATGGGTCAAGGCTAGTTTCTGTGTAGAAGGCAGCGCTAACATAGAGAACGGGTCGGACGTCGGAGACGTCACAATGGGAGACATCCCTGTCGACATGCCACTAAGGTCCATCTGTTTCACGGTCTGATGTGTCACCGACGACTTCGTAACACCCTTGGAGCTGATGAAAACCTCGGAGGCCGCTGTCGCCTTCTCGCTTTTCTGCTGCTGCAAGAGGCCATGAGTGAACAACTGTCGGTCCTCCTGCTTCGCCAATGCGAGCTTCTCGGCAGTAAAGTCCTCCGTAGCTAGCTTCATGCCGGCGGCCATCGAAGTCTTTTGTTGCTGATGCAGGGTCTCACCCACTTTAAGCTGCTTCTGGTCTTGCTTCAAGGCTGCCACCTTCTCGGCTGCAAAGCCGTCCCCTTCCATGCGTGCTTTGCAGGCCTTGCTGTGCTGCTTCTCCTGATAACTGATGTCGCCAGCCTGAAGTCGCTTCACCTCTTTATTGCTGGAAGCCACTTTCTCAGTGGTGATACCGTCAGCGATCACTTTGCTCTGCGAGGAGGAAGTGACTCGCTTCTGCTCGAAGCGCATCTCGGAGGACGCCGGGGACGTTTCCCGGACGACAGTCGTCTCCTCTTCTTCCGGGAGTCCGCAGTCGACGGAGAAACCGCGCTGCGAGGAGATCATCTTGAGGCGCGAGTCACTGCTACTCGAACTGCTCACGCTCACGCTGCGGCTGTAGTTTCGGTTCTCCTGCTGGCTTCCGCTCATCACAGACTTCGTGGTGGTTCCGCTGGAACTCTTCACGACCTGCGGAAGCAACAAGCACACATGTCACTAAGCAGTTTCCGGGCGCAAAGATGTCGATCAGAAGAGCGAGGCTATAAGTCTTACCTACGAGAACAGGGCCTGCGTCAGCTTTACAAGCGACAAAGAGATCATGTGTAAGTTAGACGCTGTGCTAGCTAAAGTGCGTGTCTTACTGTACGGCCATGGAGCAGCGTAGCGGAGCAGCGTGAAAAAGGGGGAAATGTGGTATCATTAAAATTACTATAAAGATCACAAATTGAAACATATACTGAGCAGGGTTTAAATGGGAAGTGAAATTTAGCAAAAAAAAAAGTATATTTGAAAAGGTCAAATAGTTTCTGAAAAACAACGGCAAGTTACTAAGGCATATTCTTGGCAAAAAAGAAATGAATAAAATGTTGCAGTGTCAGAGGCATCAGAAGCCCCTCGCCGCATTTGGGGAGGTGGGTTGCAAGCTGAAGCTAGAACGATTGGTACATTAGGAACGTCTTCAACCCAGAAATCTACTGAGGACACCACTGATGAATCTTCTCAACGTTCGTGCAAGAGGGCTCAGCAGTGTCTGGGAAAATTTTGCGCGCTGCGGATAGTGCCCTTTTTGGTGTTTTCAGTTCAAGTTGCGAGAAACTTCGCCGCTCTTTTAAAGTCGCACGCCCAAGACACTCGCAAAGACGAACACACTCACTCCCATAGACGTCCACATGCCGTCATTTCGGAGGCAAGCCCACATGGAGCGGAAGGACGCTTACCTGCGAGGAGACCTTCTCTGAACTAGTGGAGTAAGAGGTGATGGCAGAGGTACCCTTGGTCTTGGCCATGTTCTCTACCACGCTGCTCAACCCGTTGGCCGCTGCTATAACAGCCGCAGGAGGAGGGTCCGGAGACACGTCTGACATCTGCAGGATAGCACACATAATTCCACTCAACGTTGGTGTAAGAAAACAATCGAACTTTTGTTAGGGTTTCAAGATCCCGGTCGGTAACATCCTCGAAACAACAAAAAGACCGACCATATAGGTACATATACCCGCACTATCAGTCAAACGTTTCTTGTGACGTACAACCCCACCCTCTCTGGAAAACACCCGAAAGCACTCATCGTTATCGATCAAAAAGTCTCGTTTGTTTCGCGAGATTGACTGTTGTTGATATGGCGTCCTGACACACGTGATTCGTGGAGAAGAGGCTTTTGGCCTCTACAACCAGGAACTGCGCCGACACTAATTTCTGCGGGAAAAACCTAGGGAGAACCCCAGACAGCACAGCTGGTGCTGGGATTTGGGATTGTTCCGTTGTTAGCGCCGCGTAGTGACTATGGCTCTTATTAGCGACGTAGAGATGTGGAGAGAGAACAGGAGGAAGGAGTGGGGGAGGGGGAGGGAGGTTAGTGTGGCCGACTTCATCTGGAAATCCTGCCGCAAAACACCACGGATTCTTCTTTTCTTTTCCTTTTTTTTTTTTTTTTTACCGGTTGACGCCGTAGGGAAACTAACGCGTCCACAAAATATTTTCGCCGAATTCGGAGGCGTTTTCACGCCAGGTGGCGCTGAACATCTGGTGATATTAAAACACTAGAAAAACGAGTTTCAGAGTACCGCCAACCGCTTGGCTTGGCTTGACTTCACCTCACGTAACTAGGCAACGCTTCCATTTTCCTTCCACGCCAATATGGCCCGCTGCGTTAACGCTTTGCGACAAATTCAATTTGATTTGACATTGACAAATTCACTCGCGTGAGACTACTTGTGCCAGACAATCTTAGACGATATAGTAACTACTGTGCGTACAGATATACGGATCTGGACAATTACAAAGCGGAAAAGTTTTCCAAGGTAGCGATAATATAATCTCAGTTATACAATAATTTGATTTAAAAACACAGACGTTAGGCTGTAGCGTTTTAATTAACAACGCGAGTGATCAACCGCAGCATTACATGTACAACAGATATCCAAATGAATAAATAATTGGAAGGGATATGGCGCATCACGGTCACGTGGGTGGATTCAGCCAATAGGCATCGCGGCGACAAGGGAAAAGGCTGGCGGTACTCTGAAACATGTTTTTCTAGTGCTCTAGATGGTATCACATGCATGGAAACGTCAGAGGCGGTCGTAGAGGACTTCTCTTTCATTCTGTATGAAGAAACTGTTACGCCGATGCGTCTGCCGTACCGTACTATATACCGACCTATAGAAATACACGTTTTTGTTGCGTGTTCGCTATCTTTTTTTTTTTTTTTTCTGACTCACCACCCGCACATGGGAACCTAAAATGTGGTAGACACGGAGCTGGTCACTTGGTGAACACGCGAAAAAGAATTTATTTCGAAGGATGTAAAAGAAAAGCGAATAAAAGATATTGTGAAATACGCGGAATTCGATAAATTAGCTGTATCGCTGGCTAAAAAAAAAAAAAAAATCGATGCGCCCGACGCGATACGAGCATTATCTGTGGACGCTACAGTAACGGTGAATATGTCCACCTGGACGTATAAAAAAAAGTCGGGAGGGATCGCATAGCCAACGCCACCTAGACAGAGAAAGCCTGCGCATTGCCTCCTCTCCCTCCTTCGCTACGTACACATATATAGGCAGAATAAACCTCTACCCGAGAAACGTCATCATGACGTTGGTAGACAGACTGAAACCGAAACAGATCGGAAGGGGGAGAGCTGGATTCCACGAATGGGCACTTGTTCGCTGCCTATTAAAAGAAAAGCAGGACCGAAGGTCGCGTTCGTTTCGGGGATCATCGTAATCCCCGAAAGACCGTGGTTCTCGGGCGCGACCTTGTTCGTCCCATAGTTTCGAGCATAGTTCAACCACGGTGGTTCAACTCTACCAAACCGGTGGCGCTGTCGAACAGTATGACGTCGTTTGTTTACAAACAGGGAGGCCTATTCGTCTGCTACTGCGATTCACCGTTCTGCGAATTCAAGGAGCCGCAAATGATTGCAGACCTAAATACGCTGTGCAAGTGCGTCTCTGCGCATGAGAGGAGGCAGTGAGAGGGAAGAGGGAGGGCGCCGCCTTAGCCAATGGGGCTTCCTCAAGTGGCGTAACCGGGAGAGGAGATATACGCAGAACGCTCGGTTACTTGCCGAGCGGAGTAGTGCAAGTGCAAGACGCTTTCCAGAATATCACTCTTGAGAAAGACTGAGACCGTTTTGCGTTTTATTTCCAAGTTTTCCCATTTAGTACGCGGGGACGTCCAATCACAACTCGCAGACGACAGTGGTTCTTCTCCATGGCCACGAGCCACGACCGCTGAAAGCACGTTCGTGATTGGCTACGGCCGTTGAAAACACGATCCTGATTGGCTACGGCCGTTGAAAACACGATCCTGATTGGCTGCCTCTTAACTGTTATGCAAGTCGACGAGCGCGCAGGCTTTCTGTATCTATAGGTGGTGTTGCCATGGCCCGGTGTTGAACCACGTGACTTTCACCAGTTAGTAACTCTGTACGATCACCTCCACCACCCACCACCAGACATATTTCGTCGTGGTCGTCGCAGTGAACCTCAATAATGAGGCTCATTGTTGAGGTTCTTTAATGAGGTTCGGGTAAATCCTCGGTGCAACCTTCCGATTCTGTCTTTTTTTTTTTTTTTTGCTTTTCTCTTTTTCCTATTCTTCTTACTTTTCTATTTTCCTTTCCATTATTTCTTTTCCTTATTTTCCTTCTATTATTCTTTTTCTTTCTCTTATTCGCTTTATTATTTTCTTTCCTTTTCCTTTTCTTCTTTTTTTTTGGAATAGCAAGCCGACTTCTTTCTGGTTGACCTTTCCTTTTCGTAATAAACATATCCCCCCTTCCGGTTTTTACGCACGATTGCATAGCAAGTCGCCGCAAAGCACCAAGCCTGTGATATAATTTATCGTATTGACAGGTTTACTCCTATGACCTCCTTTTGTGTTCGTGTTATCTAGGCGATCTGTGCGATTGTACCTCTTGTACAATTATTCAGTGTAATCAGTCTGCACTATATTTAAGATAAGGATCAATCGGGCAGGTGCACACCAGCTTTAATACGTATTTCACCGGTACTAGCCAAGTGTGAGGCTATCTAAATAAGGGGTACAGAGGATCCCGGATGATTGATAACATAAGCAGAACAGTGCGCGCCACAATCAATACTATGACCTTCTGCCATAAACTGCTGCTTTCAGCGTTATCCATTGCATACCTGGGTAGTAGTGTCATTACTGTAATTAGATTACTTTTGTGGTAATTTGTAATGTAATGCGTTACTTTTGACATTATGTAATTTGTAATGTAATGCATTACTTTTGATATTATGTAATTTGTAATATAATGCCTCACTTTTGACATTATGTAATTTGTAATGTAATGCATTACTTTTGATATTACGTAATTTGTAATGTAATGCCTCACTTTTGACATTACGTAATTTGTAATGTAATTTAATTACATTTGGGCAGTAATTTTAATGTCATTACTCATTAGTTTTTACAAAAGATTCGAGTCTAGTGTTCTGTGTTGGCAATTGGCAGAAAGAGAGTTGGCAACTGGCAACGCCCACAATGAATTTCCACATCCTCAACATCGTTACGATTAAGCTCGCAGTAATGGCTCTGTAATGTCGTTACCTTTTTGTAGTAATTGCAATGTAATTTCATTACATTTCAATTGCAGTAATGAGTAATGTAATTTAATTACATGTTAGAAGTAATTTACCGAGGTATGATCCGTTGCAGCGAGCAATGAAACGGGCCATGAAAGTATATAAGCAGCAAAGCGAACAACGAGTATTTAGATTCTCCGACAGCATGAAACGTTCAACAAATTCCTGAGACGATTACTCGATGAATTTTGCGAGGCAGTCACAGGGCTACACGCGTTCTTTGGGTTAAAGTAGCAGGAAAGTCGTTTTTAACATCCTGTTTTCTTTCTATAAAACTGTTAGGCAGGCCAGTAAGAGGCACCATGAGAAGTAATTCACACCACAGAGTCATAATTATCGCAGAAATTGAATTGAAAAGTACGTCGCAAAAAGCGACTGTGCGCAACGGCGGTGAAGAGCAGTACAAGCCTCCAGATCTGCCTGAAACCTCGCGCTGACGCTATAAGGAGAACGCTCGCTGATTGGTCTAGAGAAACGTTGTCTGCTACTCCTCTGTCGTCTGCTACTCGGCTGTTCGCGGGGTTCTGAAAAAATGCCTTTCTCCTGGGGGCTTAATCGCTTCATCGTCGTTACGGTCGTTACAAGCTAACGAGTGGCGGGAAATTCAAAAAGGTGGGCACGTGACACATTGCGCGTGACGTATACCACGGCCTTCACGTATCGCGCGAAGAGCGCCGTACACGTGTTTTATCACGTGCCCACCTTTTTAAATTTCCCGCCCGCCTTTTTGAACTTCCCGCCACTCGTTACTTTGTAACGACCCTAACGACGATGAAGCGATTAAGCCCCCAGGGGGCTTAATCGCTTCATTCCCTGGGGGAACTGGCAAGCCTGGTTTACGGCGGCAAAGGGACAGGGCTCTGACCCCCCACTTACCTGCGAACCAGAAGGAGTTCCCCCTGCCCTGTAACGTCACCGGTGACGTGGCATCATACCTCCTCATCGTCGTTATAACCGGAGTGGCGAGTTGAGATTGAACGCGCGGAGCCATGTTTATGCCCCTTTTTTTTTCTTTTTTTGTGTGTGAAACAAATTGCACACATCAAAACATTTCGCGCTATTCGGTAAAATGACACACACACTTTCATCAGACGTCTTAATGTGAATTTTTTTTTTAGATAGCCCTCGGTACTCCTCTAATCGTTCAGATCTCACGTAGGGAATTAATGTACTATAAGAGCTTGGAAGAATGCCTTGACAGGAGGAATAACCACAGTCACCGCCCCCATTCACGCACACAAAGTACCAAACAGTAACAAAACAAAGTAACAGAGTAGCGAAAGTAACAAACGCTGCTGTGTTACAACTTCGTGCCGTCAAAAGGACATGTTGCTCCTGCTTATACGACAAAATAACAATTCCTGTGTCCACTGTATAGCGTCTCACCCCTCGAAGAGCGTTCGTTTTCTGTTACTATGTTGGCACCAAAGACCACACAGGGAACACATCGAACGTAAAGCACGTAATGTAAATTGCCCGCGCCGATCCACACTGTCGACGGTTTCCGCTAAACGGCGCGCGTGTCGACGTTCTCCTCACGAATACATCGTCGCGCTGTCATCTGACATGGCAGAACGTTCTTTCTGGTTCTAAACACGCAGTTTCGGGAATGCACAAGAAGCCCTTAGAAGTCGGCCCAGGACGCACATTTCCCCAGGGCGTGAGTCGTGACGTTGCCCACATACGTGAGGCCGACAACGGCAAGCCCTATCACCACCACCACCACCACCACCACCACCACAAGAATGCATTTAGACTGGAAACAAAGGTGCATTGTCCTCCCCTTGTTATTTAACCAACCACCACCAACCCAAACAACAACAAAGGTGCATTGTAATGCATTACTACATTATTATTACATGCACGAATAGACTACGAATACAATGCAATGTAATGCATTAATTATTTAATTAATTAATGCATTATTCATTGACTGGGATGAAAATTGCGCTCAAGGCAGCGGTTACGAACTACAATTATATGCAATGAGATACGAAGGCAGAAAAAATAGGCGATGTCAAGTTGCCGGTGGTGAGTAAATCAAAGAGTGATATTAAACGGTAGGAACAACTTATTTATTTACACCTTATTTATTTACACATGGTAAATAAATACACATGGTAAATAAATACACATAAATAAATAAGTTGTTCCTACAGTTTAATATCACTCTTTGATATATGCAATGACATAGAAACGAAGGAAATCCCCAAGCTGTTTTCTCTTTCTTTTTTTCAGCCACTTTTGTGACTGATCAGGGAAGCGAAGTTCGTTTCAGTGTAGAGATAACCTGATGCGTCGAGCTACGTAATCAGAACGCACCTGTATTGGACAGCGTTGCGCACGGGTGCTCCCCACTGCCCAATAGACTATCTCGATGCATCAAGTTATCTCTATACACTGAACGATCTTAGCCTCCTGGGTCACTACGAAGCAAGACACAGCCCAAACACCAAAAAAAGACTTTTAACACCAACTCTTTCCGTGTGCTCTACAATGATTCCTATATATGGTTGCTCATTTCGACTACTGTATGCGTATTACTAGTATCTTTCTACAAAATTATTCTTACATATAGCGATTTTAACGGAGCTGTCATTACTATCACCGGCAATGTGTAATAAGTTAAAAGACTAATCACGTCTTTTCGTAATGTAACGCCAGAGTAATGTCATTATTTGATTAAAGCAATGGTATTAGTAATGAATTACTATAAGAATGAAAAGGCCGCGTAGGGAGCCTTCTGCGACGGGAGGGATTTATTGGCAGAAAAAAAGAAAGGGGAGATGTCAGCCATGTAGCACGCCGGCTTGCTATTCCCAGGTCTGCGCCTATGGGCTCGTTGAGCATAGCACGGCGAGCCCAGAAAACCCTGTTGCGAAGTCATCAAGCGCATTTACAGCTCGTGGACTAACTGAGAACATTTCCTCGCGCGAAGTCTTCCTCTCTTTGACAATTGAGATGAAGGAGTTGCTCCACGATTCTTTCCACCGCTGTCGATACAGTATTCGAAATACAGTTCGCAACTAAGGAGATATTACTCCGATTTTGTCGGAAGGTGCCGAATTTGTATAATATTAGAGCTGCGCGAACAGTAATTTTAAAACGGAAGCGTGAATAGTTATACCGGGTGTTTCAGTTAAATCCCCAGGATAAATAATTCACGAACCGGTGCGCCAATCGAATAATTTTCTTTTTTACAAGTATCTGTCCAGTACCGCCTACAAGATGCGCACCGCGTGAAATGAGCGGGAGGCGCTCATTATTTAAATAAAAATTCAAATGAGTTTCGTGAAAAAAGCTTAACTTCTAAGGCAGGGTGCTGTCGACATTAAAATGGGTACTACCCCTTCTGGGACCTTCAGTAGATACATTTTAGAGGAAAATCTGCAACCGAAGCGGGTCATTTGTTGCAGTAATTAATTGGTTTCGGTTTACATATTTTTGTCGCGGCTGCATGGTCGCGGTGAAGCGCAAAAGGACGCTCTTTCATTCCCATGTCCACCAATGGATTACGTCCTTTTGCGCTTCGCCGCGACCAGCCGCGACAAAAATACGTAAACCGAAACAAATTAATTACTGCAACAAATGACCCGCTTCGGTGGCAGACTTTTCTCTAAAAGGTGTCTACTGAAGGTCCCAAAAGGGGGTAGTTAGTACCCATTTTAATGCCGACGGCGCCCTGCTTTAGAAGTTAGCTTTTTTCACGAAACTCGTTTGAATTTCTATTTAAGTAATGAGCGCCTCCCGCTCGTTTACGCGGTGCGCACCTTGTAGGCGGTATTGGACAGATACTTGTAAAAAAAGAAAGTTATTCGATTGGTGCACCGGTTCGCGAATTATTTAGCCCTGGGATTTAACTGAAACACCCGGTATACTCGGCGAAGCTTAAGTATAGAGCGAATATTTATGCAACCCAAGGCGAATACAAAGCGCAATAGTTGCATAAACGGATCCTAATACATACGCAGCACATGATACGGATATAGAGCGCACGTACCTGACACGTGCACACGGATGTCCGCATTGCTTCATATTCATTCATGTTTCGTTCTCACTTTGTCTCATATCTCCTCTAGTGGCGTTTTTCGGGCTTTTCCTGACTATTGGAATACATTTCGTTTGAAAGCGACATATCTCCGATTCGAAATTTGAGCATATGTACAATTACATATTCACTTCGGTATATTCGCAATATTACGATATCCGCGTGGCGCTATATAAAAACGAGAAATCATTCGGCGGGTGCCTCTCTCGTGGCATATTTTAGTGTATACGCTAATGCAAATTGGAGCAGATTTACACGTAAGGTGTTCCGGGCGACATGCTGCAAATTTTGACAACGTGGGGTTCTTTTGACGTGCGCCGGAAATCTCCGACACACGGTGCTGCTCTCCCCACCCCTTCCTCTTTCTTTTCCTTTTTTTTTCTTTTTTTTTCTTTGTTACGGTCCTCGGCAAATGTCGGAAATCAGGAACCCTGTTGACAGATCGCAAGCAGCACGACCTAACATGAATGGACGGCCTTGGACCTGTATGCGCGCAGTGACAGCACCAGCATTGCTAATTTCCCCTCGAATGCGCAGTGGGGGGGGGGGGGGGGGGGGGGGGATATGCGCGGCTTCGCCAAAACGCGGAGTACCTGCCTGCAGAACGAAATCATTACGAACTGCTGTGGGCTCGGCTTTGGTCACAATTACTGCAGCTTTTAGAGTACAAACTGATGACAATTACCGTGCATGGTAGCCGTACAGAGCAGGTATATATATATAGGGTCATAATAGAGGAGTGTCACACATTCCTCGACAGTTCTTGTAACATGCATTTTATCAGTCTGCGCTGCTGACTGCGTAAAATTTTCGCTGACATCACGTAACTTGTCTCGTTTTTCTTTGCTTTGCTTGTACATTTTTGCTTTAAGCAATAGTGAGTTTTAGTACCCAAGCTGCACAATGTACTGAAAGTCGAGTGCAATAGAAGTGGACGGTGTCATATATTACCCATGTCACTGTAGTGGAATGTCATACATTATCTGTATCCACTGTGCATACAATCTGCCCCGATTGTTGTGCTGGCAACCAGGGGAATTCTCAATGTGGCGGAATAAAGAGTATATCGTGAACCTGACGGTGCGTGCTTCTCACCATATATCAAGCAACACAACGACAGTATGTGTCTTATCAATGTTCTTTAGTTTCACGAGTCCGTTCAAGGCCTTCCACCTACCCGACCATCCCTATTGCACTCGACTTTCAGTACATTGTGCTGCTTGGGTAGGTCATAAGCAGTCTACGAAATCGGTACAAGTGAAGCTGTCAAATCAATTATCGGCAAGGTGATGTCATAGGAGCCTCAAAGAAGTAAGCCCAAGCAGCACAATGTACTGAAAGTCGAGTGCAATGGGGGTGGACGGTATATGTCTTATCAATGTTCTTTAGTTTCACGAGTCTGTTCAAGGCCTTCCACTTAGACCCGTCTAGCCCTATTGCACTTGACTTTCAGTACATTGTGCCGCTTGGGAGGTGATTTGGCTTATCATGTTTCCAAACATCAACATAAAAGGTACAAATCTGCCACAAAATCCTGCTTCCGGATCACCCCTACTCCAAAGCAAAAAACTCGCAATGACAGTATTTAGACCGCTGACAAATTAACACGCTTTCCAACCCGGCAAAAAAAAAGGGGGGGAAGAAAATCATTACCTAGCGATTTTATCGCATACTAAAAAGTCCGATAAACGCGATAAATTCGAGAGATAACGACGCGGTGAGTACATCCGCTCATCCATATTACATAACAGCAGTGATGGCCACTAACTACTTCTACAGTAGTTTAACTATAACTACTAACTACTTTGCAATGGAGTAGTTTAACTAGTAGTTAGACTACTTTTCAGGGGAGGTAGTTAAAACTACTTCTTTAACTACTGGAATGTAGTTTAACTACATCTATAACTACTTAACGTTGTCCATCAGCACCAATCCCATTCTATAGCGTTCTTAGGGACCTAGATATGAATCGCAAGCAATGATAAAAGTGAAGATTTAGTGTGCACATGCACGGCACAATTGCTCTGCACCTCCGTTCTCATCAAACATGTAGCTCAAGGTAAAAGTCGGAAACACAATCGTGCCGTAAAGCTTGCGGCAAAATCGGAAGTAGTTGGCGCCTGCAGTAACCTAACTACTGTAGTTAACTGCTCGAAATAGTAGTTTAACTAGTAGTTGCACACTACATTTCTGCAAGTAGTTGATAACTACTTTTTAACTACAATCAGATAGTTTAACTAGTAGTTTAACTACATGTAGTTAACTACTGGCCATCACTGCATAAACCGGCCTCGGTGGCTCAGTCGGTAGCGTGTTCGCCTTCTGATCCCGAGATCGCGGGTTCGAACCCGGCCGAGGACGCCAGCAACTTGGTGGCAGGGTACAAGTTGCTTAGACACGCCGTCTTCCGCGAGGGACGTTAAAATACGGGGTGCCGTGTGATGAGCTTTCATCGCACGTTAAAGAACCCTCAGGTGGGCAAAAGCAATCCACAGACCGACCGCCGTGGCGTCGCTCATGATCTCAGTTGTCTCGCGACGTAAACACCCAATTATTAAATTAACACGCTTTCCAACCCGGCAAAAAAAAAAGGGGGGGAAGAAAATCATTACCTAGCGATTTTATCGCATACTAAAAATTCCGATAAACGCGATAAATTCGAGAGATAACGACGCGATGAGTACATCCGCTCATCCATATTACATAACAGCGCGGAGAAGAGAATACGACACAGGTACGTACTACCTTGAAGACGCCGTGTGTCGCCGTCCAGCGCAGCATCCCTCTGAACAGGCGAAGGCGCGCAACTTCCGTCATGGTTCCTCCGTCGCCCACCAATGTGTCCAGTTCAAACCACGCGGCTCCCGAATGAGTGTTTGTTTGCGAGAAGGAAAGGCATTTCCCGAGACCGGAAGGTATGCGACCAGCAGGATCTTTCGGCTACCGGGAGGAACGACTAATTGTCGGCTCCGCTATATGGAGACGAAAGTGTATCCGGTGCCTTCAGTGCTGGCTCAGAAGGTGAACCTTACGTACGGAATGCGTCACATCCGGATTAATGATGATTGGGTAGTATTTCGGAAGTTCTTATACGCGTCAATGTGTGCACACAAGTCTTCTTCGTGTATTGAATAAGAAGTGGGTCGGCACCTGCTGTTCACTCATATGCTACCCAACAACACCGAATATCCTCTGGATGTACGAATAATGTCCGAGGGATGTCCCTCGGATATCCACCGGACGAATTCATCAGGACATTATTCGTACATCCAGAGGATATTCGGCGTTGTTGGGGCTCATATTCATCTCCCGCTCATTGTTTCGTTTCCGTTTGCTCACCCATGCTCAGATTGAGCACGAGTGAGTTCTGTCGAGGTATGATGTACACTGAGATGAAGCTGAAGGCGAAAACTGCTAAAGGAGCACGAGACGGGACAACGAAACAAACCCGGGTCTGTGGGGTATTGCAAGGTGGTCGTCACTGAGCCGTGCTACAGGGACCGTCTGGTGTCCCATTGCACCCCTTCGGAACGGCTGTGTGGTCTCCGTCACGGGCAGAACAAATAACGTTGTTGTCTAACGCCATTCGGGACCCGAATGGCGTTATCTACGGAGGTCGTGCAACACGTCAATTTGTAATGACATTAAACGCAATCTTTTAAAAACTTAAAGGTTATTGAACAGGTCAAACGAGTGCATGTACTATTCTGAAATTTTACAATAGTAACTTTATTTTCACACACAAACGTGGTCGCGTAAAAGCGATTTCCCAACTGGCAGCCAACTCGAAACAAACAATATCGCATCGTTGTTGCATCGAGCCTACGGTCAGTATATACTCGTCAACGAATACTCGTGTATCCTCACACTATGAAATAATCTTTTGTTGCACGGCTCGAAGCCGTGCAACTTTGCGACTTTGTGCAGGAATAGAACTTACTCCGCGTATAGACCATTACAGCGAGAGTAGACATTTACTCGGCGAATGAGTTGTGGCGATACCATTAAGAAGAAACTGCCGTTCAGATAAATGCCAATAAATAGCTCTGTGTGGCATCGAAAGAACGACATTAAGACAAAAGGAAAATGTGACCTATAGTGCCCATGTGGCAGGGGTATTATACACTGACGGGTTCCGGATTGTGCTACATCCGAAAGGAATCTTCTTTCCGGAAACGCCTTACGGGGAGTCCAAAAGAAATATCGACAAACAAAGAGAGAGAGAGAGAGAGAGAGAAAGGAAGGAAGGAAGAAACAAAAAAAGCTGAAAGACCACGAATTCTTTGATCACTCACCTCGTGTGAAAAATTGCGAGGCGAACAGGATTAACTAATTTGAAAACGTCTGAAATACGGAAACACCCGAAGATTTGCTCCTTCTTATGCCCTAGTTACACTAGCGCTCTCGACCACGGTTGAACTCAACCGTGGTCGACTTTCATCTGAGTTCCTCACCCTCAGCTGAGCGAGTCGACTGAACTGACAGACAAGATGGCCTCCTCCACAGATGGCCTCCTCTAACCCACGACATACTAGATTATAACGACCATCATGACCGGCAACCTCAATGAAGAGCCCGTCCGCACAATCCGCTAGGGGTGCTACTCATCGGTCCGCGAGATCTACGTCACGATTGGACAATGGAAATTTGAATTTTGAACGCGCAGAAGCGGACGTACGACTACCGTAGCAGACGACAGCAACAGCTCCTACGAAAACGTGTAGAATGATGATGATAATTAACTTTTTTAGAAAGAAGAATCTCTCGTGGGACATCCACCGCTTGTACAAAAATACAAAGGAAAGCTGAAGTACAAAGTATGGCAGAAATTGAGGAAGCAATAACAGGACCGATGAGCAGCGCTGCCGCTAGCTTCCAAATGCGGCGCTGGGAATGGGTGCCTATTAAAGTCCCTGGATCGCTCTTTGGGAAGTAGCGACAACCCTTCCCTCGCCCTCTTTATTTTTCTCTCTTTCACTCCTCCGCCCGCCATGTTCTTCCCAGGTATCGAAGCCGGTTCGGTTCGCTGATACATCGTCTTGCTAGCCGCCTGCTAATTTCACTTCAGCAGACCGAAATTTTGTGTATGTGCATGCGTTTTGAATGCTAAACGTCCTTGGCTTGCTTTTGAACTCCCAAATCAGAAGTAGGAGCATGCCGCTTAGTGTTACAGCATGATGAAGAACCATTTGGCTGTGCAGTGAAACGCTTGAATGAAAACCAAACGAAAACGTCTTCGAAGGAAGGCTTCTTATCTATTTCTCGGAAGTGCTGTTTGCCAGTCCTGCACGACTCTGTTTGCTTGTTAGGAAGATGAAAAGACAAAACATCTGCACAAGCATGACCGATAGTGACTCTCTGTAATGCGTCTGCTAGGGAATTATAGGGAACCTATAGCCTTTTCGTTCGTTTTTTCCAGTATCAAACAGACTTCAACCTCAACTACGCCAAACTTATTTCATTTTCTGCACAGCGTCTTGTAAGGAGGTAGCTGTTCCAAGTAATGCCCCGGTTTACCGTAATTTTTCCCACTAATGTCCCTATGCCTGGCTACTATAATTTTCCCACCCTCAAGTATGAGGAAAAAAACACACTTATTTGGGTTTCCTGATAACACAGCTGCAAGCCTCATGCTAATTGGAACGGCCCTGAAAAGGGCCAACTTTCATTTTTGCGTAGTGCGCTGGATTTATGCACTCCTTCGTCAGGCGTGGAGCAAGCTTTAGTTCACTTTCTTCGTCAATTTCGATGAGTTCTTCAACGCATGAAAGGGAAACTTTGTTTGTGGGAAGGCTGTTCTTGATGACCACATCACTCGGTATATATATTTGTTGGCCGCGTGATGAATGGTTTCTCAACGGCGTATCTGCATGGTGTTCTCGAAGAGGAGGTATACATGGAACAGCCGCCCGGAAACACAATGCAACCACACAAAGTCTGTAAACTGCACAAATCCATCTATGGCCTGAAACAATCCGGAAGAACGTCTCAATGGGGAACGTCAGTAGAGAAGTAGAGACGGCGGCTTGGACCACAAGGATGAAGACAATGACACTGGTGCTTTTCATTGGCTTCAAGTTTTTTCGTCCAATCTTGTGCAGCCACGCCTTCCCCTTGCTACTTCTTTACTGCTTTTCCCCATTGGAACGGCAAACATTGCCTGTCCTGTTTCAGGACGACTATTGCACCCGAAGGCACAGCAGCCAGTCATTTTCAGTCGGATGTGACAGGCGATTCAACGCGATAGTTCGGCCTTCAAAAACTACGCGCAAAGAGCACGAACGCGCGAACTGAGCGAGGAGCGAACTTGGGAAGATCATGGCGGACGGAAGCAAAGCGACACGGCGGAAGTGGCGCAAAACTACCACGTGAGCGCCTTCGACCAACGAACGCTCCCTGTCGGCGCCGCAAGGGTTGTCGCTACTTCTCAAAGAGCGATAGTGCCTATGACATGGTCGTTACAATCTAGTAGTAGGTCGTGTTCTAGCCACGCACTACTCCGTGTTTACTGTTGGCGGCGACAGTACACGTATACTTTTTTATAGATAGCGAACGGAGGTTTTATTATAAATTACTTTGTGAACTTAACCATGATTTAATGGACCGGATGGACGGTATTATGAGCCGGACTATGTATTAATTGTGATTATGTTCTCCGTCACGCTGTGTGTGCCACTTATACAATCGTTGATCGTTCCTTGTTCTGAGTGTGAGATGCCTGATATATCGACCTCGGATAATATATTATCCGAGGTCTCTGTAATAGTGGCCGATTCCAAATCATTTTTGCACAGCGAACCGACTTTCTGAATTTGCTGGCGAATTTGATGAATCCGAATTTAAAAGAGATATTTGATTTGACACGGACGGATTTGACATTTCGCACTTCCGTGAGATCAGTGCATCTGCAGGGGGTTTAACAAACCCGGAAGAAGCATGTCTTCACCCGGAGCGCCTTGGCTGAAGTTCTGAGCCCAGTTACTCCGAATGGGTGTAACCATGCAGACCCCCTTCCGAGTTCATGACACAGCCGGACGCTATCAGTAGCAAACAATACAGGCACCCCCACACACTGTGAAAGTTCAAATAAAAACGAAGAAAAAGTCTCCCGGGCCTTGGTGGTTTATGTCGTGCAATCTTGCGTATAGATATCTCGTTGCATGTACTTCCATCATGTGTCTGGGATGCGAGCAAGTGATGGATGCATGATCCATCACTCTCGCAAGTGATGGATGCATCATCCATCACTTGCAGCCATCACTGCTATATGGGATGCTGAGCATCCCATACCGCATTTACAAAGATGTCGCCTGGTATTCAAGGCATGTATTATACATTCGCCAAGAACCACCCGTGAAAGCATAACCGTAATCCCCAACAACACCGAATATATCCTCTGGATGTACGAATAATGGCCTAACGAATTTGTACGTCCGATGGATACCCGTCAGACATCCATGGGACGTACGAATCCGTTAGAACATTATTCGTACAGCCACAGGATATCCGGTGTTGTAGGGGATAGCCGTTATGCAGTACGTGGCCGCACGCCAGCTGCCTGCGCAGTGGGTCCTACTCCTATATTGCGATTCATGGGCCATACAGTCTCCAAGCCATAACATCATTCTTGGGAAGTGGCTGTATGGCGCCAATGGTACAGTACATATTCTCATCGAATACAAGAAAACAGTTGATGATGGCCATTGGCTGCTTACATACAGCATCAGTGGATTCCTGGACATACTGGCATACGGGGTGATGAAGCTGCAGGTGAGATAGCAGATATCGTCGACGCGGAATATATGTCACCCGGTGATATATTTCAGGTCAGATGTGAAACACAGGTGTTAAAATTGCTGGCGGAGGACATATGCAGAAGGCAACGGTTACAGGTCGACAGACGTTCATCCTTGCTTCACCAGATTGACCCGGAGCTGAAATTCTGTGCTCCGTCCAGCATACCGCGACCTTTGCGGGCACTTTTGCAACTTTTGGTCAACAGTTTCTCCACAAAGTCGGCAGGGCTATAGTTCAGCAAACTTTCCAGAGTGTGCATCTGTGAAAAACACGGCAGACATCCTTATGCATTGAACAATATATGCATCCCAACGAGTTCGATATACTCAAGGTGCTCGGTGTATGGGGAACCCAGCTCTCGTCAGTTTTATAGTGAGCAGATATCGAATCTGTATTTTAGGACCGCGCGTTCTTGGGCATGTGTTGTCGAGTTCCTCGTTCCTGTTATAGTTTCTTCCCATTTCCTTTCACTTCTATAGGGGATGCAACTATGCATGTGCACATATACAGTTCGGTGACAGCGGGAGGCGGGGTGACGTTTTTCTATTATCGTTTATTATTTTTATTTTTCCTTTCTCTGGGGTTCATCCATTTAGGGATCCTTTGTGGGAGTAGCAAAGCAGCAGGCGGACATCTTCTGGAAGAGAGTATATGTAACTACCAGATGACTAATTACCTGACATTCATTATTTAGCTTTTTAATTAGGGGAATTTCCTGCAAAAACGAGATATATAGCAGATTGAGATAATATCCTCGCTGAACGCCATTCCACGTTTAAAAATATCCCGAGACACGCACGTGCATCAAAATATCCATCCCTGAATTTTGATATGCAAATGAGCCGCAACCGAAAGAGCGCGCATCACCCTCGCCGACGTAGGGTTATTGGGCCAGCCTGAGCGGCGCCTATACTCCAATCATCTCCACCGCTCCAAATCACGTGGCCCTCTGACGTAAAATGAGCGCTGTACTCCCCGCGTTCCCGGTCACCGCGGTTTCAGTTTCGGCTCATTTGCGTAACAAAATTCGCGGATTGATATTTTAACGCACGTGCGGGTTTCCGGAGTTGTTATACGCGAAATGGCTTACAACTATGACAGTCTACAGTCTACAGTGACGCTCATGGCAGAGCGTCGCACGTTCAAGACACGTCTTCACACTATACGCTGAAGCTTATAGGGGAAATGGAGCTGCAGGTGCCCACCAGGGGGACCACATGGCTCCAGACACCAGAGCCGTATATTATACGGCTTTTAATATACGGCTCTGCCAGACACCATCCAGTTAAGATGAAGATGAAGAAGTAGTCTTTCAATCTGCCACATCGCTTTAGCACAAAATCCACCAATTAAAAAGCTAATTAATGAATTTTAGGTAATTAGTAATCTTGTGGTTGCACACTTTCTACGAAAGGATGTCCGCATGACCGTAGAACTCAACTGCAAGAGCAACATCTATGCTACTCTCATAGTTTTTTTTTTTTTAATAAAAATTCTGGTCAGTCTTACGTGACGTAACCTTGCACCTATATTCAAACTGAAACTCAAGTAATAGCCGCTATTTGGAATTCATATCAGCCGATTATTTTCGTTTCTGTTTCCGTTGCGAGCTCTTCGGCAAAATACCGTTACCGTTCCCTGGCTGAGAGCCTAAACAAACGTCACATACTTTCATACGATGTACCGAGCGAGACCTAATGGTTTGTAAAAAGGACGTCAAAATCTGCGACTGCTATATTCAGGCGATCCGCTAGGGGCGCTATACAGATAGGCCGGCAAGATCTTCGTCATAAATGGACAATTAAAATTTGAATTTTGAACGTGCAGAAGCGGACATGACCGTATAGCAGACGACAACAGTAGCAGACGACAGACAGCAACAGCCCCCGTGAAAACGTGTAAAAAGATGATAATCAATCAATCAATTATCCGTGGCATTGTGGTTAGGATGATCGCTTTCCCCGCCGAGACTGGGATGTGACACGGGTTCGAATCCCCGCACCAGCTGTGCTGTGTGAGGTTCTACCCTGGGTTTTCCGAATACTTTTTTTAAACGAATGTCGGCACAGATCCCCCTGAAGTCGGCCCAGGACGCATACTAACCCACTCCTTCCTGCTGTCCTCTCTCCATCTGTCCACATCTGTACGCCGCTCATAGCCACAGTTCCTTCGCGGCGCTAACACGAATTTTTAAAAATCTACGTAATAAATTTTCTTCATATATAATAACCACTTTACAATTTTTGCAAGAACGCATGTCCCATGGGATATCCACGGCTGCAGAAAAATCGTAGGGTCCATTAAAGTATACAAAGTATTATATTAAATATTATATAAGTGTTGCAATTATTATTATCGCTTATAGCGATTGAGGAAGCAATAAACGGACCGACGAGCAGCGCCACCGCTACACTATAAGGTCGTGATTCAGAGACGCCGTGCAAAATATTTCAATGAACTTCGCAGCCAGTTACTTTTTCTATTGAATTTTGACACATTGTGACACTCTTTGTTTTTAGTGCCTTGAGACTTCGCTTTTGCTGACAAGCTCGGTGATGATGTTCTCATTTATTCTTTCAAAGCGTTTCAAAGCGTCGAGGTTAGTGTAGTTTCCCTTTCTTTTATTAACAACGCGTCCTGGAGTAGCCAGTCCCGAGTGGCTCGAGACTACCATCTCCATTTTTTTCTTTTAAAATCAATCAATCAATCAATCTATTGAATTTTATAGCCAGCGCCTCCGGTGCTGCCGTGACGCCACGCGATAGTGGTGACTCCCTCTGTCCTTGCAAGCAATCGAGACACAACATGTGTTTTATCACATGACAAAACAGCCCTCAATAACTCTTATCTCGGTCACACACCCTCGTGACGCTCGCCAAGGTGCGATAGCTAACTCTTACATCACCGTGACAAACAGAATTGCATTTGCTAAGCGCCATTTGTGTTCGGGTTTTTGCATTTGCTTCCTGTTATTTGCCTTTTGGGCTTTGCATTTGCAAACTGCTATTTTGCTAACCGCTATTTGCCTTTTGTGTTTTTGCATTTCCTAAAACTACGTATTTGCCTTTTGCATTTGCTATTGCCTTTTGGGCTTTTGTATTTGCTAACTCCAATTGGCTTTTGCATTTACTAACTGCAATTTGCCTTTTGCATTTGCTAGCTGCCATTTGTAGCTTTTTTTTTTTTTTACTAACTGCATGATATTTGCCATTTGAGTTTTTGCATTTGCTAACCGCAATATGTCTTTGGGTTTTTACATTTGCGTCCTGCTATTTGCCTTTTGGGCCTTTGCATTTGCTAAATGTAATTTGTCTTTGGGTTTTTGACATCTGCTTCTTGCTATTTGCCGTTTGGGTTTGCATTTGCTTCCTGCTATTTGCCTTTTGCATTTGCTAACAGCTATTTCCCTCTTGCGTTCGTTTGCTGTTTGTTGCTGTTAGCCTTTGTACTTGCCAATGCTACTTGCACTTTTGCTAACCGCTATTTGCCTTTTCGACTTTGCTATTTGCATTTGCCAACAGCTATTTGGACTATTGCATCTGTCAACTGCTATTTGCCTTTTGCATTTGCTAACTGCTGTTTGCCTTTTGGACTGTCCGTGCATACTGCTACTAGGCTTTTGGGCTTTTCCTAACTGCTATTTGCCTTTTCGGCTTTGCTATTTGTATTTGCCAACTGCTGTTTGCCTTTTGCTAACTGCTATTATTGGACAACCGCGGGTGACAGCGTTGACACAACAAAAAGTAGGTACGCTACAAAATAAACGTTTGCAGCATCCCATATTCGTCATCGGAGAGTTTTCCCTCTGTACTGCAGCGGACGACTTGAGAAACTTTCAGATAGCTTATATAGAGCCGCTTTGAACTATGGGAACTCGGTTATCAGAAAGGATGAGGTCTCCAAGCTATTCCGATTTCTCAACTCTCTCGGCAGATAGTCCACGAAGTATCAAGGTCAGCGAAAACGAAACATGAAGGACTGCTCTTCCTTCCTTCCTTCCTGATGACAATAGTAATATCTCAGGATGTAATTGCGTAAACGCGGTTGCGGAACTCTTTTGCGCGGATGCCCCTCAGGGATGGGCAATATTTAAATACGTTGTAATTAAAATACTATTTAAAATATAAATACATGTATTTATATTTTGTATTTAAATACAGACTAGAAAAATTTATTTATAGTTATATTTAAATACCAATTTTCGGGTATTTATTCTTGTAAATACTTTATAAATACCCCTAAATGCAGTATATACTGACTCCTACCCTAAAATTTCCCTGCATTTGACCTTTCGCGAAGAAGGGCGAGTCTGGGGCACAGTTATACCTTACTTGCGCAGCATACGCATGTGACAACCATTCTAGATGGGGAGTTTTTCACTGTTGTTGCAGACAGCGGTCGCATCTACTCAATTACCTTGTTGTACGATGCACCTGTGGAGATGCTGTTCTCCTTTGCGAAACTGATCGTACAACTGAACATAAGATGCCTCAAAGATGCAGTCTTCGAGAAACTTCAAATATTAAAATCGTCGTGATAGTCTAACAAATAAATGTTACTATTGCTTGCTGATTCGTCATGACGATCATCATTATTTCTGTAATCCAGGATGCCATCTTCCTCGAAGTATTTATGGCAGTAGTTACGGTATTTAAATACTGTATTTATATTTTGTATTTAAATACTAATATTAAAAAGTATTTATGAAGAGTATTTAAATACCCCTTTCAACAAAGTATTTTGTATTTATATTTAAATACTCAAAAAATGTATTTATGCCCATCCCTGATGCCCCTACATATCCATCGAAACCCGACGAGCCCTTGTCCCTAATGCTCGTCAGGGGACCAGGGATGCCCCCCCCCCCCCCCCCCCCCAACAGGGTGTGCACAGCACTTTCCCCGTTTTGTTGCCACTGGCCCCTGAAATTTCTGACATTTGCCTAACACAGTTCAGTAGCCCCGTCGATTTCTGGGAAGATCGTCGGAACGAACAACATGCGTGATTCGATATATCTGTTCGTCTCGAAGTCATTCTTGCTTGGCAGTAAGTAAGGAACGACGTTGGCTATTGGAGTACCTACGGTAGGTTTGCCAGATACAGAACCTTGGACACACCTCCTGTTCGAGCTCTGACGTCAGCGAGCGGGAGCTTCGGCCATTCCTACGGGTTATCGAATGCACGTGACTTTCCGGCGGTCAGCGTCCGCGCAAGGCAAAGCACCTGCCGTGATCACTTTCGGTGTTCGCGAAGCCCCGAAACTGAGGTTGGTTCGAGGAGAGAAGTTCACGCAGGAAGCGCAACGTGAAATCACCCCTCAATTGCAGTAACACACTTAGGACATCGCGATACAGGTATCCCGATGAGATATTGTAGCTTTGTGAAATCCTCACACTTGTTAGGCATTCTTCACGATGATAACCACTCATTTTGCCTCATTCCTACCTCTCAAAGGTATCAGTTAAGAAAACACATAATGTAAGGCAACCTTTGTGTAATTCACACGTTTGTTTCGCATTCTTCGTGATGATAACCCCCTCATTTTTTTTTTTTTTTTCTCTCAACGCTTATATCAGTGACCTCAATCCACATTCCTCGATCTCCCGCTATTCGTTACCTGGCTCCCGGTACCACCCGTCATACAACAGATTCCTCACTGACAGCAGCTCTCACCTTCCACTTTCCCATCGCACCGAAGCCCGGATCGAGCACAGAGATCATGGCAGAGTCAGAGGTCCGCACGGCGACAACACATGGGAATAAATCCGGGGCACCAGAGAGAGAGATATGCGACGACCGCAGGAATGGGAGGCACGCGAACGACTGACTGCACTTACCGCTCCTTTAAAAGGGGAGAGCGACGACAAGCGGTGGGGGAACTACATACACGCGCGCGCGCGCGCCTCTCTCAAGGTCCCCGCGCCGGCGGCAGCTGGCCTCGAAACGGTCGCGTGCGGCACGCTGACACACACGCGTGAGAAGGCGGAGAGGGGTCGCGCAAATTAACCCCCCCCCCCCCGCGTAAACAGCGACTTTTTCTTCCCCTCTCTGCAACTGAGGTCAACCGCACATACATTCGACTTCTTTTTTTTTTTTTTTGGCCGCGCTTATTTTTTTTTATACCTTGTTAGCGCCGCGAAGCAACTGCGGCTATGGGTGCCGTACAGATGTGGACAGATGGAGAGGGGACTGCGAGAAGGAGTTGGGGGACAAAGGGGTTTAAGATGCGTCCTGGGCCGACTTCTGGGGGAACTGTGCCGGCATCCGTCTGGAAAGTCTTCGCAAAAACCCAGGGAAAACCTCAGACAGCACAGTCGGTGGTAGGATTCGAACACACCACCTTCCAGTCTTCAGCGCGACCTTGGCTAGCCGTGCTTGTACAATTCCTAATCATGTCGATGTGTATCGCAGCAGAAGGGTACAAATTCGACAGGAATTTTCGCACTCCACACACCACCCAAAGATCTTGCAACAGAGACACGAGCGAAGAAGAAAAAGAAAAAGAAACACAAGGGGGTAAAGTCCCAAAAGCTATGAGGTACGTGGGTCACATATACCCCCTGACGCAATTCCAACGCCCCCACTGCCCCAAAATGAAAGTTATGCACAAATCTCCGAGTATGAGTACCGTATTTTCACGCGTATAAGCCGCACCGCAGATGAGCCGCAGGACGCGTTTTTAGGAACGTTTTGAAAATTTTCCGGCAGATAAGCCGCACTCGCAGATAAGCCGCGGGCAATAGGAGACGACTCCTATGTGCGACAAATGAGACCATAGAGTAATGCCATAAACCCTGTGGTCCATACGCCGGGATCGGCATAGTGTACAACAAAGGAAGTCAGTTCTAGAGTTCTACCAAGATCGGATTGTGCCGTTGTTGGGCGCTTTTCATGTATTGACGGGTCAGTGGTCTTCCAGAAGGCATGAATCACTGTCACCACTTTCATTAAAGCTGCATGGGGGCAATCTACTTTAATGTGGACCCATCCCTGTTAGGCACTGTTCGTGCATCAGCAGGGCAGTGCTATTCCAGAGACACTGTCGACCCTTTCGTTAAAATCAGTGTATGGGGAAAATACCTGAAAAAAAAAAAAAGTCATCAGATAAGCCGCACCGGTGGATAAGCCGCACAGCGCCCATGAGAAAAAAAAATCGCGCATAAGCCGCGGCTAATACGTGTGAAATTACGGTAGTATACGTGATTACTTGCGCTAGACATAGTCGCATACTACTTATAACTCTCATGCCGGAGCTTTTAGAGATAAGAAGCAGAAGGTGGGGAGCGAAGGAGGTATTTTCAGACGGGGTTCCACCTTGAAATGAAGCGGTCACAGCCCCACCGACGACATCTTGTTGCGACAAGATATCCTAGTGCCAGAGGTTGGCGCGTAAAGGTACAACACCTGCGCGCTGTGGTTTGCAACCACGTGCTGCCTACACGCGCCAAGCGCACTGTGCCGGCTGTCAACGACGACGCCAAGGCTGAGATAGCCATATTAATTCCGTAAAGCAGCAATGGTTTGCTGTAGAGCCCTGCGCGGATAAGATTTTTGGCATCCGCATACGACCCGCATCCGCGAACACGTTATCCACATCCGATCCGTATGCGCGACATACACAACAGTTTACATCCGCATCCGATCCGCAAAATAAAGGCCGCCGGAAGAATGTTGGTATATTTTCGGATGCCTCCATGCTGTCACGGAAGGATTCACGACGACAAGCAAAGGTAAACCCTTCAGTAAACGCGATATGGAGAGACTTCTGGAACGCGTGGAACGCAACCTCGCCGATGCTCGTGGGGTTCGAGACGCCAGAGTGCCTTCCCTCCCGTCTTGGCCGTGCATGGCCAAAGGTGAACCCGAGGGTGCGCTCGCTGTCGGCTCGCAATACAAATAAATTGCTGGTGGAAAAATTACAGCACTCGGTATATCCGCATCCGATCCGCTACCGATCCGCTGCCTTCGCATCCGCATCCGACCTCGAGCCACCGCATCGGATCCGCACACCGCAAAAAGTGCTAAATTTTCATCTGAATCCGCAAGTATGTTGCGGATATCCGCTTCCATCCGCAGGTTGTGCAGGGCTCTAATTTGCTCCTCATGATGCGTATAGCTGACAGACAGCCAAATTCGTTTGATTCAGACCCAGTGTTGTGCGCATGCAACGTAAGTTTTGCCGCTGTACTTGACGAGCAATGCGCAGTTGGTGAACACTTCCACACAGTGTTACCAGTAATTTTCAATTTTAAGTTTCTAAAATCCTATGGGCGCATTTTGGACGAGAATTGTGACTTAGTGCTGAGGATATCAAATTGATTTTTTTTTTTTTTTTTAGATTGCAGCTCTATTGCTTCACGGTCTAGGTGGAGCTGTCATAAAACGTCATAAAAAATATTCAAAATATAATTCCTACGTCGAGCAATACTTCCGAAAAAGAAGCCTACTCCAAGTGGTCAGGAGTCCGCAGTGTGTACTTTCTAAAAGACATATTAGGACGCTATCTGACTTCTTATCAGGCGCCTTTACGCCGGGTTCATACTACCGTATTTGTCGTCCTTTTGCTTCAAAAATACGTTCCCGAAGGAAGTTGATTTCCGTAGATTGCGATTCCGGGCCCGTTTCGGCTCCGTTAAAAACAAGGCCCAGAAAAACGATAGCGCGAAATGGCTCTTGAACAGAACTCCGGCGATAACACCCTTCCAAGTTACTAACCGTCGTTCCGCGCACTATCATATCGGTGTAGCAACAACGTTTGCTTCTCCGCTATCAGCCGTTCTCGGTTTCAGACGACGGACCCAACGACGGCGATACCTGACGAGAATCTAATCAACACGTTCCCATGAATGGATTCGCCTCGGCTGTTGCTGGAGTGTTTTGCAGAGAGAGAGAGAGAGAGAAAGAAAAACTGGAGGGCACCTCTATTTTCACCACCTGTCCCAAATCATTCTAGAAGCGGCAGCCACTGTGACTCAGATACGTTAAAAATATCGCACCCGTTAGCACGATAGAGAGAGTCGAAGGCATCCACCGAAATTTCTTTTGTTGTTCCGTGTTAACCCTTTTCGGCCCTGGTGTACTAAAAAAAAAAGTACACAACAAAGATCTGTTTCGACGCCTCAATGAAATGGACGAAATAGGCAAAGAAGAAGTGAGAATATACGTAAAACATCCTATCCGTGTATTCACACGAGCGACATTCCTCCAGAAGCTGAAGATGCGAAAAGCGTCATAGCTTTCTGCTGTCACGTGAGCACGAGTGCTCAACGTTTTGTCTTCACGTACACTGCTAACCGTGGGGAATATCCTGCTACACAGCCACAAGATATTCCGTAGCAGACGACAGGAAAACACGCTGACGGTGTCGTCTGCCAAGTGTCGTCTGCTAAACGCGCAGTACGGCGCTCCCGTTATTCCGCACCGTGTGAATGCTCAACGTAACACGAGACAGAACTTCGGCAATGTGAGCAGTGTTTTCGCTTTTTCTTCCACTAGAATATTCCGTGAGGATGTCGCTCGTGTGAATACACGGATCCGCATATGCATCGCCTGTTGCGCTGCCTGGGAACAAGGGAAGAAGACGACGAAGAAGAATAAAGACGCCTGCGAGGGAAGCAGCGGGAAGTACAAACTTCTCGACAAAAACCAGACTTCCTTATCCCACTTCGAACCTGCTTGACACTCTTTGACAACTTGTGTGACACTCTGTGTTCGCGCGGTATCTAACATTATAAACCAATGAGTGTTTCTCGGTGCCAACGGCTCACCCTTTCCTTTCCCCCGTTTTTCTTTATGCTTTCTCCTGCTTAACGAACCCGATAATCGGGGTCTATACAGCGCATGCAAACGAAATCGATGCGAGAGAACTTTAGAACGCGCTAGTCACTAAATAAGCTTCGCTTTTAGAGTAACGACACTGAGGTCGAAGGGAGAGCAGGAGCGCCATCTTGTTTCCCCACCACACCGGTACCATCCCCAGTTGAGGATCAAAGACGACTAACGTGTTCGCTGTGAGAAAGAGAAGAGTGTATGATTGTCGCGCGATGATTCATGTATTGTCCACCAGGACCTCCCGAGGTTGTCAAGGTGCCGTCAAGGCCGTCAACCTTGATGAGTAGAGCTGAGCGCGGGTGCGGGTATACCCGCGGGTACCCGCATATCGTCACGATTTGCGAGTAGGAATTCGCGATCGCTGCGGGTAGCGGGCAAAATGCGGGTGAACCCGTAATGCGACCGCGGGTAATGCGGGTATACCCGCATTACCCGCACTCCATGGCCAACTAAGTGATCCCTCTCTGTCACACGCGAGCTCAGCAGTGCCCTATGTCGTTGGCCGTATAAATCCATGTGCCAGGCTGCAAGTGCTGGCGGGGAGTTAATGCAGACATATATGGCTCTCTGTTGAATTCCAGTTCTATTGGCATACGATTGAAGCCGTCCGAGACACGTAGCCAACACACATAATTTCCATTGTTTTAAAATAGAAACAGCAGTAAAGTGGACAAGGAACACTTCCCCCTGCGGGTCCCAATGCGGGTATGCCGGTATACAGACAGCACTGCGGGTGCGAGTGCGGGTCGCCCAGATTAAATTCTTGCGGGTGAGGGCCACACATTGCGGGTACTGTGCGGGTGCGGGTCCAAGTCTGCTTACCCGCACTCACCTCTATTGATGAGCTACTTGCAAGAGAAAGGAACATTTCACCTGCATACGATAGATGGCGTCGTGCGCTAAAGTGCGCGTGCGCGTTGCTACCGTGGCGCGAAAACAAGATGGCGCATGCTCGCTCTTGGAACTCAGTGTCGTTACTCTGAAGCGAAGCTTATTTAGTGACTCTAGAACAGGCTTCCCTGCTTTGAGAAAAAACACACACAAAAATTGACATAATAACTTTCTTCGCCGCATTCGCGTTTCTTTCCCGTTTCTTTCTTTTCTGTTTCTTTTTTTTTTTTTTTTTCTTACGAGTGAGGTAGCGATGTACAAACCACGCCTTCTCGTTTTTCGTCCGCAGCTTTTGTCACTGCCCTTGTATTTCTTTGATTATCGCGTGCTCATACTGTCAAGCGCGTTAAAGGTACCGCACGGCGTATAGCTTGGCAGTGTGTTGCGCGTAAACACATCGCAGCTGGCGGAGCACCAGTAGTTTATCCAGAATCGCAAGGACGGGGTATGGGGTGTAAAAAAAAGAAAAAAGCATGGGGATCAGGGTCACGTCGCGAAAGATTTCGGGACGGGGTTAAGGGGTGTGGGTGAAGGGGATCCGGATAAATCTCTGCAGAGCAGTCTTCATATTTTTGATTTGCTAGTTAAAAAATGCGGGAAAAGTGATCGGGGGGAGACGTCCGGTGGGAAATAACCCACAATTCGTCGAGCAACAGTGATATATGTTCCCGATAATTGCCTGCTGCTTCTGATGGCCACGTAGCCGACTTTGTTTGTTTGTTTTGTTTTAGACCCACTGTTCTGAGCGTGCAAAGTAGTTTTCCCGCCGCACTTGACGAGATATGTGAAGTTGGTGGCAACTTACAAAATTGCAGATTTCCCGTAGATTTCAATTTGAATTCCGTTTAAAAAGGTATAAATTCAGTTGGGGGGTGGGGACTTATGATATAAGTGCACTGAAGGACTCAGGCTATCGATTGGATAAAGCTTCTGATTGATTGATTGATTGATTGATTGATTGATTTGTAAAAGAACAAAATGGAGATGTTACTTCCAAGCCAATCGGGACTGGCTACTCGCCAGAACGTGATCTTTAGGGCTTTAGATAAGCCTTCTGAGATTGCGCGGCTGTACTGCTTCACGGTATACCTTTAACCAGTGACATCAGAAGCGTAGATATCATGGAAAATGCGCCCGACTAGAGGTCGTTGCGGTCTTTGTGCGGGGAAGTTCGAAAGAAAAAGGGGAAGGCTGGGATCGGTACAGTATATGGAAGCATGTCAGACAGACCGAAGAACGGAGACTCTCATGGGAACGGAGCAGATAAACAAGTCTATGTTGCCATGGCAGTTCAATGCCTGGCATCAAGTTCGAATCGTTTCCTCTTGAACGTTGGCCCCATCACCTTCATCAGTCCCAGGACAGGTGTCAAGTGGCCGATGTTTATTGACCCCACGGACCGATCGGTTTACGTCGGTTTACGTTGGCTGCGTCTGGGTGGAATCGCAAAGAGGCAGTTCCGGTCGTCGTGATTAAGCTGCCCTCCTTGAACGGAAAGCGAGAAAACGGAAAAACTTGCTCACTGCCAACGCCACCTATAGATGCAGAAAGCCTTTTCTCGTGACTCATCTCTTTCGTTCGCCACGTGGCATTGCAGAGCCGCAATGTCGTCTGCTTCAGCTAATCGCCGCAGACGACTTTTTACCTGTGGCTGCCCATTCGCCTGGCGACGGCTTGTTTCCATAGCAACGGCTGCCGAAAGTACGTCGTCAAGTCGTCGACATTCAATCGCTGCTCGCAGACGACAGTGGACCGTCTCCATGGCTACGACGGCTGAAAGGTCGTTCGTGATTGGCTACGGTCGTTGAAAACACGATCCTGATTCGCTGACTCTTAGTTGTTACGTCACGTCGACGAGTAAGCGGGCTTTCTTCATCTAGGTGGCGTTGCTGGAGCACTCTTTGGCTACACGTCACGTTATTGGTTCACGTCATCAAAGTGACGCGGCTTTCTTTGTCTAGCTCGCGTCACCGCTCGAGCCGTGACGTACGCGTCAGGCTTCGTCAGGTGGGAAGCAAGTACTAGAATAGAGGGCTGCCCCGCGCGCTGCAACCCAAAATGTGAGCACCTTGCGATTGCAGCACCATCAAGCGGTAGCTATACGTAGTGTTCATTTCAGGCACAAAATTCTTTTAATTTCAAATAAACACGAAATACACAAGTTTTGATACCAAATATCATCGTTGCATTTACAGCGCACTAAATGAGCTGTGTTTCTTTCTTTTCTTTTCCGTGGTTCTAGCACACGGGCAAGAGCTCGCACCCGCGCGTGAGGGTCAGCAAAGTCAGGTTGGGGGCGAGTTCTGGTGTACGCGCGCTATTTTCGAAAAACAGCATGCGCCGTTTTAGTTTGCACCTAGAAAACAGTCACCTGAGGGGCGTGGTATAATACCTCTGGCACGCGGACAGTCTTCAATTGTCATTGAAGCAGGCTGGCACAAGATACTCAGAACAAAAAAAAAAAGGGTATTTACTGAGTACCGGGCCACAAAGTAACTGAGTAGAGTACTAAACACCCATTCTTGAAAAGTACTTCAGGTAGAGTATTAAATACCCTTAAAAGTAACTCGTTACTTTCGAGGTACTTTGACGTCACAGTTGGAATTCGCTATCAAAGAAATACGAAGAGCGTGAAGTTGAAAATGGCATTACCGAAAAGCTTTATTATCTGCCACTATATTATCTACTGCTTTTCAAGATTACTACCTGACAGCCTGCCTCCTCTTTTTAAAAACACACGTTACACACCCAGTATACTGAACAGACGCTCTGGTAATTCGAACGAATGCTCCACCGAGAAGCGACAGAATTTATACTGCCGTTTATTCGCTATACGACTTTCGGAACCGGTCTTCTCTCCTGCCTGCTAAGGGTTTGCCCGCATATCCAACACATCGCCTCACGCATGCTCCGAAACCTGAGGTGCTGCACGATATTTCTTCCCAAAATGGGACGTGGAGTGTTCCGAATATTTCAGACGCTAAAGTATTTGTATATACAGCACAAAAGCGTCTCACGTTCAAGTCACCTCTGACCACATATTCGAAGAAGAAGCGTATTGCCGTCTGCTGGGTAGTGATGGGGACTCATACCTGGGTACATTACTTCTAAAATGTAATTAAATTACATTACTCATTACTGCAATTGAAATGTAATGAAATTACATTACAGTTACTACGAAAAAGTAATGATATTACGAAGTCATTACTGCGGGCTTATAATCGTACCGATGTTGTGGATGTGGAAATTCATTGTGGGCGTTGGAATTTCTTTTACCTCGCCAGTTGCCAACTCTCTTTCTGCCAAGTGCCAACACAGAACACAGACTCGATTCTTTTGTAAAAAGTAATGAGTAATGTCATTAAAATTACTGCCCAAATGTAATTAAATTACATTACAAATTACATAATATCAAAAGTAATGCATTACATTACAAATTACCAGAAAAAGTAATCCATTACTATACCCAGGTATGGATGGGGTGTATCACCCCAAACACCCTGCCCTGCCCCCCTCCCCTGGATGAAATCCCGGAGGCGCCTCTGCTTCTATGGGGTCTTTACATAGGAGAGAGGGATGTCCCCTCGTTTCCCTCTCCCAAATGCACTACCAAGGGTACCACTGCGGAGGGTTGAACACCCAGAACCTCGCACCCCCTGCTATACGCCAGTGCAGCGAAGTATCTTCAAAGTAACTTGGAGAATGAGTAGAAGTTATTTTTAAAAAAAAGTATTCGAGTTAGATTACTCGCAAAAGTAAGTAAGAAAGATAACCTAAATATTCTACTCAAGGTACTGTACAAGTCTGCATTGACGCCACTGGCTATTAAACCAGTGTACGGAATGGCCCTGTACGGAACTGTACGGAAAAGCATTGGATCCAATGCTCTCTCTCTCTCTCTCTCCCCCAGCATTCCCTCTCGTGTTTACCTCCTCTCATGCTCAGAGGCGCACTGTCTCAGCGCTTAGCAAAAATATCACGCTCTTAGCGAGTATTTTTAGAAACAACAACAACAACAAACAGATGAAGTGACCATAAAAGATTTTTGAAAACGAAGTGCCTCGATAACGACATTTAGGTAGACACCATTATCACTGGTTCACATCTGTGTACAACAGTAATAATAATAACAACAACAGATAAATAAGGAACGGTGAATGACGAAATTTGCCACTTAAATTGTGACCAGAGCTGAGACAATGAGCTACGTACTTAAAGGAGGTAGTTAAAGTTAGATGACCCAAAAAAGTAATTTAGTGGCACAAAAAGTTTCCGAAACTAAAATGTCATCATTAAACAGCTGCAAATACGCATACCGCCATAAAACAAATTTACGAAGAAAAAAGAGAAGAGATTAAAGATCTACATAATTTTTTGAGTGTGATGAGTGTCCACACGAAGAGTTAAAAGTTGTTGTGCCATGTTAGAAATTGATGCTAAAACCCTGTGCAAGGCCACTATCCACAAGAAAAATAAAAAAAAAATATGATCGCAGTATAGAAAAAGAGATAACGCTGCAGACAAAAATTTAGAATAGAATCGATAAGTCCTCGCTTGAGTATCAGTTCGAAGGAAAATGTAATTATAATTAATTACAGGTACTCGTTTTTGAAAGTATTCAGCTACAGTAATTAATCTATTTTTTTTATTCCGTGTTAGCACCGCGAAGCAACAGTGGCTATGAGCGGCGTATGAGAGAAGACAGCAGGAAGGAGCGGGGGGACAGGGGAGTTAGTATGCGTCCTGGGCCGACTTCAGGAGGAACTGTGCAGACACTCGTCGAGAGAAGTCTTCAGAAAACCCAGGGAAAACCTCAGACCGCACAGCCGGTGGTAGGGTTCGAACCCATCACCTCGACCTTGACTACCACCAACGAGAGCTGCCATGCCGCTGGTAATCTAACAAAACTTATTAATTACGGTAACTTAATTACTTGTAACGAATTTTACGTCACAGCTCTCTTAATTAATCACTATACCCCACTTGTGCTCACTGTTCAGGACGTGAAGATAATGAGGTCACGTGACACCTGGGTAGCGCTGTAACACCACCCAATGAGGCCACTTCACGGCAACACGGAGCAGCGCGACGTCACGAACTTACTGCTCGACCAATGGCATCGGACGGTTACGTAGCTAGCGGGCGAACAAGGAATAGGAGAGTATATATGTACGAACCAATTCGCTGGATATTTCTTGTATCTCCATGAATCGCAGCTGCGTGGAACAACTTCTGCAAAGAGTGTCGCCCACGAGAGTGAGTTACTCCAAACAAGCCCGTTGGATGCGGGGCTAAACTTAGCCGCCGCCGCCGTTGCGGGCACAGTTTCGCTGTCAAGTTCTCGTGCTCCTATTGCCTAACCAGTTCTTTCAAAGCTCAAAAAGCAACTCTCCCCCTCATACACATTACCCTCACCTTTTATATATATATATATCTTATTTGTCTTTAATCTATCACATCCTTCTTCCACCTTTTGTTAGTTTATTCACCGTCATTTCCTAATTCATTTCCTTTATTTTTATTTGTTTGTGGAAGAGCTGACCTTTCCTCCTTTTTTTGTCCTACCCCCCTCCCCCGAGCCAGCACGACACGATACGGATAACGGTTCCTATCGGCGTTTTGAACGCTTGCCAGAACGATGACTAGTGTAAGAACGTGAGCTCAGGGGGCGTGGCACCTTCTGCGGGATTCTCCACGCGCTTCTAGAATCTTGGAGCGCCGCGTGGAATTGTTCACCTTGCGCGAGATATGTCTGGGCTGGAAGGTTTCAGTGATTCATAGAGAGGTATGTTTGGTGTTGGGCTGTAGAAACTGGTACAGTGCTCGGAAGATGAAAAAAAAAAAAAAAGAAGAGAGAGAGAGACAGAGGAAGAAGAAAGAAAAAAATTACGTTTCCTGTTTCATTCGCGTCTTCGACCACTCATAAGATAAGGACTCCTTATATGAGAATTCCCACAGAAAAATGTATGTAAAATCCGTACACGTACTTTGTTCACCTATCTACTGTCTATCTACACTACTTTTTCTTTTTTGTCAGCTATGGAGTCAGCATTGTAAGATTTCTGTTTCAAGCTAGGTGTAAGGCGTAGCCAACCAGACCCGTAAAAACTAGTTTTCCGGCATGGTTTAATAACGATCACAACTGCATGCTTATAAAAGTGACTGAACTGCAATCTCGATTAAAACATCATTGCAGCTTAATGATAATTTCAGTTACTCTGAAAAGTAATTGAGTTACACCGACTTTCACTCATTACCGAGCATAATTTTGCGCATTTGAATGCCTTCTAATATATCTAAAACAGAACTTCACCGAATAATACGCTCCCGGGCATCCATCATTCCGAATGATATCAGGGCACCACTCTAGTAAGTTGGCAACACTGGCCACGGGTCACATACAGACAGACAACCTACTTCCGGTGTAGCGAAATCCCCGTTCACAGTTCTAGCCCTGGCCAGCCCCAAGCGCGAGGAGTGCACTATTTTCCGCGGCGCACGTAGAGCTGTCGGCTGTCCACCAATCAGGGACGATAGATTTTAAAATATTTATTTCGACGCGTTTACTCTTCAAAGTTTATTTTCCGGAGTTTATTTCGACAGCGTTTATTTTCTCCCGATTTATATTGAATTGTTTATTTTGCAAGTTTGATCTTTAAGAGATTTATTTTGAAACGTTTTATTTTTACATGGTTTATTTCGGCGTCACCCCCCTTCCCCCCCTCAACAAAAAAGAAAAAGAAAGCTGGACACACGAGCGCCAAAGTTGCCCGCTAAAATGACGGTTGTTTCCCACCAGGCGTCACTACGACCAATTTTATCGTAGGGTGTCTGAATAGTAGCTCCCTCTGAGGCACCCTATTTTATCGCAACATTGCTAACAAATTATTAATTACACAAAATCACAATGACGATGACAACAATACTGATGACAACAGATCCCAAGCACAGTGTGAGCAGTTCTCTGTACAAAAAATAAAAATAAGAATAAGAAATAAAAATAATAATGGACTAACTCAACTTCCTTCCCCGCTCTTTTTCTCTTCCGGTTTTACACCGATTAACTTTTTTCTCAGTAAAACCGTGGAATGGGGTCTCCCAACGGCAGAGTCATAGCCTACGAGAAACGAATTTCTAAAGTGTAACAACCACCCGGTCTTTGAAAGACGGGCTTCTTCAAAGGCGGTATGCTGCCTTTGAAAACGACCGGCTTGAGCTCGCGACGTGATTCACGCTTGCCCTGTTCTAGAGGGGGTGGAGAAGCCGAGCAGTTTGCAGGTGTGACTCACCTCCAAAAGCAAGGCAACAACATGATGAATCACGTGGGGACACAAAGCTTTCAAACGGCGGCAAGCACGACCGGTGGAACACTTCGAACATTCGCGATCGCGAATCACTCCTGGCGACTCAGAAATTGCAACTATGCCAACGTTTTAAGAAAATGAAAGTGGGTTAGCGTTTCGGCGCTACCGAAGTCTCTCTGATTTTCTTTTTTTTTTTTTTTTTTGTAACGTTGTGTTTTATGCACTCTGCTTTGTTCTTTCCTCTATGTAGCGCGTTTCTCTTTTTTTGGTTTCGTAATATATAGCGCAAGATACCTTGATTTTCGTGATTGATTGTAACGTCCTCCAAATGGAATTCAGCCTTACGTCAAATAAATCAATATATATAAAAGTACGTTCAATTCCTATTTATTTATTTATAATTGGGGGTTTACGTCGCGAGACAACTGAGATCTCAATTCCTACGATGTAAGTTTCCTTGAAGTCATAGAAGGACAACAGCAAACAAATGTTTGCCGCTTTGAGCGATTTCGCCGATCATCATCCAAATCGGCAGACACGTGCCCTGGCGGGCGTTTCGAATACTGACATGTAAAATATTGGTCGTCCGTAAAAACCTCGAGAGAGACAACTCGTGCAGATCTGTCGTCGTTACATTACGGCTCGCTCTTCTATTTCACTGATAGGATATGCTTTTTGCTGTTGTTTTGTGACAGTGTGTATTGTGTGCACACAAAGCGTATTGTGGCGTATTGGTTGCTGTTGGATCTGTCACGCTGCTCTGCCCACTTTTTTTTTTTTTTTTTTCATCGGCCCCGCTCATCAGTGAACGGGAAAATACCGGTTGCATTATTGTTACCACAACAATAAGGTAGTCCCGTGACATTTTGTGCCACACCGTACTAATGAATAAATAAACGTCGTCCATTGTTGCAACAAGTTTTAGGATGTTTCGGAGCAAGTGAGTCAGGAGAGACAGAGAGTTGGAATGTGTTGGTTTCGTAGGTACCCGTCATTTATAATGCCCCTGTCTGTCGCGTCCGTCCGTTACAGTGCTATCATATCTGTGTCTCTGCGCTGCTGACGGGCTTGGTGATGAGACGACTGAAATAGTCAGTCACAATTAGGGACTGAAACCGAAACGAATATCGGTTCGGTCACGGGACTTATTTGTAGTCGCCGGCAGGGATCGAAACTGAACCCGAACCGAAAACCGCTAAAAAGCCGTATTTTTCGCTGAATCGGAACTGAACCGAAGTAAACTGAGGCGGTTACCGGTTCGCGAAACGGTTCAGATGTAATGTGCGTTGTGCGAGAGATCGGAACTACGATTTACACAGCGCGTTGTCAAACAAATTCGAAACCGAAACTAAACAAAACTGCAACCCAAGTGCACGAGGTATTTCCTCCTCGCAACTGTTCGTTCATTCAGTCGTGTTAGTTTTGTGGTTGTCCTTTTGGTAGCTATGGGCTTCCTCGTAAGCGATTTTCGTCGTCCAGCAACCTCGAGTCTTCGTTTTGGACAGGAAAAATTACAGCCTGTCCCTGAGCAAGATAATACAGGGTGTGTACGATGAGTAAACATAGACAGTACAATATGCTACCGTAACCGTTGCACCCTGAAATGTAGATCTTTCCTTTCTCCCGTTTTCCTTTATGCTTTATCCTGCTACACCCACTCTACCCCTTTCCTGTCTCCTGTTTTTGGTTGTTTGTTTGCTCTTCTCTTTTTTCCTAGCTCGTCTTTTTTTTTTTTTTTTCACCCACAAACGCGTTTTAGAGTAGCCAGTCCTGAGTGTGTCGGGACTAACCCCTCCATATTTTTCTTTCTTTTTCCATGTCACGTCGAGACTGGGAGGTACCCGGGTTCGCATCCCGGTGCCGGCTGTGCTGTCTGGGGTTTTTCCTGGGTTTTCCTCAGACGCTTTCAGACATATGTCGGCACAGTTCCCGTAGAAGTCGGCCCAGGACGCACATTTCCCCAGGGCGTCAGTCGTGACGTTGCCCACATACGTGAGGCCGACAACGGCAAGCCCTTTCACCATCACCACCACCACCACCACCTTTCTTTTTCCAATCCAATTCAATCCAATCCGAAATGTAGATCTGAAACGCGCATTGTTGCTGTGAACCACTGCTGTGTCGGCAACAACAACAAAAGTACATTCGTGTTATTTGAAAGCCGGGTCGTGAGGACGTGCTTGATTTTAACCCATGTCAATCTGCTCAAAAGCTCACTTTCCTAAACCGATATTTTGCGCTCCTGCGGAGCTGAACCCGAGCCGAACCCGCTCTGCCTGAACCCGAACTCGAACCGAACCAGAAAAAAAGAACGCTTCCGATCCCTGGTCGCCGGTAACCAAACAGCTGAACAGGTACTCTTTCGGTTTTCTCTATAGGGTGTACATGCAGGCTGCATGGATGTTGCAAAATGAGCTACAATGTGTGAACGCAGCGAAGAAGAAAAGTGTTCTCTATACTCCTTGGCGTTCCGAGCTATACACACTGCACAGAGCACAGCATTAAGCGCGGACCCCATAACAAGCGACACGCGACGCGCTGCAGAATTTGTCGCTGTCGCGTCTGGTCATGGCGCGACTTCCTGGTCCATTTGAGCAGCGACATTTCGTCACCGAGAAATGATGTTTTTGGAGAAGCATTGCTTATTTTATTCGAGCTAAGTTGTAAATTGCTATAAATATACCACAAATAGTATGTCATTCGTCAAAACGAGGAGAAATTGTAATGAAGTTGCTATGTAATATTCGCCGTAACGTAGTGGCGCTGCGGTTGAAGTACCCAACGCCCCGCCCACTTCTTCGTCTGCTAGTTTTGTTGGTTGCCCTCTCCACCCTCTCCCTTGCCCACGCGTTCAGTTCTTCTTTCACGCCGCCAAATCTAGCTGGTTTTGTCAAACAACAGGCAACGAACTCAGCGACATGCTACAAATATCTACTGGGAGTAGATGCAGAAATATTGAGCCGCGACAGAGCTTTTTTGACGCTCGTGTGGCGGCAGTGACGTCGATTTTGTCGCTTCTCGCGTGTATCTGCCGCGTGTCGCTTGTTATGGGATTCGGGCTTTACACGCAAGACGCTGGCGCGAGCTTGAGAGAATTTGAGGAGAGGGAATGAAGGGAGCAAGCTCCGAAAGTAGAGCGCCCTATCTGCCGAAAGTAAAGCCGAAAGCAGAGCCGTTTATAGGGAGAGTTTGGCCATTCTGTGATCTTTTGCCACCCGGAGGTGGGGGAGCCGCCGTGACGTCACAGATGCCATCGCTCCGCCCACTTGACAGGGATGAAAGGCGACCCGCGGCGGTACGGGGGAATTTCAAGGCTGTGCCTCTGCTCCAAAATGGCGGAATGGGAGATTGCAAGGCGATAGCTCTGATCCAAAATGGCGCCACTGGCCTTGGCCCCGCCCATCGTGTGACGTCAAATGGCGTGCTTTGGGGCAGGCTCCTCCCAATGGTCAAACTCTCCTAATAAACGGCTCTGGCCGAAAGGGTGGAGCAGTGCCATCTGTCAGGTCGAAGAAGTAGTGAGCTCTTTCTTCGACGCACCCTTTTTGCCGTTTGAGACATTTCCCGTAAGATAAAAAAAAAAGAACTCAATTTCTTGCGGTCTCTTACCTCGTGCACATTCATTTCGCTCGTGCTGTAACAAGCTATACAAGGCAAGAAAAACTGCGTGCGTTCAGCGGTTCACCAAACAGATGTGGAAGCAACGTGCAACGCTTGGTATCTTAAATGATCACAATAATACAGTTCATAACGCATAAGGAATGTGCGGAATTCATCTCATACGAGGCGTATGTCACCCGATTATGGGTCCAAGCGCGTAAGATGGCATGTTGTTCACACAACTTATGAACGAAAAACATACTGACGAAGATATCTACTTAACAGAACCACGTACAACGCCACTAATCAGAGTTGTAAAGCGATACAAATATCGCCTCCAAAGATGTTCGCGTTCACGCTTAAACCGATTCATATGAACCGGTAACCGCGAAATCACATTTTTTTGTTTGTTTAGGTTACCGTTTCGGCTAGCTAACGATGGTTGAATTGCGGTTACGTTCCGGTACCAGTTCCTGAAAACATTTGGGGTTCCAAAGCGGGTTTCGGTTCCGTTCCGGGTTCAGTCATTGATCACAGTGACTGCAGCGCGCATGACTTGACAGTACCCGATTCCGCACTGTACCCGCGCATGTAAGATCCGCGATCGTAACCGCGCGGTTACATATACGCTCTGCAAGTAGGTCACGCTTCCGCGCAGCCCCTCGGTTCCCCCTTTCCCTCAGCCCCTGACGTAACCTAACGCGGCACAACATTGGCCGCCCTCGCAGCACAACAAACTGGACGCGGAGGTCCACGCGGGTCGGTTAACGCGGGAAGGAAGCAACGAAGTAACCGCAACCACAACATCGAGCACGTTGGTTACTCCGCGTTGACCGGTGAGTGGAGGAATGGTGCCCACGTGATTTCTCCGCCCATTTTCCCCCCACAGAGTATTGAGTATATTCGCACATTTCGCTGCCATTATATTCGTCGGGAAAAATCCCTATGGCGAAAACGATACGCTACAAAGGCTTTAACTTTTCGGCATGCAAATCACTCGGGAACATTGTGCCATGTACAATCGAACGCAGTTAAAGCCACGTTTCGACGCCATTTTGGATCCAATGCGTTCGCGCAGTTATGGCTCCACCTGGAGGACGTTGACAGAGACAACAACTTCTTATTCGCCGATTAAATGCGGATATCCTCCGCGCACTTACCGCAGAGGTCTCAAAACGTTAGTATTGGTATTGCTATCCGCAAACCAGGATGTAGCGCTTATGCGCCAGTACAGTACCGCACCTGCGCACACCTTGTCAAATAGTGACATCGCAACTCATGACGAGAACACAAGTGGGTACCCATTTGCCCTCCCCCCGAGAAAATAAACACAATGACCTAGCAGGTTCCCTCAATGCCCGGAGACGCTTAAGATAACGTACACAAATATTCCATGACTTGAAAACCCGAGACGAGGTAGGGAGCGATAACAGACAAACACAAACACGGTCTTAAACTCATGTTTGTGTTTGTCTGCTATCGTCCCTATCTCGTCTCGGGTTTTCAAGTCATGGATCGTCACCACCAGCTCGCTTGCTACTTAACATTCCTTTCGTTATCACAAATATTGACCGAAGGTAGGCGAGATAAAATTCCCTCGTGAGTCCGCAGTGGCTCAAATCTAGAGCAATGTGCGAGCTCTGCGCTTCTTTTCTTGGATCCACGTGACGTCGGTGCTCGTCAATGAGGGGCGAACCTGGCTTGGCTACACTTGGCTTGGCTTGGAAGTTGGCTTTTGTTGACATTTCCAACCTTTCGTTTTTCAACGTTCAACCAACGTTTCGTTTCGCTAAGCGATCGTGGCGGTAGCTAAGAGTGGCGGTAGCATACGACAGCCGGCACGCCTTGCGGATGGAGCTACACGGCTACGAAACTTTAGGAAAGGGAGAAGGGGCAAGAGGAGAGAGAGAAAGAGAGATAGAGAGAGAAAAAAAAGAGGGTGGTCCTTCCGTTGGATAATGGACCTTTTTCACGCTCGCGTCGTATCCTAGCGGCTGTCCTGCGAAACGTGCTCTGCGCGTGCTAAAACAGAGCCGGCGCCATCTGTCGAATATGTAGGGAACTCTCTCCGGCGCCGTCAGAGTAACAGAGCATGCGCGGAAGCGTTGTGAAAAAATGTCCATTCCACGATGCCTCGGGCGTAGAAACAACAACAACAGCATTATTTTATAATGGGTTCTTCCTTTTCCTTTCCTTTTTTCTGTCTTCACTTTTCCTTTTCTTCTTTTCTTTCCTCTTTCTCTCTTCTTTCCTTCTGTTTCTTCTCCTTTTGTTTTCATTTCTTCTTTTTCTCTTCCTTTTCTTTTCTTCCCCCTTTTCCTTTTTTTTTTTTTTGGAATAGCAAGACGACCTCCGTCTGACTGATCTTTCATTTCTTTTTTCTTAATAAATAAACATACACCCCCCCCCCCTTCCCGGCCTCGGTGGCTCAGTCGGTAGCGTGTTCGCCCTCTGATCCCGAGATCGCGGGTTCGAACCCGGCCGAGGACGCCAGCAACTTGGTGGCAGGGTACAAGTTGCTTAGACACGCCGTCTTCCGCGAGGGACGTTAAATACGGGGTGCCGTGTGATGAGCTTTCATCGCACGTTAAAGAACCCTCAGGTGGGCAAAAGCAATCCACAGACCGACCGCTGTGGCGTCGCTCATGATCTCAGTTGTCTCGCGACGTAAAACACCCAATTATTTAAAAAAAATTATTAAAATATCCCCCCCTTCTCTTGACAGACGATGGAGGCAAGGTTTCGAGCCAAGTTAGATGTCACCTCATCACCCCTTTAGGAAACTGGCTTCCTCTCCCGATCCCTCACATTGCGTAAGATACACCGCCTCACACACGGTGCCAGCGACCTGGGAACGTTACCTTGAACGACGTCGTCGCCTGCAACCGGAGTTGGCAGCACTGGACGACGGGCCTTTCAGTGTCGTAGAAATGTCTAGGGCTTGTGAACGCACATGACAGGAAACGGGTGCGTTCCGCGCTTTAGTCCAATGTTTCCGGGCCACTGAGACAGATGCGAGGTTCGCTTTCACAAGTTCACACATGACTTAGCGATCTTAATGAAGCTGCGTTGCAGGGACTGAAACCGAAACGAAAATCGGTTCAGTTACGGCTATACGGTTGAGTGTAAGAACTCTGAAAGCAGTTTCAGATACGGTGACGGGATTCGCCTTTTTAATACAGGGTGTTACCCTATAAAAGTCTACCCGCGCCGGCATGCCGTGCTCGCCAATTACTCAATGCAGGCGGTACAATGTGTTGCCTACGTATAAAACTCATAAGGACATTTCATCATGGTAAATATCGATGTGATTGAGCACCGTAACGCAAAGTTATAGCGCGAAACGTGAGATTCCCGTAGTCAAAACAGCCAAGATGGCGCCTCTCAGTTAGCAGACGACATCCCTTTTGGGTGTCGTCTGCTGAGTATGCGTCGGCATTTTTCGTTCCTCACGTTGCTTACTTCTGAGCGAAATACGACAGTTACACGAAAGCGAAATGAAAACTGCAGTTCCATCCGGCTTGCAGGATATGCGACACGTTGTCGTGTGTGGAGCAGCATGTCAAGTGCTCTTCTCAACGCCGCCATCTTGTTTGTTTTGACTATGGGAATTGCACGTTTTGAGTTATAACTTCGTGCTGCGGCACTCAATCACTTTGAAATTTACCAAGATTAAATGTCCTTATGAGCTTTATATAAAGATCGCACAATATGCCACCTGCATTGAGTAATTTGCGAATACGGCATGGCGGCACGGGTAGACTTTTATAGGGTCACACCCTGTATTTGCGCTTACCGATAACAAAACAGTTGAACCGCTTCTTTCTTTCTTTTTTTTTCTCTCTGTTTTCTCCACAATGTATCTGCAGGCTGCGTGGATGTCGCAAAATGAGCTACAAAGTGCAATCGGGTGAAAATGAACGCAGTATTTATCTGTTGCGCTCCGAAAGGGTGGTGCAGTGCCGTCTGCAAGATCGAAGAAAGAGTGAACTCTTTCTTCGACGCACTTTTGCCGTTCGACAAGCTCCCGTGGCATAGTAGTGGTTAGGATGGTCGCTTTCCACGCCGAGACTGGGAGGTGACTCGGGTTCGAATCCTGTCACCGGCTGTGCTGTCTGTGATTTTCCCTGGGTTTTCCGAAGACTTTCCAGACGAATGTCGGCACAGTTCCCCCTGAAGTCGGCCCAGGACGCACACTAACCCCCCTGTCCTCCACTCCTTCCTGCTGTCCTCTCTCCATCTGTCCATGTCTGTACGCCGCTCATAGCCACAGTTGCTTCGCGGCGCTAACACAGAATTAAAAAAAAAAACTTTTGCCGTTTGCGCCATTCCCCGTAAAATAATTTGTTGCGCTGTCTCTTATATCCCGTGCACATTCATTTCGGTGATGCTGTAACAAACTACAAGGCAAGAAAAACGTGCGTTCAGCGGTTAAGCAAAAAGACGTGTAAACAAATAACGTGCACCACTTGGTATCTTAAATGATTCCAATAATACAGTTTATAAGACTCATAAGTAGGGAGTGACTTTTTCGGGTTAAACCCGATTCCGCCCGGTTATTCCCCCCCGAACTGACCTCCGACATACTCGGGTTTAACCCGATTTCTCCCCGAATTCCAGTCACTATGAAATCCTCAAGTGACGCTTCGATACACTGGAGACGGACAACGGTCGCCACGTGTAGCACATGAAAGAATGGGTCACTTAGGTCCACCATCAATGGGTCACCAGAAATATACCCATGTGTGTCAGCACTGTCTATGCCTTCGGGTATTAGCACTGGTAGGTCACCCAAAAATAAGAAGAAGAAAAAAGGAAATAACTCAGTAGGCAAGAGGAGAAACAAAAAAACGCCCGATAACACCCGAAGGCACAATTATAACCCGATTTCTCCCCGAATTACAGATTTAAAAATAGCGCCCGATTTTTACCCCCGAATCTGAGAAAGGCATTTAACCCGAAAAAGTCACTCCCTACTCATAAGGGACGTACACCATACATGTCATACGATGCGTATGCCGTCCGATGACATGATATTATCGGTACAAGCGCGTAACATTTTATGTTGTCTACACAACTTCTGAATGAAGGGTACATGGCGCAGGCAGCACAGGTATTACACCGCGAATAAGATTTGAAAAGCGATACAAATATCGCATCCACAGTTATTCGTGTTCACGCTTGAACCGATTCATATGAACCGATAACCGAAATCATACTTTTCGGTTCAGGTTACGTTATCCGCTAAATGCCGATGGTGTATTGCGGTTACGTACAGCTTGGGACAAAAGTTTACGGAACATGCGACTGGCGTATTTCTTTATCGGAGCGGCCCCCTGTTAGATATCAGGAAGAGTTCGAATAAGAAACAGGTGACCGGCTGTTCTAGCCATCTCGGAGTGTATTTTTCTGCCCCCGTTTGCTACTAGGGTGCCGCTCCAATGCAGAAGTGTGACACTCCGGTGTTCCGTAAACTTTTGTCCCAAGCGTACCGGTCACGGTTCTTGAAAAGATCTGGGTTCCAAGCAGTCTTCGGTTCCGTTCCGGTATCAGTCCGTGCCTTGTCGATTTATATAGTTTCGAATGTTCGTGCGACAGTAATTCCACTATTTATTTCGCTTTCTTTTTCATCTTATTTCTGCCAACTTTCCAATTTTTATCCTTAATTTCTCTTTCAATCCCAAGCACGGTCGCTGCAATTTACTTAAAAAAATAATTGAATTATATTATAGTTAAATGACCCTGAAAGTATTTAAGTTATAGTTACTCGTGGAATGCAAGTAAGTTACTCTCGGTGAGTTAATTCAGGCTGTTTGCGTTTAAAGCGGCCATACTAAGACACTGCTCCCCACAGACAAACTAATTAAAAGTACATGTTTTGCTCGCAGAAGCTGATAATCGATAGGCTACATACATAGTACATACATAATACATAGGCTACATAACATAAATGGTTAGGTGAACAGCGGAGCTCATGCAAATGCGGAAAAGAGAATACCTGAATGGAACCCAGAAGAGAAGCACATTTAACACCGGTGTTATTTGTATAATTTTATGACAACGAACCCCCCCCCCCCCCCCAAGGTTTATAAAAAGAGAAGTTAAAAGTTCTTGTTTGAGTACATTACGCATTCAATAGATATTAAAATGCACGCTCAACAAGCAGATACAGTAGAAACACAGCAGAAAGTACAGCTACGCCAAGTCACAGGCAAAATGTAACATCCGAAAGCATTTAGTTAATTAAATAAATTTAGTTACCGTAATTAATTTAATTTCCCAAAAATAGCGAATTATTGTAAGTTAGTCCTCACAATTAGTTACTTCCCAGCTCTGCCCATGGATTAGGAGGACACGAGGACAGACATCTGTGGATCTCCTATCTCTGTGTTTCTCAAAAAGCAAAACAAACAAACAAAAGAAAAACATCCACCCACCCGGTGCCAGCGACCCTTGCGTAGAAGGAGAGGGTGGAGGGAAGGAAGAAAGAAAGAAAGCAAAGGAGAGCATGTGTGGGTTCCCCTGGCAAGCTACACGGTGAATCCACTCCCGGAAACTGATTCATTCACCCGATGACTCGGTGAGAAACATCGTACAATTTAGGCACAACGTGGCCCCAGCCAGACGGCGAGAAAATTGTCGTCACCTAGCCCCCCCCCCCCCCCCCCCACCTCCTCCTCCTCCTCCTAGATGACTCGTCACGTGCACGGGTTGAACAGAGAAAAACTTTTGTTTTGTGATACACTCTGGACGGTTCCGTACTAGATAGTATATAGATGCCAGGGATGGGCATAAATACATTTTTTGAGTATTTAAATATAAATACAAAATAATTTGTTGAAAGGGCTATTTAGATACTCTTCATAAATACTTTTTAACACGAGTATTATAAATACAAAATATAAATACGATATTTAAATACCGTAACTACTACCATAAATACTGTGACGAAAATGTCATCTGGAATTACAGAAATAACGTATGTCTGTACAGAAATACAGAAATTACAAATTTCAGAAATAACGAAGTCACTATATACTGTATTTAGGGGCATTTATAAAGTATTTAAAAGAATAAATACCCGAAAACTAGTATTTAAATATGAGTATAAACACATTTTTCGAGTCTGTTTTTAAATATAATATATAAATACATGCATTTATATTTTAAATAGCATTTTAATTACAATGTATTTAAATACTGCCCATCCCTGGTAGATGCTAATGGTTTACTATATCGAATGTAAGATTCTTCGTTTTCGGGTTAAACCCGATTTTTCACGATACAAATTTTCAAAAATTCGGGTAAAACCCGATATCTACCCGAAATCGTTGCGGTCCTTCAACTTGTCGTTCCCGGTAAAGCGTCGGAGAAGTGAACCCTAATATCAGCAAAGAGAGCTACAGTCAACCCTCGATTTATGAACACCCTCGGTTCCCCGAAAAATCGTTCATAAATCGAGGGGTTCATAAATCGAAAATTCCGTTAAGTGAGTACTATCGAGCAAATGGAACAGTATTTCCGAGTTGATATTCTGTTTATAATGCAATATATTGTGTAATATTGCTTCGGACCATGCCTTCTGCTGTATCAGTCTCACAAAACACAGATGCTAGCGCATTCACACTCTGTTTATTATGCAATACTAAATAGTTTAATTTTGCTTTGGACCATGCCTTCCGCTGCGTCAATTGAGGTCAGGAACACTTCTGTAAAAACCCGTTTGTTGTTCGGATTTCGAGGGGTTAAGAACCCAGGGTGCAATACCTCGAAAACGTTTTGTCTGTTCAGGCGTCATTCATAAGACCACGAATAATCCCTTTGAAGGTTTTTGTTGACCTCGGAACGATCCGTTCATAAATTGAGGGCAAAAACGCTGGGCAACTCCTAGTTAGGGTTGCCACCAGGCCGGTATTATACCGGCACGGCCGGTTATTTGGGCGCTCTGCCGGCTGCCGGTAGGAAGGTGATACCGGCAGCATTTTGCCGGTATTTGTGGCTGAATACCTTTCATAAGGGCTTTTACGGGATTTTCCCTTCAACATTCCACTACAGCTTAAATAAATATGGAACACACACCCAGCTCGGCAGTCACCAGTCGTTTTCTTAGTTATTCATTCTTATTATTATTATCATTGTTACTTCTAGCATCAGTGATACAGCCACACACAGGAACATGTTTCCTCGTATTATCTTGAGCGAGCGCTCTCTCTCTCTCTATGTGTGTGTGCTCGTCCACCCCTCACCCACTTTCCCTTTTCCACAAGCCCTTCCTCCTTTCCCTCTATTCCACCCTCTTTCCCTCAGCCGGTATTTTTCGCTACGAAAGGTGGCAACCCTACTCCTAGTTCGTTCCCAGAAATTCCGTTCATTATTCGAATATCGAGGTTCATAAAACGAGGGAAAAATGCATGTAAAAAGTTTGGTTCCTCGTGCTAGTGCTCATAAAACGAGGGAATTCATAAATCGAAGGTTCATAAATCGAGGGTTGACTGTATTTGTGACAACCCTATTTGTCCTCCGTTTACGTTTCGTCAAAGACGGGCTTTTGTGGAGCTCGTGTAGAGTGTTTGAATACCGCGTGTCATTCACTATCCCAGTTCTTACCGGAAACATAAAGATTCTTGTTTCTCGTCCCAGTATCACAGCAATGGCTTGTTTCGTATGCCTTTCGGTTCGTCCGAAATTTCCACGGTGACATATCAAAACAGAGATCATAGCGGCCGATTTCTCCCCGAATCCTCGTGTATAAATAGCGCCCGATTTTTCCCTCCCGAATTTGACAAAATCATAAAACCCGAAAACGAAGAACCCTAAATTGGTACGCTATCGCCTATCGCTATCCATTTATGTGACGTCGCCCTGGGCATATCAGGAATGGTGTCATGACATCACCCGGTGGTCGCTTCTGAATGCTGTTGACCCAACGCTTTCATTTGACATGCCAAGCGGTTTCCCTCGCCTGTTTACGTCTCTAGTGCGTCGTTTACGACTTAGCGTCGCATTCACCCCTGCACTCCGGTATAGGCTGGGCCACAGCACCACGGCGCTGTGTACAACTTGTGGTTTACCGGCAACAATCCGACACATTCTCGAAGACTGCAGCCAGTACGTACGCGAGCGACGGGCCTTTAAATCTCAACCTGAAATGCTGGATCAGAGGCCATTCAACATCTGCAAAGTTCTCGGCCCATGGAGTAACCCTGGACACCAGTGCCGTGCACTTGGCGCTCTTCTTTCCTTTCTGAGGGCCACCGGCCTCCTTCACGAACTGTAGGGATTTCCTTCCCTCGTCATCCTTTCATGTGAACCTTTTTGGAATGGGGTAGGGTCCTGCACTCAACGCAGGGAAACATCCCACATCATCATCATCCATTCATCTATGTTGTTGTTGTTGTTGTATCCATTTATGCCACGAACGCTGCCCCTTACGTACGCAAAGGCGATATAGGCGATTTATCACAGCAGCGAACATAACGTTCTTCGTTGTAATCGGGTAACTTTGATACAGCGTTATACCTCTGTCGAACGGGAGATTAATGTCACTTTGTCGTTATAGGACCTCTGTGGCGAGCCTTTCATTTGATGCAAATACACTCTCTCAAAAAAAAAAAAAAAAAAAAAAAACACTCTCTCGCGCGGAGAGGAAAAAGACAACGAAAGAAAGGAAATGCTATTCTGAAGCGCAGCGGTGATGGCGCTCCTAGAGAGTATACGATGGGATGCTGCACTTCAGTGCGACAGCAATGTTGCAATGTTTTAGAACTTGTCTCAGTTGTTGACTCAAGGATAGAAATAGGCAAGATAGGGTTAACAAGCGGGCTAAATGGTCAGGGGAAGTTTCGGAAGATGAGTACACAATTTTCTGTGGCTCATCTCTTAGAGTCAACAAAAAAAAAAAAAAAAAAATAATAATAATAATGAAATGACGTCAATGACGACTCGCAAAGTACCAGGACTACATGCACTATACCAATCGGCATATGCGTCAATTTCTAATTAGCTAGAGATCAAAAACTGTTTAAAAACAACATGAAAGCGATACAGATAAAATGGTTAAAAAGCAAGCGAGCTGGTGGCTAAGATCCATGACGAAAACCCGAGACTGGGAAATCTCAGTTTCATCTCAGTTTCATCTCAGGGAAATCTCAGTTTCAACAGCTCCTGATCACGAACGGGTTCATATTGCACGCTCAACAAATAAATCATAGCCAACATGAAAATCGACCGCTTAATTTGACTGAGAACGAGCAAATGGTACGTTCATAGTTGCGAAGTTCTCCTTTTTTGACGTAAAAATTAACACACTCGTAAAACCGCCACGAGTACAGCAGCCTATATCGGCCTACGCACATTGACCTTAACATTTTCTTTTTGTTTTTCGTTATATTTGATGCGTCCGTTTTTACTGCTGTGCTCCCTTATCACCACAGAGATTACATAGTCCTCACAGGTGCACACAGGAGTGAGTTCTCGAATTAATTCGATAAGCGAAGGCCAAATTCTTGTGCACATCATTGTGTTCCCATGTAGCGGTGAACGAATGACAGTGAGTGTGAATGTCATTCGCCGGAAATGACATTCGATTTCCGGTACGACAGGCGCATTACAATTTGTTGTTATGCGCATATGCGATGAAAGCATCCTGTCCTTTATGTCATTCTTGCTTTTGCGCTCGATGGCTTTGGTAACAACAACAACAACAACATCATCGTCATCGTCGTCATTGGTTACGCTTTTTTTCTCTCTCTCCGCGTTGCGTTTGTGTAGGTGAAAGGGCGCGCCGTTGTCGGCCTCACGGTGGTGGGCAACGTCACGACTGACTCCCTGGGGGAATGTGCGTCCTGGGCCGACTTCTAAGGGAACTGTGCCGACATATGTCTGAAAGCGCCCGAGGAAAACGCAGGAAAAACCCCAGACAGCACAGCCGGCACCGGGATTCGAACCCGGGTACCTGAAAACGGGTTCCGCAATTCATATACAGTAAAACCAACCAACCAAGCTAACCAGAATGCCTTGTTTGTGTCAGCTAGACAAAACTGTGTATACGATCTACTGTTACGTTTTGAGACACAAAATTAGCGATACGCATTCTTTGACGATCCCACAGGCATAATCACCTATAAATGTTGATATTCGATAAAACTCCAAGCATCATCATCATCATCACCTTTTGACATTTCCCATCGTGTAAGGCGTATCTTGTTTACATGCCGGTGGCGACACTGCATTGCCCAAGGATCGCGCTACAGGATCTACACCAATACACTTGTCTCGGTAGCACAACACCAGTAGTTGCTTTTACACGTTTCAGTGTAGTACGTAAGCACACTAATCAACTAACTTTGTCTCAGAGTTGGAATGGCAACTCCTATCATCATTTAAAAAAAGTTGTTGTTGTTGTTTCAGTGCGAGGTGTCCCTGATATGCAATTTGAAGTGTTGCTTTTTTGTAGAATATACGTACAATTGCTCACCGGACAATTGCTCACGCCACAGAACCGCTGAAGCCAGACAATTGCTCACCGCCTCTGTCACCGCACTTATATGTAATTTTATTTCGCGGTTTTATGTGATGTGATTTTATTTATCGTTTATGGTGCTCTTATACTTGACTTTTTATTTGTTAGCTGAACTTGGGTGCACCTCGAAATAAAGTGATCGAAATCCCCATTTCAAAACAAACTACTGTAAATAAATGTTATCTGGCTATACAATGCACAGTTGCGCGCGGGAAACTGCCAACAGCGAACTTAGACTAACCTGGACATAGCGGTGCAAACACTGAACTTGGACCAACCTAATAATAAACTAACCACCGTACTGTTCAGTCGTCTCCGCCCTACTAAGCCTAACGGGCGCTAAAAGGTGGCTTTCGTTCGCTAAACCGACTTGGACAGATATAGAAAATTCGTTAATTTTAGTGGTTAAATAATGATGTGATTTTAAATCTTCCCCTTCTCGTGTCTTGGAAGATCCTGGTGACGCAGGCATGAGCGTAAAGAGACGGGGACAAGGTCACTTTGGAAAATTGCGCACTCTTTATTCATAGGTCATGATTTTTTTTTCTCAGGGTCATCATAATATGAACCTGTGAACACCCGCACAGTCCGCAGCGTCCGTCTCCAGGGAAGGAGGTGACGTGGTTGCACGCTTTGCCCCCCTGGAAACACTTTGCTGCCCCCCCCCCCCTTGGGAAATAATCCTCTAGGAACGCCCCATGGACGGAGATCCTGACAAAGACGCTTCAGGTGTGCCTTCAAGTGGACGACCTCTCGCCTCACCCTCTTCAATGGTGGATTCCTAGATCTATTTGAAGCCACTTACACATCTAAAAAAGAAGTTCAGCTAACATAAAAAAGTCAAGCGCCAAAAACGCGAAATAAAATCACAAGTGTGGTGAAAGAGGCGGTGAGCAATTGTCCGGCCTCAGCAGTTTTTGGTGAGCAATTGTCCGGTGAGCAGTTGTCCGGTGAGCAATTGTCCGCGCCCCCAAGTTTACAAGTGTCGAAACGGTTCGTCTCTCTCCTTTGGGTTTCCTGCGCGTTCGCAAACACCCAGCACCTTCACGATACTAAAATTTATCTCGTCCAAACGGCGAAAGACAGATTTCAATTTAGCCCTTTGTGGGTGTGTACCTCTGCGCTGGGCATTATGATGTGTTCCGTATGTATTCATCGGTGGGTACATAACCTCGAGCGCTCCATGCTGGGGCGTTGCACGAGGGGAGGCGGGGTGTCAACAGTACAGTGATGTATACAATGCAGACAGAAAAATTACACTCAGTAAATGCCAAGGAAAACTGGAGGCTCCTTTCTAAACACGTTATAATCTGCAATGATGGCAGTAGCCAATGTAAAGTACACTGTAAGAACAACGTGTCTTCATATTATCGTTGGGACTTTAATCCGGCTAATGTACGTAAAGCTTCGGTCAACCTTAACAATAACCACTGGAAGAAAAAAAATCGTTCTCATTTCCCAGCACTATAACAGCCAACCTTGGGGGAATGTTAAGTGAACAAAATCCTCGCGTTAAACTAACGGAACAATTTTGTTCAATTAAGATTCCCTCGTGACCCCAAGGACCGCTCTAATCACGCTCGGAAACGAGACCTTCAGTGTTATCATTAAGGTTGACCGGAGCTCTACAAACGCAACGTCTCCATATCAGTTTTTCTTCAAATACGACGTAATCTATATACATGCAAAGCAGGTACGATAGCACGTGCGCGCCAACAATAATCGTCTATACCGCGTTGAAGCCGCGAACGTCTCTGATTGTGTGAATACACATACGAGAAGACCTGGGCTGGCGGCACCGTGGCTTGGCCAAGCGCCCGGTGACTTTCGAGGAAGGGTGACGTCAAGGCAGCGTCCTTTGGCAGTCTTTTTCTCGCGATGAGCACCCCGTCTGAAGAACCTGGCTTCTCAATTCCCCTAAAAAACAGGGGGTGCCGGCGCCAGTAGAACATTGAGGTCACCACCCAGGGCGGAGCCGTTTACAACAGCGATTACGCTAAGGCTTCCCCTGCAGCATGCGACCCCGACGACGCAGTGTTCTGCGTATAAGGCGGATCGCACGAAAAGCCCGTGAGGCGAATACGAAGAATATACTATAGCGCGTCTTAATGCAGCCACTAAAAAAAAGGGTATACGCCCATATCTGCAGATGCCACGGTAATTCATGGCCACGACTTATTTGTTTGTTGTTCTGTTGTCCGATGTAATTCTTGGAAAGGGCACTTCTATCAGCGGGTGATACTGTATAATTCATAATGTTTCGCCAGTTAGCCTTAATTTCGTATCAGTTTTGCTGGGAATAGCAAGCTGCCGTAACGTAGGCTAACCTTTCCCTCCCCTTTATTTTTTAGAGTAAACATGATCCCCCCCCCCCCCGGTATGTCGACTCCGGGTACGGTATAATACGTTCAATCTCTCCCTATTATTTTTCTTCATCAACATCAACATCATCATTGTTTATGTTGTCGTCTGAATAATTCGCGAGTCATGGTTGGGGAACATATCGCGGGAGAACAGAATCAAATAGAATAGAATAGAAGTGGAAAGAAGAAAAATGGCAACGTAGGTCGCACTGCCGTGAGAATCTCCCCGGAGGAGCAGAACTCCCATTCTTGGCGTTCGAACTCGTGTCCTCAACCTCCTCGTCCTCAACATCTCTCTCAGCCTACGCTTCCTCGTAGTGTAGCCCGTAGATTTTGTTTGTTCCATAAAATTTATTATCACATCATCATCGTCGTCCGCAACTCTCTAACTTCCAGGCCGCAGTACATTTCATCACGGCCACGGGGCCACCCCACCCCACCTCACCACACTTCACCTTTCCCTTTCCTTTTTTTACTTTGCATTAAACATATCCCCCCCCCCCCTCACGGCTGGATCACGTACAAAAGGTAGAAGTTCCTTTCTGTACAGCTGAAACCCTACTTTGATCGCTTTTTACCGAGAGTATATCACTGGAATGAAACCGCCTCTCTATTACATCTATTACCGATTCTTTCACAATTCAAAAAAAAAAAAAAAAAAATCATGATGTTACTATCTCCATAACCTAGCTTTTGTTTTTTTTCTTCTTCTTTTGTTGTTGTTGTTGCACTATTTGTATATCTGTGTTGTAATGTCAACTAACTCCTTTGTGTTTTTGTATAATTTTGTATTATTACCCGTTCCCTTTCCTTCAACCCCTGAGGGTGCTTTAAATAAATAAATGTAGAGTTCCTATGGAACCAGACAAGGTAGATATGTTTGCTCTCCGAAGCCAACCCCGAGAGAATTTTCCCCGTTTTTTTTTCCCCCTTTTCGTCTAATAAATATCACCCCCCCCCCCCCCCCCGAGAGAATGATTTTATTCTCTTCGTCCTCTTCCTCTCGTGCACTCACACTTCCTCTCTTACAATAAATAAATAGATATCCCAGAACTGACAACAAGTGCGGAATGACAAAGTGGCGCTGGAATGGAGTGCGGAATCGATGTTCCAGTGGTTGCAAATGTTACCTGGTGTGTGTATCAGTACAGTGACAGTTTCTTTTTAAGTTGCGTGTTAGCGCCGCGAAGCAACTGTGGCTATGAGCGGCGTATAGGGATGTGGACAGATGGAGAGAGGAGAGCAGGAAGGAGTGGGGGTATACGTTTATTAAGAAAAAAAAGAAAGAAAAGGTCAGCCAGGCAAAGAGCCGGCTTGTTGTTCAAAAAAAGAAGAAGAAAAAAAAACGGAAAATACAAGGACATGGGGGATTAGTATATGCGTCCTGGGCCGACTTCAGCAGGAACTGATTGTGACAGTGCTGCAATATATTGTACTCACTAGAAGTCACTTTGTAGTTTGTGGAACGTGCCCTGAGTCACAGCCACTTTGTAGTTTGACAAACATGCCCTGAGTCACAATCACTTTGTACTTTGTGAAACGTGCCCGGAATCACAAATTAAGTGACGAACTTCCTCACTCACCCACCGACGCTACATGTAGTTCTTGTGAAACTTATTCGTCATGAAATTCCAGCCCAGTAAATCTCCGCTGGGCTCCCTATTTCTTTCTCATTTTAATTTCCAGCAAAAATGACGACCACGAAATGGGCTAATAATTACGATCCCACCCCTCCCCGCAAAGGGTGCTACTTTTACAGTATTTTCTCCCTTTTCGCAAGTCCACAGTTTGCATAAAAACCAGAGTTCGAGGTAACTCGTTACTGTAACTAAGTTCCTTTTTTTTTCTTTGGCAACTTGTAACTTAACTCGGTACTTTTGCGCCGTGGTAACTTTCAGGAGAACTCGTTTCTTTTTCGAGTAGCTTTGCCAAAGTAACTTAAGCCAAGTTCCAAGTTACTTTTTAAATTCACTTATTATCTTGCTTTCTCTCCGGTATGGCATTTTAGGCAATAAAACGTGAACTCCGTAACAGAGAGTTATATTTCAGGATGAAGAACGTCATTATGAACTTAGTTACATTTTTCAAACAGTAACTTAACTCGTAGCGAGTTCTTTCCGACGGGTAACTTCTCAGCCTATGGTAAAAACACTATTATCCGGCGATGGTTTGTCTATGATCATGATCGATATCCATTAAAACAGTACGTCAGCCAAATGAATTGCGAAACTGGATGATTTACGCGCTCAAGAACCCCAAATCAAATTTTTTCCTCTCTCTCTCTTTAAATCGACTGTCATATCGCTCTCACCAAGTCGATTCATTACTTCATGTGCTGGGATTGGTCGCTTACATCACTTAACATGTTGCGCAGGATTAGACACCGACATACAAACAAGAACTCCTAATATTAAAACACACAGACTGAGAGAAGTACGAAACAGTCTCGGAGGTTTTAACATTATGAGTTGATTGACTGATTGATTGATTTGTAAAAGAAAAAAATTGAGATGTTACTCTCGAGCCACTCGGGACTGGCTACTCCAGGACGCGTTATTCAGAAAAGAAAGGGAAACTACACAAATATATACACTGTAATTCTAACGACCAGCTCGCTTGCTTTTTAGTCAATCTCTCCTTATACAAAAAAAAAGAAAAAAAAAAAAAGAAGTTGTCGCGCGATGTAAAACCATGTATTATTATTACCATAGAAAAAGGGAACACGCAGTGAGACACTCCAATCAACGATATGGTACGTCATTTTGTCCTCAACCGTCATCACTGAAGTCGTACGCTGTTGAGGGGAACAGCGGTGATCCAAGGACGTTCTGAATACGCTCTCTCTTTCTCTCTGACGTCACAAACAGTCAGAATTACACACAGTCAATGGCGACGTTCAGCTTTCCTAGTACTCTATTTGTGCTGGAAGTTGTTAACGCCAAGTGACTTCACTCGAAACACGCTATATGCCCTGCCTCGGCTGGGTCCGAGCCAACCTCTCTGACACCTTTAATTCACGTCCGCTATCGTTTTCAGTGAGCGACAGAAACCTGTATACACTCAAGATTAGTTGGGCAGGTTGGTACAAACCCATTATTAAGGCTCCCGGAAACGCAATTAAACACAACAACACAACAATAATTAAACAACACGACAGTAAGACAGTCGCACCTTTCAAAACTTTTACTGGGACACCACATATGAACGAATACGCTTCAAGATAAAAAAAAAAAAGAATATATTTAAATTAAGATAGAATTAGTATCTTGACGTGTATTTGTTCACGTGATGTCCTAGGAAAAAGGATTGAAAGTTGCAGTTCTCTTACTGTTGTGTTATTTGTTCAATTGCGCTTCCCCCGGCCGCCTTCACAATGAGAAGCGTGTATATTCGTGATGTCATAGTCTGCGCCCTCTCCCTTTTGACGATGTCATTGTCATTGTACTCTAATTATTCTCTGTTGAAGGGTCGTCGCTGGTCAGCGGACCAGAATTATTTATTACTGAGCATCAGGTACATCTAAACAGGATAATCCACACTGCCGTCTACACGGTAATATAAAAGAATATTACACGTACACGTTATCTAGACACTACAGAAACAAAGAAAAACAACGGAACGGACTAACATCTCCACTTTTTCTTTTACAGATCAATCAATCAATCATCGAGTTTTTTTTTTCTATGTCGTGAATTTTTGGTAAACTTAACTAAATAAATAGGTGAGTTTATGATAAAGGTATAATATCATTATAATTATTTATACACATCGAAATTGTTACAAATTGTTATTTACATAAAAGCAATAAATAACCCCGTAAAAAATAAGTCTTTGATAAAGTCTCCTTCAGCGTTATCTGAAGGGCCCATGGTTATCGGTTTTTGGTGACAAAAACACCCGCCGAATGTCTCTTTACAACATGAGAGAACTGATGTTCTGAGGCTGGAACAACATAGAAAGGACAAATACATACAAAGTCTCAATTTCCTAACTCAATTTCCGTCCTGCAGCTGGCTAACCTTTTCAGTGACTTTCATCTTTCGACTCTTTGCAACTTCGGCATTTCTTTTAATTTATTATCAACACCGATTTCCACATTCTAAAGAAATTGCATCGTTTTTAATCCCTTCGATTTCTGCCCAGAAACACGAACTCGTGACCTTTTCTCAGTATAGTATACAAACTCGAATAAGTGCATCTATTTTGATTAATCCAAAAATTACTGCCGATAAACACCAGCCGAGTTACCCCAACCACGGTCCCCCAAAATCCCATAAATATGAGGCGAGTATCGCGAGCAGCGAAGATGAACGAGTTCACCAATCGAACCGCCACGTGCAACGTTTGGAGTACAGACCACCGGCGAGGAGATTAATCCACGTGCGTCCGAGAAATGGCCAAAACGAAACTCACATTGCTCGGCTTGCTCTTGTGCTTGCTGGCCAGCCGTCCTTTGAGTACATCCAAGAAGGAAGCCATGACGCCGGGAGAAAAAACCACACGGACCACTACTCTACCACCAACGCTTCATTGCACGGACTGACTTTCAGCGCTCACTGAAATCCACAGTGACGGTACGTGACGGATGCCTCGGTGTGTCGCGCGCCCGCCGGCGAAAAAGGATGGGGCTTGCGCCATGGGCCAGGGTCAGGCTCACTGTGGGCGCCGCGGGGAGTGTGGTAGCGGGTGGATTCGTGGGGGATAGTCCTAAAGGGCCGACATCTTTTTTTTTTTTTTTCGTCGTATTGTCCCGCGTGTTTATTCAACGAGAGTCTTGGCGACAGTTTCACGACACGGGGGTGTTTCTTCGGAAACGTATCGCAAGCAATTTCTCGGATATTTCGGGTTAGCGCCGCGACGCAGCTGTGGCTATGAGCGGGGTGCAGACGCGGACAGATATACGGGGTGTTCCACCTAAAGTGATATATATATATATATATAAAAAAAACTTCTAACTGGCGATGTACTCGTCCGAGGATTGTGGGACTTCCTGCGATTACCTTTTCGGACACTTTCGCCACCATTGAGGAAGGCTTTGAACAATCTTTAATTGCGGGAAATTTATTTTTTTCAACTGAACTTTAAAAATTGCCAAGCGCACCTCACTTCTTTATTTATTTATTTTTTCACATAATTATGAAGTCATCCACGGATAACTACACACCCAACAAAAACTATATGCGCAGTATTACAACAGAAATAGTTTTAAAAAAATAATAAAATTTCCCCTTTAGCCCGCCTGCTTGATTGTCGCAAAGAAGGGCGCACAGAAGATGCGGGGACATACATTTCTTTGCCCCACTTTGACGTTGATGCTGGTGACAACCGTCTTATCACAAATGAAGCAAAACAAATGAAGAGGGGTAACACTTCCTCTTTCCCCATTTTTTTCTTTACTCACATCACATCACATCACATCCTCTTCATGAGGCACATTTCGCACGCACTTTGCGAAAATCAAGCAGGCGGGGCTAAATGCGTAATATTTACTATTTGAGGCAAGGCCTACGAGTTGTTGCTGAGTTCCTCTCCAGCACGGGGCTAATGAACGAACTCTAAAAGGACACCTTTTCCATCATCATCACTTTCTCATCCCTTCCACAAGCGCAATGGGGCAGTGTACCGCCATATAGCGGCGGGGAATGACCCACCACATCTTCATCCCATTTATGTTTGTGTATTTTCGGCTATTTCTGTTGCGATATTGTGCATAGTTTTTGTTGGGTCTGCGGTTATGGCCCGTGGAGGACTTCATATTTCTGTAAGAAAAAATTGAGGTTCGCTTGGCAATTTTCGAAGTTCAATTGACAAAAATATAAATTTCCCGCAATTAAAAATTGTCCAAAGCCTTCCCCAATTATTGTTGCAAAAGCTTTTAGAAGGTAATTGCCGAAAGTCCCACAATCCTCTAGCGAGTACGTCGCCAGTGAGAATCTTTTATCACTTTAGGTGAAACACCCTGTATATATAATTCCGCGTCAAGAGGTCCAACGCGTCAAGAGATCCATCGAGTCAAGAGATCCAACAGTGGATCTCTTGACTCGTTGGATCTCTTGACCAGAGGTTGGATCGCATGTCACGTGATCTGTCGGATCTCTCGTCTCGTTGGATCTCTTGACCCTAAACGGAATCAAATGGGTTAGAATGCGTCCTGCGCTGTACACTTCAGGGTAACTGATAGTGACACTGCTGCAATAAATTGCACTCACTGTAAGTCTCTTAAGTGTGTACTTTGTGAAACGTACGTGCCCTGAATCACAAATTAAGTGACGAACTTCCTCGCTCACCGTTGCTACATGTAGTTGTTGTGAAACGTATTTGTCATCAAATTCCGGTGCAGGAAGTTTTCTCACATTCTTTCGCTATTTTTTTTTCTTCTTCTAATTTTAATTTCCAGCCAAAATGGCGACCACGAAATGCGCTAAAAAATAAAATTCCCGCAAAGGGTACTAGTACTTCTACAGTATTTTCTCCGTTTTGGTGAGGTCACAATGTCTATCAAAACACTGTTATCCTGCGATAGTTTATCTATGATCATGATCGATATCGCATATAAATAGTTCGTCAGCCAAATGAATCGTGAAAGTGGACGATTTACGCGCTCAAGAACCCCAAATAAAGCTTTTTTTACCTGATGCTTTTACCAATATACCTCCTAGATAGTGGAAGGCCTGCGCACTGCCCAACTCACGCAGGCCTGTGTGAGCTTTGCGAGCTGCATGGAGCTTTTCTCTTGATCGCTCTTTCAATGACGTCATAGCAGCATCCACAGCAGGCCTTCGTGTGTGACGCTGTGTCACGTGGGGCGCAGGCCTGATGCTATCTAGGAGGTGTTGCCTTTACCCACCAAGCCTTGCTGGCGTGTTTGTTCTTATGCGGTTAATATTAAATAACGTGAAAGATCTATGAGAAGTGTATACAGATACCGTTTTTGCATGCGGGTCATACGGCGGGGCGTATATCCGCATATTTCAGAGTTCAGTTCAAGTTCTCAAATTTCATTTAATAAAAATTTAATTTAATTTACCGACTTCGAAATAACGTCCTCTGGAGGGATGATGTCAATGAATAAACGTTTTCAAGAACATTACACCTGGACCTGAAATTATTTAACGTATTACGCAAGAATATGAGCCTCTATTTTTCTTTTTCTTCTCGTTGTCAGGGTTAGAAGGTAGATGCACACATCTGCAGTACGAGTGTCAGCAACTTGCTCACATCTCCTGTCGTCTGCAACACCATGAGAGCCCTCAGGCAGGGATGGGGAGTATGGCATTACATCTCTCTGGTGAGTAATACTAATGAATACCATTTTGTGTATAGGAGTAAGGAGTAATGCACTGCCATCACCGTATTGACGGGTAATACGAAATGATATTACTCATTAGTTGGGTCGAAAACTCGGGTACAGCAGTTAGCAATTCTCTCAGGCAACGAAAATCCAAACGCTGTTCTTTTTTTTTTTTTTTCAGCCATTTTTGTGACTGACCAGCCCACCAAGAAGCACTGAAGGACAGAGTTTGGAGTTCTCTGGCGCAAGGATATCGAAGCAGAAGAACAGTCCCAAGTGGGGTCTTTGGACATAAACTTCTTACGTATGGTTGTTCATTTACATTGTGCGTGCTGTTCTCATCGCTTGACGAAATCACTCATAGGTAACGATTTTGGTGAAACAAATTCTATCATCGGTATAATATGTAACGAGGTATATAAGAGACTGATCATGTCTCTTGATGATACAGGTTGTAAAGATAACAGATTACGGAACATGAGAGCGACGTACTCTTCGCCGGTGCGACATCCTAGCGGCTGCCGGAAGCGGGTGAGTTCACTGTTTCGGAGGGAGGGAAGTGTGCGCTGTTAGCGACACACAGTGGTAGTTCCGGTGTCGCTTGGGTTGTGCCCGGGAAGTGGAAGCTACCGCTGTATGTCGCTAACAGCGTACCCTTCCCAGAGCCGTTTATAGGGAGAGTTTGGCCATTAGGAGGAGCCTAACTTCGAGCGCGTCATGTGACGTCACGGCTAAGCCACCTCCCTCGCCATGCTCTATTGTTGTCCCGTTGTCAGCCGGTCGCTGACGCCATATTGATGCTGATCGTTGTTTACGATTCAAGGAGGGAAGACACGTGCTTACATTGTCCTTCGAAAGCCCTTCGTCCTTGAACTCTTTCAGTTTGGCAACAAAGCCTCCCTTATCACAGGCGGCTGTGGGTCATACGCCGGTTATTCCTGTAGATTGCATTCATTGCGACAACAAAGCTGACGGACAGCATCAATATGGCGAGCACCAGATGGCTGATAAGCAGATTCTGCTTGGATTCAGGCTTTTTGGGCGGCGCAACGACGACTCTGAGGTCAAAATAGGCTCCACCCACGAGGCGGCAAAAGATAAGAGAATGGCCAAACTCTCCCTATAAATGGCTCTGACCCTTCCACCACTCCGAAACAGTGTGAACTCACCCGCAGGGTGTCGCACCGGAGAAAAAGTACGTTGCTCGCGTGTTCCGTAAGCTTTTATCCCAACCTGTACGTGCTTCAAACAGCACATAGCTTCGAACACACACTTCACCATAATGCGGTGTCTGCAAACAGGGTAAGGTTTGCACCGGCGACGTTGTCTTAAGCGGCTATATGGCGTTCGAGACACACCAGACAGTTTCCAGTAGAAGAAATCTGAGACTACTATCTGATGTACCACTTTCTTGGTTGCTGAAGATCCGATGAGGGCCAAGGTCAGACACACGTGTCGGGCACACTTGGCGCGGGTCCCAATTGCTAGGAGACATGTTCCCGACTTCAACTGAATGCCATATGACAGTTGAAGAAAAGGCACCAGCGTTGGGACTCGAACCCACACCCTCCTTTTGCCTTTTCTTCAACTGCCACCATTCAACTGAAGTTTCACACTGCGCGTTGTGAGGCTTGTGTCGTGTTTGTCCTTCTGTGTTTAGCTGCCTCATCTACTATAATGTTCTCGACGTTATTCTGTCACCTGATACCGAATTCTAGATAACTGCGTGCAGTTCTCATGGAAGTCGGACCGTTCCGATCGTTCTTGTTAGCTCGGTCTCTGTTCTGGACAAGCAGCACATGATGGGCAGGACATGCAAACCGACGTGTGTTTTCCCCCCCTTTTTTTCCTTTTTTGTTTCTCTACCAGATCTGGAGTAGATTGTCCTGCGGTGAGCAGGCTCACATCTCCTTTTTTTTCCCTCCTACCACAACCACCACCACCACCACCATCATCATCATCACGAGCCAGGCACAGCTGTGCGCTCCTCCTATAGCTTGCAGGTATAATATATTATGTTCGCGTATGGCAGCGTTTCCCAAACTTCTCGTACTGTCGGACGCCCCAAAACCACTGATAATCCACTCAAGGACCCTCGTTAAGTACCATTGATGTCGACATAAACACGGGACGTGAAGAAAGAAAAGGAAGAACAAACAAGGCACCGCCATAGAGGAAATGAGAAGGCTGTGTATATTTCGGGCTTCTTGAGTATCGACTATATCGTCATATATCAATGTCGTCCCCCTGAGAGATGACATGACCAGCACTCGCCAAGACGGTATTCGATCGTCGCGAACCCCAACGAAGAGATCTCGCGGACCCCCAGGGGTCAGCGGACCACACTTCGAACCTCTCGCCTATGGCATCAAACGACATCTTTATTTTGGGATGATGAGTGGAGAGTTTCATCGCCAGGGGCGATACTCTACCCAATTGCTGGTGCTCATGTGGGGAATGAAATATTGAGCCCCTTCACAATATAAGGATCCAAGTCCTGTGGTGCCCAAAAGGGTCAAAAGAGCTTTGAGGGAAGAGCGCTGGTGGGCTAGATTTGACCGGGGACCAAACAATTTTGAGAGAGCTATGGCATCAAGAATTACGATACACGCATTTACTTTTCGAGCTTAATCGTATGGAATATATTCTGCAGGCAACGACGGCTCCGATAAAAGCTGCGGAATCACAAAAAGCAGCGAGCTATTCCAATCACGGCTGTGCTGTACCGCATATCGATCCAGAGACGACATAGCGTGCCACACGAACGCAAATTGCATTCTGGACATGCAGGAAGGAAGGAGGCGCCCTTATGGATATTCGAGAGAAGAGAAAAGTGTGGAGCAAGAGCACTTACAAACGGGGGCAGGTTTCAGCTTACTTGATGCCCTGCAAGGGTCACGTTAATACCCCGGTCACACGGCAAGCCGAATGGCATTCCCAGCGAATGGCAATCGCACCGAATGTCATTCGTTTGTCTCCCATCGAGCTACACGCAGAAACAGAATGTCATTCGCAAATGATGTCAATGTCGATAATTGAGACACCAGGGCCGAACATATGAAGCATTATACAGGTACATTAGTTCTATGAAGCATTATACGTGCATATCAGTTATATTTTGAGTTCTTTTGCTCGAAACTAGCGAAGCATTAGATTAGTTCACAAATTCGTTGCTTTTTCAGTCACTTAATCGGCTAAGTACCACAGGGAAAGACAACTAAGAAGCCTATCTGGACACAACCTTGGCAATATGTGGCGACTTGGAACGAGGGTAGTTCTCCGAGAAACAGTGTTCAGCCTTCCCTCTTCCGTGTCAAAAGTTATCAAATTCGTGATAAAATAGAGAGTTTTAGTACATCGTACGCAAAGGCGATAGCGTACGTAACAGATAGCGTTGGTGGTTCTGCGCACTGCGCGAAGCTCTCTTTCTGTTATGGGCTATGGGCATGCGCAGAACAATCAACGCTATCCCTTACGTACGCAAAGGCGATAGCGTACGATGTACTAAAACTCTCTAATATTGGAGTACAACTTTTTATCGTCTTTCATTTCTTCGAACGGTTTATCGTTGTTGTTTTTGCCGCCTCTCTACTGCGAAGGTACGCTGTCGGCGCGAGAGGAAAAAGCGAATGAGTTCCCCGAACTCATTCGCTGGGCGAATATCATTCGCACGCATTGCCATTTGATTTCACCGTGTGCAACGAAACGAATGTCATTCGCTGGGAATGACATTCAATTTGCCGTGTGACACCACTTTGGGAGCAACCTCGACACGCTACAATCACACCTCTCCACGAATTGCGGAACTCCAACGAACCACCGTCGATCTTGAGAGACCATTCCGATTGGATGAGAAGACCTCTGCCAGGCTCTTCATCAAAGCGTTTTAGCGCGGCGAGGCAAACCTTGCCGACAAGGACCCTACAGACGTGGACAGCAGGAAGGAGTTCGGTGCGTCTTGGGTCGACTTCAAGGGCAACTGTGCGAACAATCGCCTGGAAAATCTGTCAGGAAAACCAGGGAAAACCTCAGGCTGCACAGCCGTTGTCGGGATTCGAACCCCTGTCACCTCCAGGCCTCGGCGTGGAAGGCAATCATCCTAACCACTGCGCGCCACGCGAGCTGGTTCTCTACCGAAGAAACGTCACCGTGACGTAGTCATGACGTTGGTAGACATAGTGAAACCGAAACAGCGCGAGCGGGATGTCGCTTCTTTTATTAGTGGTGTAAATGAGGTAACTTTTTAGTCGCTTCGGTGTTTCCACAAACATGCACTTCGCGTTCCCTGTCCACTGCGGAAAGATAAGAAGGCTCCACTAAAGGGTTGCATCGTCTCGAAAGTCAATGTCGTAATCCTGTGAAGAATCTGGTTTGTTAGTATACGGCTTAGTTCGCGTTTGCTTTGTAGAGAAATACTAACGTGTGTACCCCAAGGGAAACGCGTACTCTTGAGACCCTTGCACATGGAAGAGCCCGCGGTGGCCATCTTTAGAAAGGGCTACCGAAAAGATAGAGCTGCCGGTGGGCAGCAGCAGAACAAGGCCGTACAACTAATAATATGTAAGAAGTCACACAAAATTCGTAGAATATCCAGTGCTATATTTGAGTTGGCTTTCTTGTCACTTATTGATTTTTTACTATTGTAGTTCCAGTCGACCAAGTTGGCGGCGCTGTTGTACCATTTGACGTCATTTGTTTGTAAACAGGGAGAGGTCAAACGTGCCGGATTTTGTTGCTCTGTAGCGGGTTCGGGTGCTCTCTCCCGATCGACCGGTTGAATTAATCCGTATAGGGTTTATTCACTGGCGTCACCTCGCCGCCATACTGTAGGTCCCTCGAAGTTATGTTCGCGCATTTGTTCGCTGCCATATGCTTTTTGGATTTGGATTTGGATTAACGTCGAAAACATGGAAATTGTTTGGATATAATACAAATCACAGAGCACAATAACTTTGAAACACCAAATATACGGTGAGCATGATATGGGCAGCGGCTTGGATGGGACCTACAATATGGCGGCCGATGCAGCACATCTGCCTGCAAGCGACAGTGGCGGTCTCCTGCGGATGACGTCATGTGAATAAACCCTATAGGCTTTGGTCACGTCCTATGGAAGCTCGCACGAACGACTGGATGTATTCAGTGCCGTGGACGCACTAAGCCAAGAAATAGACCTCTCCCTGTTTGTAAACAAATGACGTCATAGTGTTCGGCAGCGTCACCAGTTTGGTAGAGTTAGAGGCGAATCAGGTCGCGCTCGAAAGCCACGGTCTTGAGGGAATTACGATGGTCCCTGAAAGGGACGCGACCTTCGATCCTACTTTTCTTTCAATAGGAGGCAGCGAACAAGTGCCCATGCATTCGTGGAACCCAGCCCTCGTCTTCCGATTTGTTTCGGTTTCAGTCTGTCTACCAACGTCATGGTGACGTTTCTCGGGTAGAGGTCTATTGCTGATGTTCGTGTCCACTGCCGCACGCTTGTCTGGCATCGGGTTTCAAGTTCAGTAACCACGAAGGGCCCTTGGCGAATAAACAGGGCGCGTGAAGCAGGAAAGCGTTTGCAAAGGGACCTCTTCCATAAGCGATCGTGTGGTTCGTGTTCTACCGGTTTTCTTCTTAATACTATCTGGCACCGTAGAGGTGTGAAGCTTTAAAAAATTAGCGGTCTCCCTGCTGACGCAACGATGAGTAAAGAGACAGCAATTGCTGAACTCCTAAGAAAATTGTTTTTTTTTAATTGACCATTTTCGCATACGTGTCGTATCCTAGCGGCTGTCCAGCGAACCACGCTCGGCCAACATCACCTATACAAGAGAAGGCCTCTCCAATATCCCCTCGCCCTCGCGATACGTCAGCGTATTCAGATTGTTTCCCTCCAATGAAGCGCGTGTCGTCTGCTTCGCCGGGACACCGCTTTCGCACAATTGGTCGACGAGTAGGATGACGTTACGAGGAGCTGCGCTGGCCTTCTGTCGAGGTGGTGTTGGCTCGGCGCGGGCCAAAACAAATCCACGTTGGTAGCACAAAGGACCAATACCGCTCCGGAGTTGGACCGACGAGCTCGCGCCGTTCGTGCGGTCTCCCCACTTCTGTCCCCCCCCATACTGCGCCATCTAGTGAAGACGGACATGACCGTCTCCGGCGCCTCAAGGTCATGCGCATAGACCGTTGTGAAAAAAAGGTCCATAGCGTGTAACGGGGGTTTGCAGATATGGATCAGATGTAGGAGCAGAACTGCACTGGGTTATGATATAATGCCACAGATGATAACTTTTTGTTTAAATTCCGTGTTAGCGCAGCGAAGCAACTGTGGCTATGAGCAGCGTACAGACGTGGACAGATGAACAGAGGACAGCAGGAAGGAGTGGGGGACAGGTGGGGTTAGTATGCGTCCTGGGCCGACTTCAGGGAAAACTGTGCCGACATTCGTCTGGAAAGTCTTCGGAAAACCCAGGGAAAACCTCAGACAACACAGCGGGTGACAGGATTCGAACCCGTGTCACCTCCCAGTCTCGGGGTGGAAAGCTATCATCCTAACCAGTACGCCACGGGAGCTGGTAGAGAGAGAGTAACGCGGTGGGGGGTTTTGCGTGAAGAAATAGTCGCCCGGTGTGAAAGTGAAGGAAGCGCGAGCCCGCAATTGGCCCCTCAATGAGTTTAGAGGTAGCACAACAAGGCAACCCTGCGCGGGAACCGTGCACGTGCGACTACTGAAGGTTTTTTTTCTTCTTACAGCGGAGGGCCAGGAGGACCTATGCGCTGAGAGTAACACTATTGCACAAAAAGAAGTGCTGTCACGCTTTACCAGATCGTTACGTTTCAGCGTGTCGAGCTCACAATCAAACTCAAAGCCGGCTGTTGTTGCCGGTGGCAGACACCTCTAGTGAATGATGCATAAATCTAGAGAAGAGGAAGTTACTAGACAAGAGGAACTCGTTATCAGTTAAATGTACTGTAAAGCAGCTGGCAAGCTGTTTATATTGGCAGCGGAATTTGAAAGCTTATTCCGAAAGAAACCCACATTGCAAATCTTATGTGCGACAGAGAACTCTAAATATTTTCTAATCACGACTGAAATTGCGGTGGAACAGAGCCGTTTATGAGGAGAGTTTGGCTATTCTGTGACATTTTACCGCCCGGAGGTGAGGAGCCGCCGTGACGTCAGAGACGTTTTCGCCCCGCCCACTTGACCGAAATGAAAGGCGAGCCGTGTCGGCACGGACGGATTTCAAGGCTGTGCCTCTGCTCCAAAATGGAGGAATGGGAGATTTCAAGGCGAGATAGCTCTGATCCAATATGGTGACATCGGCCTTGGCACCTCCCATCGTGTGACGTCAAATGGTGCGCTTTGGGAGAGGCTCCTCCCAATGGCCAAACTCCCAATAAACGGCTCTGTGGTGAAAAGGCGCGGGGCGACGCCTGGTGGGAAGTAATCGCCCACTCGTCGAGCAACAGTGTTATATGTCCCCTCCCCTCTACCGGCTAAGTCATGGGACAGAATCCGGCTTCTTGAACTTTCTTTGAAAAGTTTGTTCAAACGAGCTAGTTCCTGACATATATTCTCTCAAAATGCAAGAACATTGGTACATAGTACAAATAAGTAAGGTAGTTGTCAGCAGATTCACCATGAGAGTCACCTACACAAAAATGCACCACGTCCGACGAGCCGGCGTGGTGATGGTAACGGTCCACAGATGTCGCTGTACGCTCCCATTGTCAGCAGCGTCTGAGGAAAACCCAGGAAAAACCCCAGACAGCACAGCCGGCACCGGGATTCGAACCCGGGTACATATCCCAGTCTCGACGACGTTAGCCATCAACTGTTGCATGACGAATTGACCATTTGCGTGAGATGTGGCGCTCTCGTCGTCTGCTACTCAGAGCCGTTTATAGAGAGAGTTTGACCATTAGGAGGAGCCTAACTTAAAGCGCGTCATGCGACGTCAAGGCTGAAGGACCTCCCTCGTCGTGCTCCCATTGTTATCCAGTCGTCAACCGGTCGTCGACGCCATATTGATGCTGATCGTTGTTTACAATCCAAGGAGAGAAGACACGTACGTACTTCTTGCTTCGAAAGCCTTTCGTCCTTGAACTCTTTCAGTGCGGCAACAAAGCCCCTCTTATCACTGGGTCCAGTGGGTCATAAGCCGGTTATTCCTGTACATTACATTCAACACGGCCACGAAGGTGTCGACCAGCTGGCGGACAGCATCAATATTGCGCGGACTAAATGGCTGATAAGCGGATTCCGCTCGGATTCGGGCTTTTTGGGCGGCGCAACGACGACTGTGACGTCAAAATAAGCTCCTCCCATGAGGCGGCAAAAGATCAAAGAATGGCCAAACTCTCCCTATAAATGGATCTGCTGCAACTGGCTGTAAAGTGTGAACAAACGCACGTGCGAGGAGGCGCCGCGGTTTCGTTTTCGTGTCCTTCGTTCCAGCGTAGTGGGTGTGTTCACTTATTGAGTATCCATCTTACGTTTCCAGCCCTGTACCTGCTGCTTCTCTCTCTGCGAAGTTTGTGTGTCCGTTTGATGTATGCAACCCTGGAGCCCGCCGTGCCGGTCTCGTTACATTTCTTCGGTAGTCCGTCATACGATGTCTGAGAACGAGGTAGACCCGTCGATTGCGCAACGTATTATAAAGTTTCTTGCTCGTGAGGGTCTAAAACCGACCGAAATTCTGCACAGATTGGCGGCATCAGTTCGGGAATCAAACAGCGTCAAGGCCGCGTGTGTTTGCCTGGCATAAGGAATTTGTGGAAGGCCATGACGAGGTTGAAAACGAAAGCCCCTGTCAAAGCCAAGATTCGGCTGTCAGCTGGCAAGGTGCTTGCAACTGTTTTTTGGGACGAGCGCGGCATTTTGCACATTGATTTCTTGCACGATCGTCGCACCATCAACGCTGCATATTACTGCGAACCTTTGAGTGAGGTTAAACTTGCTTATCGCAGCAAAACGCGTGACCAGCCAACACGTAAAGCAATTCTCCTCCATGACAACGCCAGACCCCACACTGCAGCCGTCACATGTGCAAAATTAAGGGAAATGGGCTGGACGTCACTGGAACACCCTCCCTATAGCCCTGACTTATCGCCTTGTGACTTTCACCAGTTTGGACCACTCAAAGAAGCACTGGAAGCCCAACGATTCGACGACGACGACGCAGTGGAGGAGTTTGTGCGCAACTTCTGCACAACTCACTTCTTTTTATGAAGAGGGGATAAAAAAGCTACCGACCCACAGGGCAAAAATGCATTTCTACATCGGGAGATAATGTAGAAAAATAATGCGCACTCGGTTTATTTCTTACTACAAATAAAAAAAAGATAAGATGAAAGTCTCGCTTATATTTGATACACCCTCGTATTCGAAGAGAACAAAATACAAAATAGCATATGTTCTGATAGATAGTTATCGATGTACAATACTGTTCGTCTATAGTTCTCGGGCTATAATTCTCTTTTCTTCTGGGTTAGCGCCGCGAAGAAACTGTGGCTATAGGAGCGGCGTACAGATGCGGACGGATGGACAGCAGGAAGGAGCGGGAAACATATGGGGTTAGTATATGCGCCCTGGGCCGACACTCGTCTAGAGAGTCCTCAGAAAACCCAGCGAATACCTCAGACAGCACAGCTGGTGGATTCGAACCCAGCGCCTCTCAATCTCCAGCACAACCCTGGCTACACCCAACGAGCGGGACCCCTTAACCCACTCGGCCTCAAGTGATTACACACCTGTGATTCAATACACTATGCAAGTAGGCCACCTGTCTGCGCAGCTCCCCAGTTCCCTCTCTCCCCACTGCCAGTGGAGCTTCCTCCCATTGGTCCCTCTCGCAAATAAGTGGGTATCAGCTCAAGATGACGCGCACGCGTACTCAAGCGGAGTTCAATTCCGGTCTACCGATACCCCCCCTTCTTGCTTCCGTGTGATTGGACAGACACTTGGTCACGTGGTTTCTCCAAACTTCACTCTCTCGACTGCGTAGAAACAAACCGTCGTAGCTAGGGTTGCCACCTTTCGTAGTGAAAAATGCCGGCTCATGGAGAGGAGGTGGAGTAGAGGGAAAGGAGTAATGGCTTGCGGGAAAGGGAATTGGGTGAGGGATGGAAGAGCACACAAAGAAAACGAGAGAGAGATCTCAAGATAATACCAGGAAACATATGTTCCTGTGTGTAATAATAATAATAATAATAATAATTAATAACTAAGGAAAGCACTGGTGACTGCAGAGTTGGGTCTATGCTCCAGATTTATTCAAGCTGTAGTGGAATGTTGAAGGGAAAACCCCGCAAAAGCCCATATGAAAGGTCTTGAGCCATAAATACCGGCAAAAGGCTGCCGGTATCACCTTCCTATACCGGCAACCGACAGAGCGAGCAAATAACCGGCCGTGCCGGTATAATACCGGCCTGGTGGCAAACCCTAGTCGTTAGCGTATGCCCGACTCGTCGAAAGGCTCTTGTATCCTTTTCTTCGAGCTTGCCGAAATGGGTTGACAGATAATCCACTTAGCTGCGTTCCGCAAATTGGGATTCGTCAGAGCGGGCTGTGTGTGACCGTTGCGACCACGTACCCATCTGCAGGAACGACACTATCGGCGTAATCCAATTAGTAGGCTACTGACGGTCGGAGAGATAGCCGGCTTCAAAACAGCCATTAGTCCGTGGCGGCTTCACATGAGCGAAAGCAAACGAATACAGAGAAGGCTGCTGGCGACTATACCGCCAATGAAATGTTGTTTAGATTCTACCGAGTGAAACCCAAGAGGCACGAGAACGAAAAAAAAAAAAAAAAAGAGGGACGACACAACACAGTCTTCCCTTCTGTCGTCATGTTCTTTTTTTTTTTATTTTTCGTCCGGTAGAAAGTTTTTCATCAGCTAGCCTGCACCCTCACCCTTATTCATGTTGTTGAGATGTCTGTCCGAGCCTCGCGGGCAGCGAGCACATATAAATTCATTTCCATCGGGGAGACAAGTGTCGCGTCCGGGTATCAAATCCTGAGTGCTAATCCAATTCAGTTTCAATTTCCGTTACATCTCGGTTCGAAGTCGATTGGCAAAGTATAGCTCCCACGAAGAACGGAGATCCCGCGCAGTTACGAACCAGGCCAGACGCAACGCAGTCGCGGAGGAGGAGGAGGAGTGTCGTTGGGAGGAACCGAGAGGTCTGCCTGCCTGATTAGGCGGCATGTTGCATGTTTCTCGGGAAGGGAAGGGTGGTGGAGAGGAGGAGAGGAAAGGGTGAAGTGGAAGACCAAGCGGAATCCGCTCGGGGGGAGGATAGCTGCGTCCATGGGCCGACTTCAGGGGAACTGTGCCGGCATACGCCTATTACACATCTGAGGGAAACCCAGGAAAAACCCCAGACGGCACAGCCGGCCCGCGGATTCGAATCGCGGACCTCCCAGTCTCCAAGCGCACGCGTTACCGCTGCGCCACCGGAGCTGGTCGCGGGCTGGCAGTCAAGGCGCATTTTAGAGAAGGTAGTAAAAGTTGACTGGACGAGAGAAGTCGTTTTCTCCGTGTAAACCGGTGTATATCGACATAAAAGAGATGTTCACACAGCGAAAACATGTCGCCAGGACGAGGTAATTCGAACGACAGCTGTCCACTAAGTGCGTTTGCATGGACTGATATGTCGACTGAACGCCCCGGTCGACTAATCGTTAAAGTAGCACAGAAGTCATTTTAACACCCTGTTTTCTTCCTATAAGACTGTTAAGTAGGCCAGTAAGATGTACCATGCGAAGTAATTCACGCCACAGAGTCAGAATTACCGTAGAAATTGAATTTAAAGTACGCCCCAAAACGGCGGTGGAGAGCAGTACCCGCCTGTGATGTGCCTGGGACCTCGCACTGACGCAGCAAGGATCACGCTCGCTGATTGGTCCAGAGAAATGTCTGCTACTCCGCTGTCGTCTGCTACTCGGCTGTTCGGGGTTCTGAAAAAGCATTGCTATTGGCTCGGTCATGATTCGGGCGCTCCTTGTATCCCCAATTCCCGGGGGAAACTGGCAAGACTGGCTTACGGCGGCAAAGGGACAAGGCGCTGACTCCCCCCCGGGCCGGCGAACCAGAACGAGTTCTCCCTGTAACGTCATCGGTGACGTGACATCATACCTCCTACTCCTAGTTATACCCGGAGTGGCGAGTTAAGGGTGAACGCGCGGAGCCACGTTTATGTGAGTTGTGTTTTTCTGGGAAACAAATTGCACACACCAAAACCTTTCGCGCTATTCGGTAAAATGACACACACACACACACACTTTCATCAGACGTTTTAACCTGTTTTTTTTTTTTTTTTTTTGTGGCCCTCTGTACTCCTTTAAAGTCGAATGGCGAGGGTATACATGACAATCGACTGAGATTCCGAAGATGGCAGAACGTTTGATTGAAGCGTAGGGGAGGCTGATGGATAAGTTGCCTGGTTCATTGCAGTCGACAGCTCTCGTCTCTGAACTACCTCATCCCAGCGACTTGTTTTCGCTGTGTCGACTTCTCTTTTAGGTCGATATATACACCGGTTTACATCCATTGTAAGTGCAAGTTGTGCAAGTTATAGTTGCAAGACTGGCGCTCTGAGGAGGAGAGCTTAGGCATTCCAGCGACATGAACTTCGGTACCAGGGTCCCCGGATATTCATCTTGAGGGGGGGGGGGGGCTGGTATCCCGTATAGGGCGGTTGACAATGCCTGCCATCTGCCTCGATTTCATCCGGAAAGTTCGGAAACAGTCCGAAAAAAAAAAAAAAAACAAGAAGAAACAGTTCTTTTTTTTTTTTTTTGTGAGGGCAACTTTCTTCTGCTTGGTGGTCGAGGGAACAGCTACGTACGGTCCACGAGCGCGGCCCGCGTGTTTGAAACCCCGGTGGATCAAGTCGACTCCTGCAGGTCAACGCGGCCCACAAATCTGAAGAGCATATCCGGCTTAGGTGGGCGCATGACGGCTCCGAGTCGTAATGTAATGCGACAGCATGCTTCAAAACGTTGTTTGTACAGCTGCGGTCAACCTTAATAATAACACTGGAAAAAAATATATCTCATTTCCAGCGCGATATAACAGCCACCCTTGGAGCACCGGGGCTAATGTTACGTGAGCAAAATCCTCGCGTTCAATGAACAGAATAATTTTGTTCAGTTAAGATTTCCTCATGGCCCCAAGGGTTGCTGTAATCGCGCTCGTGAACGAGACAAAATTTTTCCCGGTGTTATTATTAAGGTTGACCGGAGCTGTACATCGATCACGTCGCGAAAACAGTCGTCGGTGACGACGTGCTTGGAGCATGTGCATGCTTTCAAAAGCAAACTCATAAAATGCTCGCGCGAACACAACATGTGGACTGGCTTTCCCATCTGCCTAGCGCCCGTCACCTTACCTATATCCCCCACTCTCATTGTGCGGACTACATCCTCCGCTGACGGAGATACATACGCCGGGTGATCACACGATCAGACTGTCTCTGCGCCGATCCCACAGTTTGCTCTCGCTTTACTATAGCAGCACGTCCCTAGCGGGTACGGTAACTGTGTAGAGAATAGCCCTGCTGGCTTTTCAGGCTTTCTCCTAAACCTTCATACGTCTCTTATGCGTCTAATCTAATCTAATCTAATCAACTGCAGAGCTACCGTGCATTTACACGAGCGACATTCCCCCAGAAGCGGAAGACGCGAAAAGCGTCATAGCTTTCTGCTGTCACGCGAGGGCGAGCGCTCAACGTCGTGTCTTCACGTACACTGCTAACCGTGGGGACAATCCTGCTATACAGCCACAAGATATTCCGTAGCAGACGACAGGAAAACACACTGACGGTGTCGTCTGCTAAGTGTCGTCTGCTAAATGTGCAGTACGCCACTCCCGGTATTGCGCACCGTGTGAATGCTCAACTTTACACGGGACGGAACTTCAGCTCTGTGAGCAGTGTTTTCGCTTTTTCTTCCACTAGAATATTCCGTGAGGATGTCGCTCGTGCGAATACACGGTTAGTGTAACGAGGTCCTCATGCAGAGTCCTCCTCGGTAGCTCAGTCGGTAACGTGTTGTCTTGCTGAGCTCAAGGCCGCGAGTACAGACGCGGTCCGGGAGAACGGCATGCAGTAATATGGGGTGAGGTAAACCTTGCTTCCAGCAGGTAAACTTTCAAGTAAACATTGCCTCCGTGTGCCGGAGGTTTTTGGCGCGTGCCAAAAGAACCCCAGCTGGTCGAAATTATAGGCAGTCCTATACCGTGCGGCACATGCAACATGTCGCTACACTATATAGGCGGACAAAGCTGGCACCATTATTATTATTATTATTATTATTATTATTATTATTATTATTGTTGTTGTTGTTGTCGTTATTTTGGTCCTCAGAGAGCCGTTCCGATGGGGGTGGGGCGAGAGGGGCAGCCGCCCTGGGCGCCCTCGTCAGAGAGGGCGGCGATCGGTATAGGCCCTATGTGAGGTTGGTTGGACAGTATAAATCGGGAAATAATAAAATTGGAATTTACGATCTCGGCAGTGCAAATGAGGGACTTCTTTTCTTTGTTTGCAGAGCTTCTGACGGCAGTGAAGGGGGAGGGGGGGGGGGGGGGGGCACCTCACGTTTACCATGCCCTAGGCGAAAACTCGCCTCGGAACGGCTCTGGGTCTTCATGCAGAGATGAACACCGAAAAACATTCAAAGTTGGATTTTCCCGTACGAAAAATCGGTGGAGGGCAATAAACAGCGAAATTTGTAAAGAATGGAGTATATTTTGCACGGATTCCGCAGTCAAACAGCACAACATGAAACAGGCGCACATTTTTTTTTAACCCCGTACGGTACACCTCAATGGCTCCTGTTACTCTCTATTCTGCTTCACTTTAGCCTCAAAGCAATGACACCCTCTCCACACCTGTACCAACTTCAGTTTAGCGCATTCCATTTTGTACCTAGGCATACCTAATCGTCGAACGGCAAACAGACCTGGTCAGGGACCGATACGCCAAATGCTTTCGAAAATAAAGTGAAATTGAAAAAGAAAAAAAAAAAGATGCTCCTCGCATATCGAATGCGATATCGCGTGTCGCATATGTTTGTCACGCATGTTGAACATCTCGTAGTAACAGGTGTAGTAAATCCACAAAACATGAATGACGTTTGAGGGGAAAAGATTCAAGATGACGACGTATTTGGGCGTCACCATAACAACCAATCGTAACCCAAAGGGAGAGGAGTGCTTTACTTCCCCCTTTCCCCTGGGTGCCTCTTTTCCTCGTCCCTAGTCGTCTGCATTGGTGTGATTCAAGTGCCGCAAGCCCGTCTTGTCCCCAGTCCCTCGTTTTCTTTTATTCATCGAAGTAACTCGATTGAGGCCATTCAGGCAACGGTTGAAGCTGCTCTCACACGCAATTCAATTTGGTTATGTTGCCGAAACCCACAGATCACAAACTCGAGAGGCCGAATAGCGTGGAATCAATTTCGACTCAGGTTTATGGGAGCACGCAATCCAAAATGCGGGCACGGGCGAAGCAGAAGAAAGAGCGGACTTGCACTGGAATGCGTGAATTTGTTTACCCATGGCGCCTGTGTGCATCATTTGCGCGCGGGACGCTCCACTTGGAATTTTTCCCTCGCCACAGGTCAACAACCAAAGCACAACACTGACAACTGTTTCAGCGCAGGTCGCTTGTGAACACTCACCAGTGCCGCGATTCGCAAGGCCACATCGCTCCAGTGCAGTTATCCGAACACGGTTGGCTCACCAATTGACACCGGCGACAGGATGGCACGAGGAGTATTTCTTTTCGCACTCCTCCTGCAAACGTTGCCTTGTTTGCCCGATGGGCAAAAGCGCGCTGATCGGTGATCGGTACATGGGCGCCCTCTGTTTTGCGCTTCACCAAGCGCTTTCTTCTTGCCTTTATCGACCGTGATCGAATGCTCTTGATACAGATAAAATGGTTAAAAAGCAAGCGAGCTGGTGACTAAGATCCATGACGAAAACCCGAGACTGGGAAAAAGACGAGACGACACAACACAACGTCTCAAACAGACGACACAACTCAACTTGAGACTTTGTGTTGTGTCGTCTGTTTTCGTCTTTTTCCCAGTCTCGGGTTTTCGTCATGAATGCTCTTGCCGCTTTTGCCAAGTGTCGGCGGGCTGCGCGTGTCTGTCACGTGACCCTATTCGAACTCCCGGTTGCGGTTCGGCATGGTGCCCACCTTGCTGACATAGTTTGGGTTGGGAACAAACAGCACGCTCAAAAAAAAAAAAAAAAAAGAGAGAGAGAGAGAATAAATAAACATAAAAATCGTGGAGCGCTGCGAACGAGTGAAATGAAATCGCTTTATCGCCAGTGTTTTCATTGCGCCTAATTTGTTGAGTGGTCAATGGGAATCACTCGACCATGACAACACTCAGCGAATATGTCGGCACAGTGCCCTTAGAAGTCGGCCCAGGACGCACATTCCCCCAGGGCGTCAGTCGTGACGTTGCCCACATACGTGAGGCCGACAACGGCAAGCCCTATCGCCATCACCACCACCACCACCACCTCAGCGAATATAGAGCCCGGCCTAGCATTTCCAGCCGTGAATTACGCGCGTTTCTAGTGCTTTTATCAATCAAGGGAATTTATAGGAGAGAAAACGAGGCCACAAACATACAAGAATTGGCGCAACAGCACGAGACCAATTAAATCGAGAACGCAAGCGGGCATGCGCGTTATCGTAACACTCAGAACTGTAGCGACGGGTGGGGGAAGAGAGAGGGGCGGCCGCCCTTGCCAAAGAGGGCGCCGAACAGCAGGCCCGCGCTCTGGGCCCTGGCAGGTTGGTTGGGCAGGGTAAAGCGGGAGTGAAGAAAATTGGGATTTACGATATCGGCAGTGCAAATGAGCGTTTTCATTTCTTTGTTTACAGGACTTCTGACGGAGAGGGGGCGCTTCAGATTTGCCCTGCCTTGGGCGCAAACCAGCGCAAACTTACCTCGCTGCGGCTCTAGTTACACTACAAGTTTTTGCGAAGGTAGAGGCATAGTAGAGGATGTTGCCGACAAACTCCTTCTCTGCCCTGCCCCTCTCACCAAGCTTCTCGGACGTGATTGTGAAATATGTGAGGAGTCAGGAAGCAATATGTGAAGTATGTGAAGGGCTTTGGGAGGGTTCTATAGGGGGTCGAATCATACGCATAATGCGGTGCCCTTTGCTTGTTTTTGCAAATGTATGCACAGGAATGACACAAACACGTGATGAGAAACTAATAGCCCCCCCCCCCCCCCCCCGGTTATACGGAATTAGCCGCGTGACCCGGCCGGGGTAGACTCTGGAAAACATATGTTTGTGGCGGTTTGCCACGGTGCTGGTGTATCTTGTCGGCCCAGCACAGAGCCGAAGCCCGGCTCTACTTCAGATACTTCAGTTAAGACTTGCAGGGTTTTATCAAATAAAGTTCTCCATGGCCACATACGCAGTGTGAAACTAAATATGCACATTACTCATAATTGACAGAACTGTCTGTCTGTCTGGTCACATTGGCCACCCCTTTAAAAAAAAAAAAAAAAAAAGAAAGGCTCCCTTCCAGCACAGAGGGACAGCAAGCATGTTTGTTTGCTTCTGTAGCTTTATTTTTCCAGCATTTCAGCATCTCCAGTGCTAAACACTTTTATCTTGAACACCACTCTTTGTTGTGCAATACAAAAACAGTTCCATGACACTTTTCTCTTGCCGTTGCCTGACGCACCCACATTCTTAAGCACACAGAATCAGACGTTAGTCAAACAATTTGCGAGTTGTATTATGTGTCCTCTTAAGTTTCATCCGAGATTATTTATTTGAAAAGCAGATATCAAAATTGTATTCTGAATAGCACAGAACTGGAATGGCTGCCCCGTTTTTTTTTTTTTTTTTTCACTGTAATCCATTTTCTTTGCTCTATCTACTAGGTAAGGGAATGAATCCAGCCCCTGCATGGACATCGCATTCGCTACGATTCTGGTCACTCTATTGCAGACTTGCACGTTATGCCACTCCAGTTCAATTTCTTGGTACACCATTCGCATTTATAAACACATATACACGGTGATAGAGTTTAACCCTAAAACATTGCTGACCATATCCAGCGTGCTTGAGTTCAGATTCTTTAATTTGAGGAGTATGGCCTGCAAAACCTCTACAGGTCATCCTTTTCTGTCTGACCACAAATGTTGCTTTGACCATAATTTAAGATGTCTCTGTTTTCTCTCTCTCTCTTTGCATTCCTAAGCGGCGAATGGCAGCGGGGGATTGGAGAGGGGAGGGGGGCTTAGTCGGGCGGCCGCTTTTCAGAGTGCTTCTTGGTGTATTCCTCCGCGTTCTTCAGGAACTTTTTCTTGTCTTTGTTGTATTCCTCCGCAAGATCAGCACGTAGTGGGTGCTCAGGCTCGGGATCGTTGACTAGCGTGATCAACGCCTGGATTACTGCAAGAGAAGGACGTGGTGAATATAACGTATTCGAATGACTCTAACGTGCACCACTTTGACGAAAAAAAGGTACGCTCAAAACCACCTGCGCATTACAAATGCATCCCAAAACGGAAGTTCAGAGAACAAAATGAATTTGAATTTGAATTGAAACTTTATTTCACACTGTAGCAAGAACAATGTGGGAGGCCTAGTGCAAAATGCTGCAAGCAGCAGCTTGAAAAGGCTCTGGATTCCCACTCTGACTTGTGACAGTTATCAATGAAAAATACACAGGGAAAACACACACAAAGCAATGTTCACTATGCTACTTATCAAGTTCCTCCTATCTACACTAATGACCAGCACAAATGGAACAGTAGTTAACATAATAAACGCACTCAAACAAGTAACATTTGACAACTTTGTTTGTTGGAAGTTTTTGCATCGATTTGGAATTTATTTATAATTACGAGCCCTTGAGAGGATAGTTTTGGATTACTGTAGTTCGTTCTTGAGAACGGAATTTCCCAGGTGCCTTTGTGACATGTGTTAGCACTGGAGGAGGGGGCTGCAAGTTTTACTAAGTTAAGAAAAGTGCTGTTATGAGTTTTCACCGGATTTTTTACACATTGTGAGTAGTCGATAGTGGTATAACTTGGTGAGGAGACTGTCCACAGGGTCTAGAAACGATAAATTACAATAGAATCTCGATGATACGATCACGGATGATACAAATTATTTTCCAGTCCCGGCCGGAATGCCTATTCCTCCCGTGTATTAGAGCTCGGATGATACGAACGCCTTATCTTGCCCTTACGGATGATACAAGTGAGCCGTGGATGCGACAGAGGTCGTTCCCCCGTGACTTTCCTGCAATGACTTTCCTTTTGGTGGTGGTGGTGGTGGAGATAAGATCAAAGGGATTGAACGGCCCGGAACCTTATCACCTTATCTCTGTTTTTACCTTTTTACCCCCCCTCGCAACAATAAACCGCGAAGCCGTGTGACATCGCTCTGGCGGAAAACAGCGACCAAAACCCAGGAACACGTGGAGGGAACATATCGGGACAACTTGTGGCAACATTACGCGTCACCATTCTGCAAGTCGGCTTCACCTAACGCTTGCTTGCTTCAGGGGAAGCTCGCTTTAGTTCACTGTCATGCGACTCGCGTGTGAAAAGCACGTGCTACGTCTTTTGAATCATCTCGCGTTATTGGATAGCATTGGCCAAAAACGAAGACACTAAAGCGTTACAACCGACCTCTTTCATTGACAGTAACGGAAAATGAACGGTCACTGTCTATTTTCTTGCCTCAATTTTTATTTTGGTTTAATTCGTTTTATACGAATTCCGGATGATACAAATTTTTTATGCGACCCCGTGAGATTCGTATCATCGAGATTCTACTGTAGCTATAGTCCTAAGGCTCTTTTTCTGTAACCATAATAGAGTGTAAATTACCGTACGTCATGGTCCCCTAAATTAGGCTGCAATAATTTAAGTACAAATGAAATAAAGCAGCAATTCAGGGCTTGCCCTTTCAGTCCTGTTTCTTTGCACAAATTTTGCACTGTACCGAAATAAAAAGACAGAAAGAATGAAAGAAAGAGCGGCAATAACACGGCAATATCGTACTAATCGCTGTTTTTGATTGAGGAGTTGTATTCACGTGGGAGGAGCGAGCACGTGCAAACGATGTTGGTGGCAGCTGCAGTGCACACCAGCTGCTCTGACAGTGGTAGGCATGCTTTGTGTCGGAGTCGAGCATGCTGGACTCTTGAGATGATAGTGCTCAGATGCTCTGGTGCACGACGTAGTACACCCAGAAGCACAGGTAAGGAAACCCAGCGCGATGTAGCTAGGGTTGCCACCAGGCCGGTATTATACCGGCACGGCCGGTTATTTGCTCGCTCTGCCGGTTGCCGGTGGGAGGGTGATACCGGCAGCCTTTTGCCGGTATTTGCGGCTCAAAACCTCTCATGGGGGAGGGCTTTTCCCTTCAACATTCCACTACAGCTTGAATAACTCTGGACCAGAGACCCAACTCCGCGCAGTCACCAGTTGTTTCATTAGTTACTCATTATTATTATTATTATTATTACTGTTATTATTGTTGTTATTACACACAGGAACACGTTTCCTCCTATTGTCTTCGAGCTCTCTCTCTGGTTTTCTGTGTGTGCTCTTCCACCCCTCACCCACTTTCCCTTTCCCGCGAGCATTTCCTCCTTTCCCTCTATTCCACCTCCTCTCCCTCAGCCGGCATTTTTCACAACGAAAGGTGGCAACCCTAGTTGTAGCAGACCCGTTGCCACGTGGGCCAGTTCTGCGGCTTCGGACACCGCGGCCCTTTAGCTTTAGCGAGGAGACAAAAATCGGTTTCGCGTGGGCCAACAAACGAGCCCAGTGTTGCCTCCCCCCCCCCCCATCGCGTGGTTTGTGCACTCTGGAGATGCAAGCGCAAGATTAAGCTAGCAAGGGCTGCAGCGTTGTTTCTACCTCGCGGTTAAGGGAAAGGGCAAAAAAGACCGCTTCAGGCACCCATGACGAGAACTACCATCACGATTTGCCGTTACTTCAGGGCCATTTCCTCGCACTATAATTAGGGCCTGACCTTTTCGGGTTAAACCCGTATCCGCCCGATATTTACCTCCCTGAACGAAATCTCTAAAATTTGGGTTTAACCCGAATCTACCCGGAAACATCCGGGTCGCGTGGCACACTCATAAGCGTGCATTAAAATAAAGTTTGATAACATTGCTAAACATTAGTTCCATGTTAAGACAAATTTTTATTAAAAAAAAAAAAATCACCCGTATACACCCGAATTCTTGACGACAGAATATGCCGTAACGGGATTTAACCCGAATTTTCGAATTAAAAATATCACCCGATATTTACCCCCCGAATTTGGCCAAAAATAAAACCCGAAAAAGTCAGGCCCTAGCTGTAATGGCCTTGAGCGTTCTTTTGAAAACGGCAGCAGCAACAGCGTATCGAAATAAACCGATTTTGCAAGCACACAGGCGTTAGGTGAAGCCGACTTGCGGAATGGTGACGCCTAATGTTGCAACAAGTATGTTCCCTCAACCTGTTCGAGATACTGACGACTATGCAGTCTTTCCGAGCAGCCGTCAACCTCAGAACTAACGAAGGTGACTGCGGAGCTTTCGTCTGTATAGAGTGATGAAATATAGCTTCAGGAAATGGAAGCCAATGCTATCAGGTAGATGTGGAAGGCTGCACATCATGATAGCATCTACAACACTTTCAAGGCCTACTAGCACTTAATAAAGTTAGCATTTTCAAGCGAAATATAATTTTTTTTCCCGACTGCTCAATTATTCCGACTGTTGCGCCCGCCCTGTCAAGTCCGAAAAAATCGGACGGTGGCTGTATTTCGATGTGCGTGTCTTCGACTACGAGTATCCGAGTACTGGAGATACACAAATGTTTGCCTCAGCTTCAAGTGAGGATGTTGATGATGTTACTACGATAGATAGTGTTTAGTGGAGGCAAAGATGCAAATTCATCGACAACCGTGACATCGCCTTTTGACGGTACAGCATCAACGTCACCTTCACCACCGACAACATAGGAAAAAAAAGAAAGAGCAATAACGACGGCAGCAACGAGGATGTCAATGATGAACCCCCATCTACAGGGGCAGTCTTTGTTCTAGTAAAAACACTGATGACACACTCATCGAAATTTGCTGTGATACGTTGTTCCGCGTTTGTGCAGTGTAGTAGACAGTTTTTTTTGTTTACGTCACTTTGAATGTCTCGAATGAAGGCTTTGGAAATTAAGTGGATTTATGCAATTTACTAAATTCAGACTGATTTCGTGGCTCCTATAAGTCTGAAAAATCGACTGACAGCCGTATCAGTCTTTGAAATTTGTTAGTACGAAAAACATGGAAGGACTGTGACGTGATGGCTTGTGCATGTCTTCACAAGGCAAAGTTCTACCTGGTCATACATTAAAACGTGGTTGCTATACTTCACTTCACATTCCCTTCAAGCAGAAACAAAATTAAATTCAGGAGTGCCGCATTTACTTGCATAATTTGCGCACCCCCTGCCTTTTCACTAAGAAAGTTGTTAAAATAAAAACTCGCGTAATATGCTGACTCCTAGTATTGCACACGACATCATTGCATTATCCCGCGACTGGTATTTATTTAGGGCCGGTATTTCTAATGCCCTCGATGGTACAGAACACGACGTCCTCTGGTACGCCAATGAAACGGATGTCATCGAAGACAGTGACATTATTTCCGACTCAAGCAGCGATGGCTGGTCATAAAGTAATGAAGTAATAAAGGTATGTATGTAGGTAGAATCACTTCTTCAGAAATCTATAAGATTCATTCTGTCATCATAAGATTGGTACTGGCGTGTTCTCTTCACTTTTCTCTAGTCAATGACACATTTTTTGGAGGACAAGGTTGAGCCGTTGATTTTTAATAAAAATAAATAAATAAATTAATTAATCAAATAAGTAATAACATTAAAGGAACCATGAAAGGATTTTCGATAAGCCCACGAACATTTTTAATTAGTTCCCCTGTACTAAAGCATTCACTCTGGAAAATATGAAGTTGAAAATCGTACAAATAGCGAAAATATTCTATATTTACCACAGGCGTGAACGGCAGCTGCTACGGCCCGCCTCCGAGGCGAACTGGCCGTGACATCATACACAGAACATGTTGCCGATTCGCGGACGGGCTTTTGCGAGCAAAGTGCAAAATTTTCGAATAAGCTTGCATACTCTGTCATGAAATATGTTTTAATTTGACTTGGAGACACGAATGTAACTAACCGTTGACACAGAATCCTACGAGAAATGTAATATAGCCGTTGACTGTCAGCATGGTTACCGGAGCACGTTTTCCTCTTTGAACTTCTTCGTCAGAACATACCTTAATCGGTGACATTTTACGAGCTGCTGCGTACTGAACGATCCATAGACGCTGTATGTGTCGCGTAACCTCTTCCTCAATTGCTGATAATTTGCCTTTCGCCATATTTCAAGTGATTTTGACGGGAGATATACGACGTCGTTGTTGTCCAAAGCGAAACCATGCATCCACGTGGTCCGGCGGGGTGTGTCTTCCTCGTCGTTCACAGTTGGCTGAGAGGATTGGATGGCGATGACGTAAGCCCACTTCGAAGGCACATATCCAGCGGTCACGCCCTGCTATTTTTGTCTGATAACTGCGCCCCCGTTGTACTGAATACGGTTAAAAGTCGATGTGTGTACGATAGTGATGGATCATGAGAACGGTTTCCCGCAGAGTACTCGGAATCCTCGAAAATCATTTCATGGTCCCTTTAACAATAATAATAATAATAAGTAAATAAATAATAAATTATGTGAGCAAACACGGTATTAAGACACTTCCCGTTTATGTGTTCCCTGGGGATGCACCAGTCCCTACCTTGGTCTGTTTTTGTGGCTGGCTTCCAGTTGTCGGCTGTGATGATGGGTAGGCACACCTGACCCTTCTCATCAATGTTGGGGTGATAGATTTTGGTCCGAAAAGTAATCTTCGGGGGCTTGAAAGGGTACTCTGCCGGGAAATTTATCTCTATCCTAAAAGCTCCCTTGTTGTAAGGAGGGTTTTCCTGCAGGGATAGGGAGAAGTACAAACATGAGAACATGCATCTACACATAGTAAAAGCATCAATGGTATTACTACAAATTTTTAAGAGATAAAAAAAAAAAACGGCTATACTTCGATCTGCGTGTTGACACACCAAACAGGAAACAAGTTCAAGTCACACGGCAGGACGTGGTGGTGATTTGCCATACATTACGCAATGGCTAGACAGCTGGATGGAAATACTTAATTCTTGCAGTGATTCGTTTTACGATCTTTTACGATCTCGCTTACTCTGCACACGCGAGTTGCATCTCAATTTCGAATAAATATTGTAAGATATGGGAAGTTGCAGAACAGCAATAAAATCTAGGAGTAGCAATTGGTAGGTATTTTTACTCCTCTGCTGCAAGTAGTATTCACTTCTTCGCCTATCTCTATTACTGTGAAATGTAGAGAAGAACACACACACACTGTGCCAAAACTTATCGTCTTATCGTCAGTGCAGGAGACGATAAGTTCACGATTAAGGAGAAGGTACTTGCCGGAACAATAAGACCCTGCCAAGTAAGGATGTTGCTTTCGTCAACCTGGATTTCACGGAATGCTTTTATTCCGGATTTCCTAATATCTGCCAGCTCCTGTATCAAGTGGGAAATGAAGAAAAACTGTGACAATGTCTGCGTAAAGTATTCGAAAGACAGACACACACGTATCTGATTTCCAACGTGCCAGCGGAGACCTCATAGTGTGAAAACAAAACAGGTAATTTCTTTCATGGCGGGATATTTCACAAGTTCGTGCTCGACATCACTACACGGTGGACACGCCAAAGGTGTGAAATTCACAGTTGCTAAGAGTAAACTTTGCGAACCGTTTGCGCCTTCACCATTCAGAAACTATGCACTTCAGCTGTCAACGGCGGGCTAAATGTCCAACAAACTGCTAGCGTGGAATAGACAGTCCGTTATCGGTAGGCTTTACTTCGGACGACAGTAGTAAAGGGGTACGGATTACATGCCGAGGAGCAGTCCTAATCTGTACCCAAAACCGGGAAGCTATCTTAACCTAAGCCTACCCATGTACGGCGTGACAACAAACCGGAAAATGAAAGGCAATTTTCCCACACGAATTTTATCGTCTGCTCCCGACCACGACGTTGTCGTTTTCATGTAGTAAGAGTCATGCTACAAAACGTGCAAGTACACTAAATAACTTAGTTTGGGATTGTCCCTTACTTTTTGCAGCCGCCTCGTCGCTGCCATTTTCGAAGAATCCAGAGCCGCCGCCCCACCAGCGGCGATAAGTAGAAGTATCAAATATCTTCATGATTCATCGTCTGCACTACATGTCGTAATCAGCGCATTATTGCAAGTTCCGTCGTCAATATAAAGTTGATATTAGTGCAGTGAATGACGCAGCGTTTTTGCATAATATCATTTCCGAGTTTACTGACGTACCGCTACCACCGCTACATCGAATCTGAAACAAAAACAAGCAAGTACAACAACCCGAAACAAGATTTGAGCTACGGAGGAAACCGATCTCAGTCCTCGCTGGGCTGTGGGCTGTACCTTGATATTTTATATCACGTATTGCAACTACATATCGGCGTCGAGCCACTATGACTTATGCGGCAGCACCTTATCTTTCTTAATCATGGCTTCATACGACAATTTCGACGTGGTTACTCCAACATTCCTGTCACATTGATGTCGTTTGTCGCCGTCCGTTCAGGATGTCTGCTGAAGAGCTCGACTATAACCCGTATTTCAATGCACTGCAGGTAAATCCAGCTGTTAGCTTTAGTAGTGATGGCTGACAACTTGCTAATTTGTTTCCTGCTTGACCCAGACTACATTCAAGTCGAAATATGATGAGGCGCAAGAAAAACGTTGGCTGGTCTGCATCCCATGCACTGCATCACTGCAAGGAGTAAAGATAACTGGGAAGTTCGTAGGTGTGTATGCATGCAAGGTCTTGGAAAAACAGTTTATTCGAGAGGGAATTCAATTTTCAATCACGAATGGTAGTGCGTCAACATGACACAGGGGAACATGACGAAGAAAAACCTTGTGAAGTAGAAACGAGACAGACGACAGAACAACTTCATTTTGATGATGATGATGATGATGATTGGGGTGTTTCATTGCCACAAACGACGCTCTACCCAATGGAGCCAGTAGGTGATTTGCCTTGAGGAGCAACCTAATCCACCTTAACGATCATATGGTCAAAAGCATATGTGGTGCAAGCAAAGCATCCTGCTGTGGGGGGGCATGTTCTGATCAGTGTTTCTCGGATTCCACTCCCATAGATATAAGAAAAAAGAAAATACAGCTTACATTCTGCCAACACACGAGTGCTTGGCGAAAGGTATATACAGGGTGTCCGAGAAAACATTGAATTCTAATAAAAAAAACTACGCCACCTAGAATCATGCGGTCAGCAGCATTTGTTCTTACTAGGTTTTAGCCACCTCCTGATGTGCATGTCATGTAACCTAAGTTTAATTATGTAAATTTTTGCGGAGTAAACTCTGAAATTTGCCGAGTAAAGGTCACTTTTTTACCCCACCAACATGAAGGGCGTTCCCAATTTATTCAAATTGATAATTGACAGTGATATTCAAGATCTATCCTATCGGGAAAAATAGCCAAATGTCATGCTTCTCGGGGCACTTGAGCATAACGTGCGAGAACTTTTTGAGCGCAATCGCTGTCAGTCCAACGAAAGGAGGTTGGAAACACAGCCCACAGAGTGATAGTAGAAAAAGTGACAGTTCCTGAAATTGGGAGAGGGAAGGTATGGTCCCAGCCGAAGCCGGACACTATAAGTAGTGTCTGTGTTATCTCTCTCTACCATGTCGGTGTGGGCCAAATTTTCCAACCTCTTTTCGTCCGACTGATGATTTCGCTGGAAAATTCGTCGCGCGATGTCCCCTGCAAGCTCCGTAGAGCATGATTTTCGGCTATCTTTTTCCGATACGATAGATCCTCGATTTTCCTGTCAATTGTCGTTAATTTGAGTAAATTTGGCACGCGCTTCATATTGGTGGGTAAAAAAGTGACCTTTACTTGGCAAATTTCGGAGTTCAGTTCGCAAAAATTTACATAATTAAATTTAGGTTACATGACATGGCAGGGGGCAAAAACCTAGTGAGAACAAATACCACTGACCGCATGATTCTAGGTGGCATAATTTTTTAAATTAAAATTCAATGACACGTTTTCTGGGACATCTTGTATATGAACTCTGTCGGGTGAGGTGTTCTCCAGCATGGTTTCTGCTTAATAATTCAAATTTTCATCAGCACGATTTTTTCTTCTTCTTTCAGATGCCCATATCTTGAAGCCATCACCACTGTTCAGGAGGTGCGTTTCCTTTTATATACTACGCAACAGAGACTGACTTTATGCACATACGATATGTGTGACAGTGATGTACGGCGCTTGTGATTGTGAACTGATTCGTCTTGGAAAATCTGATTTGGCGGAGTAGCAGAACTGACCTGACGTCAAATCGACACCTAGATTTGAGCTATATAGGCACTTACCAGTTAAAATTGCGATATCAACCAAATACTTGGACACTGTGTAGAACAGAAAGGAGAAGAAAGCATTTTAGCCATAATTAAATAAAAACAACAGATCCCAACCACATAAGTAGAGGCCCGCGTGGGTGCGGGTACACCCGCGGTTACCCGCCAAATTTTCGAATCTGCAGGTACACCTGTGTTTTACGGGCAGGTACCCACACTACCCGCGTCCATGCCTTCTAAGTGGGATATGAGTAGACCCTGAAGTTTTAGGGTTTTACCCGATTCTTCCCCGAATTTGCACCCCGAATTGAAGGTTGCCTCTTTAGGGTGAAACCCGATTTTTACCTGGCAAATTGCCCTCACTGGGATGTCTGTAGGAATGCATTAATTTACTTGTTTGGCAAAAAAAATTCAGTTACATCACCATTTGTACCATACCACTACAGTTAGTTGAGTAACTGAGCCCGATTTCACCCCGAATTTAGCATACTAAAAGTTTTTTCACCCGAATTCACATGAATTTAGTGCACATGTTTATTTACCCGATTTTTACCCCCCGAATTTAGAAAAAAATATTTCCCGAAAACTTCAGGCTCTACTCATATCTAGAGCCTGAAGTTTTCGGGAAATATTTTTTTCTAAATTCGGGGGGTAAAAATCGGGTAAATAAACATGTGCACTAAATTCGTGTGAATTCGGGTGAAAAAACTTCCATTACGCTAAAATCGGGGAGAAACCGGGCTCAGTTATTCAAACTAACTGTAGTGGTAACTGCATTTTTCTGCCAAACAAGTAAGTTGGTGCATTCCTACAGACATCTCAGAGAGGGCAATTTGCCTGGTAAAAATCGGGTTTCACCCTAAAGAGGCAACCTTCAATTCGGGGTGCAAATTCGGGGAAGAATCGAGTAAAACCCTAAAACTTCAGGCTCTAGATATGAGGTGGCAACACCCATCTTGGTGATCTCCTAAAATGGTGGAGAGTCCATGAGAAAATGTTTCCTTCATTAGTAGAGGCTGTTGCATTTGTACACAGTACCCCTGCATTGAGCGCTCCTAGTGAAATGGTCATTTTCTGGGCATATTCTCCAAGAGAGGACAGCCGTCAAGCCAGCTAAAGTGGATGACACACTTTTTCTGAACAGCTTTTTTGTGAAATAAAAGCGCAAAGGACTGCACTTTTGGAGCGTTTTATAATAATTTGGCGACCGTTTTAGACGTGTGTTCGTTTCGATATACCAAAAGTGCAATTAAACATAGATGCAGACGCTCTTGTGCTTTTCTGTTTGCTGCAGTATTAAAACTTGTGCTGCACGGCAATCAAAAGACAGAATGATACATTATAGCTCCCTTATAGCATGTTACGGTGGTGGAGTTATGTTTTTAGGGTGATGTAGTTATTTTTTAGCACAAGTATAGGAAAACCCTGCGGCTTACAGGTGAAGTTTCCCTCCCCGAGTTTCCTCGGAGGGGCTTGTCATTGTTAGGGCCTGACTTTTTAGGGTTAAACCCGTATCCGCCCGATATTTACCCCCCGAACGAAATCTGTAAAATTCGGGTTTAACCCGAATCTACCCGAAAACATCTGGGTCGCGTGGCACACTCATAAGCGTGCATTAAAATAAAGTTTGATAACATTGCTAAACATTTGTTCCATGTTAAGACAGATTTTTATTAAACAAAAAAAATCACCCGAATACACCCGAATTCCTGACGACAGAATATGCCGAACGGGATTTAACCCAAATACACCCGAATTTTCAAATGAAAAATATCACCCGATATTTACCCCCCGAATTTGGCCAAAAATAAAACCCGAAAAAGTCAGGCCCTACATATATTTGGTACATATTGTCCTTCGGACCCTTGGGGTTTTTTGAAATAAATAAATAAATATTGCTAATATTGTTTATTATTATATTGAATACACGCTTCCCATTTCCTTGCAGCCACTATGTCTGTGCATACGGCGACCTCAACAGAACCCTCGAGTTTGATGGTGAAAATTTCAGAGCTGTTTCAGGTGAGTACAGTTCAACAGACGGTTTGCGGGAGATGGGAGACTAATCTTGACTGCCTTCTCCACAAATTTTGTAGAATCATTTTTACTACGCTCATGCGTGCATGAAAAATAGTGGTGTAATGTGTAATGGGTCGTAGGAACATGTGCTTATGGCATGTGGATGTCAATTGGGTGACTTGGTGGGTTCCCATATTTACACTCCGAGTACCGTACTTGTCTGCAGTTGTATTCATGAGAGAAATTTTGTTTGCACCAAGGGTGGAACTGAAATTGTATCAAACAGTCATATAAGGTCTCTTCGAGTTAGCTGCATTCATCGCAATAGTTCAAGCAGTGCAGTACTTTCATATTTTTCTCATACTCTTTCTCATTGTTTCATAAAAGTGCATGCCTAGCTGTAGACGAGCTCACGGCTAGCCTGCACTTGCTGTACAGGAGGTGCAGCAGGAGTGCAAGTACGTTGAGGAAACGATAATGCAGGCGTGTGCCGCCATCGTAGAAGCGGATGGCACGGTGATTTGCTAAGTTTTTGCAACAGTACATTAAAGTATAGATAGAGCCTGAAGTTCTCTGGAATTTTTTTTTCTAAATTCGGGGAGTAAAAATTGGGTAAATAAACATGTGCTCTAAATTCATGCAAATTCGGGTGGAAAAACTTCCGGTATGCTAAATTCGTGGGGAAATCAGGCTCAGTCACTCAAACTAACTGAACTGGTTCGGTACACATAGTGGCGTAACTGTGCTTGCCGCCAAACAAGTTAGTGTGCATTCCTGCAGACGTCTCAGTGAGGGCAGTTTGCCGGGTAAAAATCGGGTTTTACCCAAAAGAGGCAACATTCGGTTCGGGGTGCAAATTCGGGGAAGAATCGGGTTAAACCCTAGAACTTCAGGCTCTAAGTATAGACAAGCACCTGAAAACAGAAGCTCAGAGCGCAGATGACAAGGCCCCTCTACTAGTTCACTCATTTGCGGAGTAACTGCGGAGCACTGGTGTCAAAGCTGCACTCGAACTGTGCTAACCGGTGCTGCACATGCTGACGCCAGTGTTGCCAGACTTTCTGAAATCAGTGCAGGGAGTGCAGCTAAATCGATGGTAGCTTTAACTGCAACCAATTTTGGTAAATGTTTTTGGAGCAATTTTGGCAAATGCAATGCTTGCACGTGTGTACCTGCTGTTGTCTTGTGCAGTGTATACTTACAAATCATCAATACAGTTAGGATACGCTTTAAAATTTGTGTGCCACCAACACAACACCCATGACAAGCTTGGGTCAAAACGCAAGGCTAGCGTGGAGCCATTAAATTGGTGCTTACTGTGTTTTATAAAGCTGGGATGAAACTATGCTTATACTTTTTCACACAGGCAGTCTTCAATGATCATTGAAGCCAATAGTGATTGAACATGCACATAGTGCCACCAAGAGTGTAGCACGTCACATTCTGAAAGAGCATTGGATCCAATGCTCACTGACATGTTGCACACTTGGTGGTGCTACGCACTGTTCAATCACAATTAGTTTCAATGATCATTGAAGACTTCCCTTGCGACAGGGGTATTGCACAAAGTGTGCAGCATTCTTCACGCAATTTCTGCCTTAGTTTTCCATTCATCTAATCCTTCTGCAGATCTCATAATGTGTTCCATTATTTTAGGCTTTGGAAGTCCTTTCACTGCAAAAGTACTTTCGGAAGAAGGAGCATATAACAAGGTAATGTCTTCATTCATGTTTGCCTACTAACAAGCATCCTTCCGCAAAGACGGGAAGTGAAATAACGTTAAGGTTTGTTCAAAACACATAATGAATGGGGCGGTCTCTTGGGAGCGGCCCTGCAAAATATTTCTGTTGAACATTCTCTTATTGCAGCGCAATTAAAATTATTAATTATAGTTATTATATATTATTAATTAAATATTATTATATATTATTAATTAAATATTATTATTATTATATTTATATAAATATTATATTATTATTATTAATTAAACAAAAGGAAAGCCACGAAAAAAAAAACATTGGCGTTGTGCAGAACGGCATGACCTTGGAGCCGTGCTTGAATCTGCTTGGATGACATAATCAGATCAGTGTGTAGCGACCAGCTGTGAGAAATCCACCCGATCGCCACTCCCATCATGTCCCCGTCCCCATGATGTCAGCCTCACTTATTCTCTTACGTTCTCACCAAAAGAGCCGAGGGGTGTCTAGAGTGTGGGGTCAGAGACCTTGCACGTGTCTTGCAGGTTGGCCAGGATGATTGTGTTTTTTTTTTTCCGGAACTACGCTATTTGTCATGCAGGCTGCCACAGTAAGAAATGAAAAAAAATTATGGGGAGCTATCGCTGCTTCTTCAGAAAATTAGCTTATAATTAGGGCCTGACTTTTTAGGGTTAAACCCGTATCCGCCCGATATTTACCCCCCGAACGAAATCTGTAAAATTCGGGTTTAACCCGAATCTACCCGAAAACATCAGGGTCGCCTGGCACACTCGTAAGCGTGCATTAAAATAAAGTTTGATAACATTGCTAAACATTAGTTCCATGTTAAGACAAATTTTTATTAAACAAAAAAAAATCACCCGAATTCCTGACGACAGAATATGCCGTAATGGGATTTAACCCGAACACACCCGAATTTTCAAATGAAAAATATCACCCGATATTTACCCCCCGAAATTGGCCAAAAATAAAACCCGAAAAAGTCGGGCCCTACTTATAATTTAGTAGGGATGCATTAAACGTTAAAGCAGATAGTAATATGGACGGTCTTGTACCGAAAGTTTGTACCAAATCTTCCGTTTCTTTGCAGTCATTTGAGCCTTACAAGCTGTTGACGATCAGTCGGCCTCTAACAGGAGACTCACCTTCCAGCGATTCACAGGTGAGGGAAGGTAGTGTGTGTAGCCTTTCTAGGATCTTCGCTTACTGAGAATCTGAGCCTATTTGTATCAGACCTACGTATTTCGAATTACAGCGTGTGTCGAAGGAATGACACAAAAATACTGGAAGCACTTTTGCATCTGTATCAAACTTGCATCAGCCGGGGCGTGTCAGTCTACATGTCCTTGTGCAGCTCAGATCAGTGCACTTCTGTGTGTAGAGTCCAGTGGGTGACAAGAACGATTCTGTGGAAAAAGTGGTCCGTTAATGCTGTTTTGAACATTTCCTGCCCCTTAGTGGCCGAGAACTCGACCCCTTTTTTTCTTTCGTCTTAAAATTTTGTATAACACTAACGAAGCACAAGTGGGTATCTTGTGCTGCTTGTATTCAAAGTGTGCACAAAAATATTAGGTTTTATACTGAAGAGCCATTTTGGTTATGTTGATGTTTCATGGTGCCTCTCACTACCTTATCCTTAGGGTCTGACGTTTTTGGGTTAACACCAGTTTATCCACGTGTTTCGATCACGTATCACATCAAATATTTAGTCGCTATATGAACACATGTGTGATGTAAATATTTTGAAGAGCGCAACATCCTTGAGCTTGAGGAAGGAGTGACACGAGGACTAGAGACAGACACAAAGAGGTTTGTGTTGTGTCCCTAGTCCCTGTGTAGTTCCGTCCCCAAGCTCGAGGATGTTGCCCTCTTTAAACTCGCACCGGCTGGCCTTCCTTCCTTCTACTATGTTCATCGTAAATATTTTAGTCAACAGTAAACAATGCAAAACACGTATTTGATGTTATAAAATGCGGTGCTTCCGATCATAATTGGTAATTGAATGCATGTTTGACCAGGCATGCACCTTGAACTACGGGCCGCTAACTGAACAGGAAGAACAAAGATAACCCGCTGATTTTTGCCTCTCGAATCTGGGGAAGACATTTAAAGGCGCCCAGAAAGCCATCCAGAAAATTTTTCCGTTTCTGACACATTATGAAAGGATGTGGATTGACTCGTGAACTAACGCAAAAAAATCCTCTGTATTGAATATTTTTGCCCCACAAAAAAAAAAAAAAAAAAACACCCGACGACCCCGAGCGTCGACGCGCGCATTCCCGCTGAACTCGTTCTGGGGGGCAAAATGACCAGCGACATGGTCAAGGCGTCCCGCTCGTTGGTGGTATAGTCAAGGTCGTGCTGAAGACTCGGAGGTGGTGGGTTCAAATCCTACCATCGGCTGTGCTGCCTGAGGTTTTTCCCTGGGTTTTCCGAAGACTTTCCGGAGGAATGTCGGCACAGTTCCCCATGAAGTCGGCCCCGGAAGCATACTAACCCCCCTGTACCCCACTCCTTCCTGCTGTCTTCTCTCCATCTGTCCACATCTCATAGCTCATAGCCATAGTTACTTTGCGGCGCTAACACAGAATAAAAAAACTGGGCAAAATGAGGAGGAGGAGGAAAACGTCCTCACCTGTAATGACATCACGTCACCGGTGATGTCATTACAGTTACAAGGGAGACCGTGCTCAAGCTGGGGCTGGCGCTTTCCACTTTTTATTTTTTGTTGTTGTAGCAGACGATGTTTTTCCAACCAGTTAGAGGGCTGTACCATAATGACACCAAAGTGACTCGGGCATTGTCACCGTTGCGCACAGTCACAATTTTTAAAACTGAATTCCGCGATATTTATGCATCTGTCGAATGAATCGCTTCAGATTGTGCATTTTAGTAGTCAGGTTAATGGCTCGTTTAAAAATAAGAAGTGACTGAAACACTTTCTGTCCTTCTTTAAACGGGGAAGTGAAGTGCAAAAAAATTCACCTTGCAGAATGAAAGCTGCCGTTACCTCGACACCAACACAAAAGGAACGAGATTTGTCCGATGCGTCATTTTGTTACTTATGAGTGAAAGGAACCGCAGTGTGCGTTTTCCCTCTCCTTCTCAAGAAGCACAACAGTTCGGAGAAGCGTCGGGTTGGTCTACTCGAACAATCTCCCGCGATGATTGGACAGATCGTTTCAAAGGAAACCAATGGCGATTGGGCATTATTCCGCATTGTCGGGCTTCTTGAGAAGGAGAGGGAAAAGCAAAAATTACAGGTCCTTTCACTCATAAATCACGAACGACGCAATGGGTGGATCCTGTTCCTTTTGCGTTCATCTCAAGGTAATGGCACCTTTCATTCCGCAAGGAAAAATTTTTGCTCTTCAATGCCCCTTTAACCCAAAAAAAAGGTGAGACCCTACTTATTCTTTGTTCTCGGCAGGTCATGTCAGCTTGCGGAGGCGGTGAGAGCGACTACCTCTGGACTTACAAAGAGTAAGTGTGTTAGTGCCCTATACGTAAGGCCCTGTGTTTTCGGGATTTATGTTTCTTTGAAAATCAGGTTCTATTTCAGGAGCCGTAAAACAGGGTAACATGGGGTGATATCTGGTGGAAAAGTACATTTTCGGGTGGAAAATAGAGAAAGAGCGCTTCTCGCATTTTAGATCGACGTAAGATGCAGAATTAACAGCTGCGCAGAATGTTGAACGGTTAGTGAAGCTCCCAGTGCCTGTACTGGTGTCTGAATTGGCACTTTGCACAGTTTGTTTCGCTTTCTTTTTTTTCTTTTTTGGGTGGGGGTCACCCTAAAACACAGGGCCCTATCTATTTGGCCCCACTTTTTGTGGCATCAGTGGGTGAGCAGGTGAAAATGATATGATTAGAGCCTGAAGTTTTAGGGTTTTACCCGATTTTTCCCCGAATTTGCACCCCGAATTGAAGGTTCACCCTGTAGCGTGAAACCCGATTTTTACCCGGCAAATTACCCCCCCCACTGGGATGTCTGTAAGAATGCATTAACTTGCTTTTTTGCAGTAAATGCAGTTACATCACCGTTTGTACCAAACCACCACAGTTAGTTTGAGTAACTGAACCCGATTTCTCCCCGAATTTAACATACCGTCTGTTTTTTTTCACCCGAATTCGCATGAATTTAGTGCACGCGTTTATTCACCCGATTTTTACTCCCCGTATTTTGAAAAAAAATATTTCCCGAAAACTTCAGGCTCTAGATATGATCCCCATGAGGGTGTGAGGTGAAGCCCACTTCCCATCTGGTGATGCCTACCAAGAGAGTGCTTTTTTGGGGGCCTTTCTATTAGAGCAGTGCGAATAGCAAAATTTCCATTGTGAATCGAATCCGAATAATTCCTTAAGAAGGCAAATCGAATTCAAGTAATCAGAAATGGCCCAATTCAAATAATTTCGAATACCTCATCGTGAAATGTTTTGTGGCGTTATGCTCGTCAGATAATTTCTTTCTAATAGATGATGAAGTTCTGCTCGAAGCATGTGAGCCTTTTCAACCAGCATAACATATTGTGAGGGAAGGGTCCCTCCGTGTTTGGTAGACTGCATTAGTGGGATGAACTGCATTGAGAGTTAGTCAACATGGTCCGTGCAGTCCGTTTTGGATGCATCTCCTCATTTCTATGTTTATGTCGTGAATTTCCTGTACTTTTCTTTAGAAACTGCACATATTTCCGTCTGTTACTGAACATAACTCTGAAAGTTGGGAGTACATTTACTGGATCACGCAGTGCCCAGACCACAGTGCTGACCATGAGGTCACTGAAGTTGTAGACGTTAGTTACGGAGTAAGTAAGCAGTGTAAAGCGGGCTTCGCCTAACACTTGAATGTAATGATGTGAAGCCGACTCGCAGAACAGAGCAAAAAAAGCAATGGCGGTAACGTGAAGTGTGCTTCACATAACTCTTGGATGCAATGAGGTGAAGCCCAATGACGATAAGGGTACCTCGCTTCAGTACTATTCACAAAATATTCAAAAGTTTCGAATACTGAAAATAGGTTGCGAATAGCATTCGAATGCTATCAGATATTCAATTCGTATTCAAAATTTCGAATATTTGCACAGCTCTACTTTCTGTTGCATTCATGATTCTGATATGGTGATATGACAGGATTTATTGAATGAAAAGTGCTCGTTCATTCAAAGTTGCATGGGTCATCATGCAACATGGACAATGAAGACATAACAAATTTTTCTTTTTATGTAAAAAGTGACATCCACATAGCACCGTCTAATCATTAAAGCCCTGCAGCGCCACTCGAATTTCAATTATTACAATTTCTTGATTTAGATGACGGAAAAGAAGACGTTGCAGGTGGCAGGGCATGAACTAGGGTAACACGTATCTCTTATGTAAGAATTACGCAATGTGTAACATGATGACATACAGGATGAATTTAGCACAGGTCACACATTTTGATCGTGTAGTAAAAATAAAAGATGACATTTCTGGCGCTTCAAACTTTGCAGACTGATAGTCAATTGCCTGAAGTTTTACTCATATTTTTTTTCAAATGTAGAATGTAGAAATCACTTTGTAGAAAAAAACGTAGAAACAAAGCAAATTCTCACCTCATGCATTTCCATAGATCCAGGAGTTACCCGTAAAAAAGAACTCGTTACAAGTTAAGTTGTCATGTGAAAAATGTAACTAAGTTAATAACAAAGTTATTCAGCCCGAAATGTATCTCGCAGTTACGGAGTTACTTTAAAAAAAGAACGAGTTACTTCCATGTTGCTTTGGACACAAAATGGCACAACACAGGTGCAGCGTGCGTGAGCAGTTGAGTTAGACCTCGAGTTGCCTGCGGAGGAGTGCAACACGCTTAGATCGTTTTCGTTTATGTCCAACAGTTCGAACGCTTTGCATCTTACTCCCCATGTGGGCGCACAATGGTTCTGCTTCATTTCAATGTTAGCGGTTCCTACTTCCTGAATAGAATACTGTCATTGGTTGAATATTACCCTTCATGGCATAAAATGCCATGAAAGAACCGGAGAGAAAGCAAGAAAATATGTGGACGTGAGTGAAAAGCGAATTAAAGGTAACTTGGAACTTAGTTTAAGTTACTTTGGCAAAGTTACCTAAAAAAGGAACAAGTTCCTCTGAAAGTTACCAGGGCGCAAAAGTACCGAGTTAAGTTATGAGTTACCGAAAAAAGGAACTTAGTTACAGTAACGACCTTCTTGTAACGAGTTCCTTGTAACGAGTTCCTTGTAACGAATTCCTTGTAACGAGTTCCTTGTAACGAGTTACCTCGAACTCTATGCACTTCCTATGGCGTGTACTGACCACAAACCACCATGTTTTCCTCTGTCTGCTTCCCGTTCACATTCTCGCATGAACGCTCTCTATTTTGAATTCGTTCATCATGTTTCAAGTAAACCAATATGCTCTGTTTCTTTGTACTCTTCTGTTACAACGTGTGGGCATACATCATAGCAGTGCAAAATATGCAAAATGTGTGCAGTAAAAATAACCAAGGTTTTTGAGCTATAACTCTGTTCATCGATAGAGCTACACCAGTTGCAAAAAAAAAAAAAACAAAGTGCACCCGATTTCAACACCGTGTAGCCGTGCCCTACTAACCTGATAATTTTTTATGCAGGTGTTGCGCTTTCCTAAAAAGCTTTCCTTGCCATGGTCAAGTACTCGATGAGCTTGACAGAAAGTTATCCAGTTTCTGCAGCACTTACATGGTACTGCCTGCTTATCTCCACGACACCTCCGAGAAGCTTAAGAAGATGATATCATCCACTGTTAAGGTGACTAGTGCACATTGCATGCAACTACTTTATTAGTACGTACTGTTAAAGTTTTTTTGCAAGTTCTCTCGAGTCTAATTATATAAGGTCATGCTATACTTTTTTGAGGGATTATCAGAAATAATGGATGTGCACACTTAGAAATTTTTGTGTTTCTGTGTTACTAGTTGTCATTAATAAAGCACTGCACGGGCCTGAATTTACCGGCCTGACCCAGAGGCTTGCCCGACCCGAGCCTGACCTGGCTGTAGAAAACTCGGCCTGGCGCGGCCCCTACCCAACGGCACGGGGGCTTACCCGACCCGAGCCCGACCTGGCTGTCGAAATTTCGGCCTGGCATGGCTCGTACTCGATGCCACGGAGGCTTAGCCGACCCGAGCCCGACCCGGCCGCTAGCAGTTGCAATGTGATGGACACTACTGTACTCAGCAAACAGCGTCAACCACACATGGAGCATGCAAGCTCAGGTTTTGGTGCGGTTTGTACTTTTAGCAACACATTGGCATCGAGTCTAGTGCGCCTGTCCACGGTGTATGCTGCAGCGAGAGTGAGGTTCACAACATGGAGAAGCTGAGAATAACTCGGCGCCTATGTTGTAGCGTTTTAACAGAAAGACGAAGAGAGCACCCAGGTACATGGTTGCTTTGTTTTCAAAATGTATGTTGGGGATTAAATACTGCGAAAGAATGGCTCACAAAACCTCAGCCCGACAACTCTGGGACTGAACTTGAGCCCGCAGTCAAAACTACTTTGAGACCCGATTTCGGACCGTGGACCAGGCTCTGGTTTTCGGGCCAACCCGGCCCTTTGCAGTGCTCTAGTCAGTAACACCACTGCTACCACGACAGAAATACCGTGTATAATGTTTACCCCTCTCTGTAATAACGTCGGCCTTAATGAAGGCAACCTTGTGCTGTGAACTTCGGGAGTATGCTCTCTACAGCCCAGGAATTTGAGATTCATTCTAGTCAGAGCCAGAGCTATTCTTCGAATAAGGCACAGGAATGTTTGTGACTCCAACGGTCTTGTGCCAAGCCGCCTACAAGGATTTCGACTATCCCTGCGTTTGCTGACCGAGAGCGAGGGAGGCTCAGTCTCCTGGATGCCGACCAATAGGAGGACGCGGAGGGCAGGCACTTTCCAAGCCTCTGCTCTCGCCTAAGAAATGGCGCAGCGTTGCTGTTGTTTCGCGTGTCCATACCTGCCAACTCTCCCGGATTCGGACCGGTTTGTACGATTGTACGGCCGAGAAGCAAATCTCCCGGAAAATGCAGTTTCCCTCTCTATATACGTCAATCGAATACCAGCCCAATTGCCATCGGCATCGCTGCCGCTTCCCGGAGCCTCTGTGTTACGGAGTTCAGGGGTTCTGGTCATGGTTCTAGTTCAAGCACTTCTAGTTTCCGGGCATTTCCTCCATGTTTTCGGGCAACAAAGGTGCCTTTGCACTAACTGTTTCGACCTTGCGTACCTCGCAAAGAGAACAGAGACATAGTTTTGTGTCCTCACGTTCTTTTGAGAAAGTGTCATAGCCTTGTCACAGCTTGACACCCAGATAGTTTCTTGGAGAGGGCAAAGTCTGTTGCTGCAAAACTTGTGCCCGATGAGCCTGCTGGGTTGATGTTAGCTCCCGTTACATATGCAAATAAAAGCGACCCAACAACGGCTTTCTCCTCCCCCCCCCCGCTTTTGAAATCTCCTTAATTTGGATGTTCCCAAGTTGGCAGGTATGCGTGTCGCAAGGCTTCTGCCATATGGTGCACCAATCTAACCAACTGCTTTGCCGTCCGTTAACCAGCAGCTGCCGCTCTTTTGCCTGCTGCAAGGCTTCTGCCATGGCGCACCAATCTAACCAAGGGCTTCGCCGTCAGTCAACCGGTGTACGCGTGACTCGCGTTTGGCCTCGTTCCCATGTTGATAGACGACGAAGCCGTGTGTTAGATTGGTGCACCGTGGCAGAAGCCTTGCGACACGCGAAACAACGGTAATGCTGCGCCATCTCTTAGGCGAGAGGAGAGGCTTGGGAAGTGCCCGCCCTCAGCGTCCTCCTATTGGTCGGCATTCAAGAGACAGAGCCTCCCTTGCTCAAGGATAGTCAGGATTTCTTTAACTGGTGTAAGCAGTGTCTGTACCGATATCCTGAACAGAGACTCTTTCAACGTCCCTAATAGGTTTCCTGTTCCTGCGCAGAATATGTAGAGACGTTCCAAATGTCATCCATGACCGAGGCTTTTCCTTAACCCACTTGAGTGTATAGTGTCTGTAAGAACTAATGTGAGCAGAATATAGCTGGCACTGGAAGACACCTTGCTACATGTGCTGAATATATGCTGAATATGCTTAGTGGCTACATCAAGCAAAGCTTGTATACAATTCAATGCCGTTTAATGAGCAGAACTGCTGCAGCTGCTTGCGTGTTTTCTTTCTTCTTTTTTTACAGCAACTTAAACGCATGCATGTAGAGCCCCCTGACAGCAAGACTTGTGAACAAATTGGTGCAGCTACAGAAAGGTTTGTACACGAGATCATAATTCTGCTTCCGTAGTGATACGGCAATAATAATAATAATATATCAGTATTTTTAATTTGACAGATGTAGACTTTGTGTTTGTCCTTACACATATATTTTGGTCCAGTCTACCTGTATAAGCTAGTAGGCCTGGTAGGGACCTAAATTGGAAGGCCTCCGAAAAATGGCATCAAATAAACATCATGCGTGTTTGCTAAAAGTATTAAAGGACAGTTGAATTTCCACTGCTACATGGTGAATGTAGCAATCGTTAAACATTTTGATAATACGATAGCCATATTTGTCAGGTGTTTTTTTTTTCCTGCTAACCTTATTGTAGACTTAGAAACAAAAGCTAAAAAATGCGGAAAAATCTAGTGTCATGCATTTGAATGAACTGTCTTGCGCAAAAGTTGCCATTTCTTTTTTTGCGTCCTGCTTCATCTTCACATCAAGTTTATTTCAATTAAAATTTGATCAAATTGCTCGCTTTACTGGCAAAGGTTTGGTACAGATATCTTTCATTGCACATATTTTTTTTTTCTAGCATGCTTTTTTTTAAAATAAACTTTTTGACACGGTTACTGAAACACACCGTACATTGGAATAAGCCTTTCCTTCCTGCTAGGCTTAACTGGATCGTTTTCGTACCCCCTAGTTATGTTCTTCAAGCGGCGCATCAAAAAGTATTTAACGCAGTGAAGCAGCTGTGCAAGGACGAGGATACGTTGATTGCAGAGCGGCTCCGCAGAATCAACGGGCTCCTCCCTGACCAGCTCGGTGTGGCAGACGCGTTCTGCTGCCCTCTTCCCAGAGCGGTATGTTCTGTGCCGCTAAGCACTGCCCAGTTGATATTTTAAGGATTTAATAGATCATAGTGATCATGTCATTTGCACCCCTCTCCAGCGCCACAGTTTGGAAGCTAAGGGTGGCTCTGGTCATCGACCCGCTTATTGGTTTTTTCGATTGCTATATGTAATGTCTTGTACTCAAGTTTAAGTTAGTATTTCCATGCAGTCAGTGCCAGTCCCATGAGACAAGGGGTCCTGCAAAGGTTATCATTATCAGGTTTGAAGTTTCAAAACATGCGTACCCTTACTAGGGTTGCCACCAGGCCGGTATTATACCAGCACGGCCGGTTATTTGCTCGCTCTGCCGGTTGCCGGTAGGAAGGTGATACCGGCAGCCTTTTGCCGGTATTTGTCACTCAAGACCTTTCATATTGTCACGAAGCGAAATGGGCCGGCTAGTCGTCGAATAAACAGCGAACGGTTTATTAGACTACTTGGTAGCAAAACACAAGAGTGATAGCTCTCTGAACACAACTGTGTCCAAAGAATGAATGCTCCAGCCTGGAGCGCACAACCATTTAAGCGTCGCGCCGAAAAGTCTAGAAACAGCACGTGCGTTTGCCAGAGAGCAGGCGATGTGTCTGGAAGCTTCTTGCTTCTTCTTCAGCATGCGCCGGGATGAGATGTACCGTTTAGTGCCTGCCCTGGAAGTTTCGCGATGATGATTCGTGGCAATATGGGCTTTTGCGGGGTTTTCTCTTCAACATTCCACTACAGCTCGAATAAATCTGGAGCATTGATCCAACTCCGCAGTCACCAGTTCTTTCCTTAGTTACTCATTATTATTATTATTATTATTACACACAGGAACATGTGCTTCCTCGTATTATCTTGAGCTCTCTCTCGTTTTCTGTGTGTTCTCTTCCACCCCTCACCCACTTCCCTTTCCTGCGAGCCTTTCCTCCTTTCCCTCTATTCCACCTCCTCTCCCTCAGCCGGTATTTTTCACTACGAAAGGTGGCAACCCTAACCCTTACTGTCGTCTGCTACTGCTATGTATTCGTTTCTGCAACTGCAATTGCAGCTGTCCGACCACGATGAAGATCCCGTGGGCCAGTGCGTAGTGCCCCCTAGCAGATTGCGTGGACAGGATTCATAGGAGTTGCTGATTATGATGTTGTCTCTATAATCTAGTAGGCTGTAGGCTGTGGTTTACTTACTTTCCGCGATGGCACTTGCTACAGGGCACACGACGGTAACAATGTTGTTGCATGGTGCTGACTGTAAAATGTGATAATATATCTAAGAGTAATGAAATAGCGCTTCATAGCACACATCTTAAAGAATTAAATTCTAACAACAACTCTAACGTGAAATTTTCTTTGTGCATGTAATAGAAAAATGTGACGCTCTGCTTTACATAGGTACGGTACGGTACGGTACGGTACGGTACGGTACGGTACGGTACGGTGCAGTACTGTACGGTAGTTTTGGGCCACGTAGACAGTGCCAATGTGGCAGGTAAGCCAACGAAGAGTGGCACGGCCTTTTCTTACGAGATTTCAAGCTCGGTAAAATGCACACGGGCCTACGTACTACAAGAGTGCTGCCATTATACACGGAGATGGGCTTCTCTTTAATTGCAGGTCGTAGAGCTGGCATCATTAGATGCAAAGACAACACCTTTGGAAAAGCTGTGGTGTTTGAAAAGCACTTTGGTCAGTTTTGCTACTTTGGATCCGGTTTTTTGATTGCTGCTTGTGAAAGTAATGCACGCTCATGAGGAAGCTCTCTTACAGAAAATAATGTCGGAAGAAATATACGAGTCGCCGTCGTACAAGTGTGCCCGTCTCAAGAGCCCCAATGGTGGGTGAATCTTTGTTTGGTGATGTTATACTAAATCTCTTTCATTTTGTGTCCCCAATCTTTTGTGAACCGGGCACGGGGCACACACTCGCGGCCACTAAAATGAGAGAATTGTGGACGGTAAAATTTGTAACCTGACTGGCTTACATCGTGATAAGCCCAAGATTTCCTGTCAAGAAGAGAGAATGATAGGAGATGAAGCTTCACTTTCTCTCACGAAAGGAGAATCTCAATGAAACTTTTGCTGCTTCCTGCACGTCTGCAGTACAGTCGTTGACTGATTTTTCAGACACGCTCGATTGTTCAGACACCTTCACTTTGACGGTCACAAACGCCACAGAGTTAATGCATAACAGCGGACTTCGGAAACAAGAAATTTCGGATACCATACATACCGTTGCTCGATTTTTCGGACTTGGTTTGTCCCTAGAGTAGTATGCGCCGAGTCAGCACAGACCCACTGCAAATAGTCACCTCTAATTTGAGTACCAAAATCTGTATCCTCGATAGCAGCTGAAACTGCATCCTGCACGTAATGGAGGTTTGGAGATGCTCTCTGCTGTGACATTTGAGAACTTTAAGAACATGGACAACGCAGCCATGTGCTAAGCTGAACGACGATAAGATTGTTCGGCAGGTGCTTTATTAATTGTATAGCAGGACCGCAGCAGTATCGCAGGACCAACTCCGAGGACAATGTGCTGGATACATTGTGACTGTTGAACTCGGAACTGACTAGGGCAGTAGTTACTTTCATCGGTGTATTTGCTAAGAGATTGAACGGTGTCGGTACATTGCGGAGCAACGATGAACTACCGTAGTGTGGACGCGTCGTCTGCTTTTACACATTTATTCCGCGTTCAGAGTAGTAGGTGGAGCATTGGGGAACCGAACAGTATCATACCATCGCGGCACAAGTGATCTTCCGACGAATATACCCAAGCAGCACAACATCTTGACCCAATACTGGCCCAATATTGGTCCAATCTTGGTCGAATATTGGGCCGGCATTGCCAATATTGCGTGTATACATGTGAATTACAAAAAAGAACCATCAACTCCAAACATCGGCCTGCGTGTTATCCACACTAGAAAGCTGACAATGTCGCCCCCTATAGGTCGATCAGGCAGCGAATAGTGACAAAATGTCCCGTGGTGAAGTACAAGTGGATGTGACGGAAAAAGAAGAGCGTTCATCAACAAAAGTTTTTTCAGCCACTTAATTCAATAAAGTAGTATATCTTTTTAGTCAAGTTTTTCTGGACTGCTCAATTATTTTATACTTTTGCACGATCCCTATTGAATCCGAAAAATCGGTTGGTAACTGTTAGTTAAAATTAGAATGGAATGATGCCTTGAAAATATAGGGGAAGCTGAAGCAAATAAAACATTCGAGCATTCGAGCAGGGCTTTTAACAAGACAGGGAAGCGCTGAGGGAACACAAGGACTGACAGACATGACAGAGAGAGGAAAATCACATGTATAAAGTAACGTTTTTTGGGGGGGTGATCGCCCCTGGCACCTCGATCGCCCCGATTGCCCCTGAACGTGAAACGGGGCAGGCACTACTTCCAACAGATTTATTCGAGGAACACACTAAAGTTTTCCAGGGTGTTTCACCTAATGAGATAAAAAATCCTATTGGAAAATCTACTTGTCTGAACATCATGGGGTCAATACTAATTGTCTGGGGGGGGGGGAAGGGGGGGGGGGCAGACTGAGATTGTGCCATCACTTCAAAGCACTTTTACCAAATTTAATTCACGAGAAATTTAATCTTCCCAATCGAACTCCGAAATTTGCCAAGTCAACCTCGCATATTTTTACAGAAACAGCAAGTGTGCGACGGATTGAGCCCATTGCATTGCAACATACATTCCCTACTACTTTGGTAACAGCTGAAAAAAAAAAAATGCAGAAATCGTTGTTTCGAGGCATGCGAATTGTCGACCGAGCTCATTTCTCTTTCAAGTTAGTGCAAGATCTGGTGGAAGTAAAACAGTCACTCGTCCCTTCCGGTTTTTTCTCACTCTTCGTTCAGATAACTTTGCACTACAACTATGCTACCGTTATCAGCTTGGAAAAGGAGAAATGAATGGGCAGGTACATGGCCTCCTCACATCGCTTCTTTTGTAGATCTGAGCGCAGCCAGCAATTCGCGCGCCTCGAAACGGTGGTTTCCGCAATTTTGCAAAACCAACAAGCTTAGATATTTGCCCTTCTGAGGGCATTTAAAGGAGTACAGAGGGCCATAAAAAAAAAAATTTCAGATTAAGACATTTTGTGAAAGTATGTAGTGTGTGTCATTTTACGGAATAACGCGAAAGGTTTTGATGTGTGCAATTTGTTCGCCAGAAAAAAACTTGCATAAACATGGCCGATGACGTTCCAGGGGCGACTCGTTCGCTGGTTAGTGGGGTTCAGCGCCCTGTCTCCCTTTGCAGCCATAAACCAGTTTTACCAGTTCCCCCGGAGAATTTGGGAAAGCTGCGAAGGAGTGGCCAAATCATGACCGAGCCAGGAGCAATGCTTTTTCAGAACCCTGAACAGCTGAGTAGCAGACAACATTTCTCTGGACCAATCAGCGAGCGTGGCCCCTGTAGTGTCAGCGCGAGGTCCCAGGCAGGTCCCAGGCTGGTCCCAGGCTGGTACTGCTCTCCACGGCCGTTGCGCACGGTCCCTTTTTGCGGCGTACTTTAAATTCAATTTCCGCGATCGTTATGACTCTGTGGTGTGAATTACTTCTCATGGTGCATCTTACTGGCGTACTTAACAGTTTTATAGGGAGAAAACAGGGGGTTATAAATGACTTCTGTGCTGGTACTTTAAGTGTTGATAAGCTGGATTTGACTCGTGTTAGATCGATCTCTGAAGCTAAGTAGAGGTACGAGCCTGGCTGTTCTGAGAAGAGCCACTCTGATCTGCATTACAGTTGAGCTGCACTTGACATCGGATGACCTCATCCCAATATTGGTCTGCCTCATTGTGAAGGCAAGACTCAACTCACTTGCAAGCAACCTCTACTACATACAGAACTTCAATTACCATGTGCCTGACAAGGACGTGCTTGGGTAAGCATAGCGGTATTTATTTCAGAGGTTACGTTGTTGCTCTCCAATGTAGTAGTACCATAGTGCACACAGATACAGATCGTGTACCATCTTTTCACGCGTATTAGCCGCGCCGCAGCTGAGCCACAGCGCACTGTCTTTCCCGCACTGGAGAGAACTTTTGTCACATAAGCCGCACCGCCTCATAATGCCATATGCCGATAACGCGTTGTGACATCAGATAACGCGCTGTGCACCAGAAAGATATCACAATGAATGCAACGAGATAGGCACACACGTGGTACACGGATTGGCAAAGGGTTTATTTGCACAAATCAAAGGATAGACCTCTACCCGAGAAACATCATCATGACGTTGGTAGACGGACCGAAACCGAAACAAATCGGAAAGGGAGGGCTGGGTTTCACGAATGGCCACTTGTTCGCTGCCTCCTACTGAAAGAAAAGTAGGACCGAAGGTCGCGTCCCTTTCAGGGACCATCGTAATCCCCTCAAGACCATGGCTTTTTGGCGCGACCTTGTTCGCCCCCTAGCTTCGAGTGTAGTTCAACTCTACCAAATTGGTGGCGCCGTCGAACACTGTTATGTCATTTGTTTACAAACAGGGAGAGGTCTATTGTCAACATTGACAAATGCAACATTACTTTAAATACTATCCTGTCACCGGCTGTGCTGTCTGAGGTTTTCCCTGGGTTTTCCGAAGACTTTCCGGACGAATGTCGGCACAGTTCCCCCTGAAGTCGGCCCAGGACGCATACTAACCCTCCCTGTCCCCCACTCCTTCCTGCTGTCCTCTCTCCATCTGTCCACGTCTGTACGCCGCTCATAGCCATAGTTGCTTCGCGGCGCTAACACGGAATTTAAAAAAAAGAATTTAAAAAAACTTTAAATACTACAGAGCATTGACTCTAGAAGATTCCTCGTGACTCAGAGATAGGCGAGGGGGAAGGCATTCTGTGTAGACGTTTTGTCATCTGATAAGCCCCTGACCTTGTGGAAGAAGGGAGAGGGATGAGAACCCCTGGTCAGTCACCCTCAAAGCCATCTGGGGCACATACGAGGGGCTCGTTTGTGTCGGGTGAGAAGCTCCGGGAGTAACTTCTCTCGGATAAGCCGCGGTGGACGCCCAGAGAGCTATAAGCTGAATAGAGAGAGAATAAGCTGCGGCTTATACGCGTCGAAAATATGGTACATGTTGTGCTCTGTGCACATCACGTACTTCACATCTTCTTGTAGGAGAGAAATTGAAACAACCTAAGAACTGCCTGTATAGCGTTTAACTTAGTGACTTTTTGTTTTCTGCATGGTGCTGGTGACATTTAGGTACACCCTTGTGACATTCCAGGCTGCAAAGGAGTTCATCAGGACAGAGGTTGTGAATCAGCTGCAACCATCAGACACAAAGATAAAGGCAGAGGTGGGTCACCTTGTAGAAGCTTCCTTATAACGAGTTCCTTCAAATTACACACTCCTATCGAAATTTGCTTTCACAGTTTCTGTTCCTTTGATAGCTTATACCGGCATCAGAACCTTAGCCATAGATGCTTTCGCGCCAGAAAAATCAAACTCATCATCAGCATCAGCATCAGCATCATCACCATCATAACCATCATAACCACACACCTAAAACAGAACTTCACCACATAGCAAAGTGAAGGACCATTGCACAGGAAGATACCGTTATCACTCCTGATGTGTGGAAAGCGTGGGGCGGACACCTTTTTGTGACAATTAATTAAACTGAATTGGTCGAGGGTTTTTGGGGGTGCATTGTAGGGAGGTGTGGTGGGGGAAATCCCTGACGATGTCATTACCGTCCCTGATTTGCAGAAAGCGACGGGCGTACGCCTTTTTGTGACAAATAACCTGGCTGCATAAGTGTCACAAAAAGGCGTACACCTCTTTGTTTTTAACAACTCGAGGGGGAGAGAATGATGTCATTCCGGATGGTGGTTGGCTAAGAGCATGCTGTTTGGTGAAGTTTTGTTTTGAGAGTGCAGGAATGTTTTGAAGTGTGATAAGTCTGAACATGACAGGACATCATGATGTAATGTGCTGCAACATCCCGAGTTACATTTTTGTGCCCGATTTTCAGGATATCCACATGTTTCATGTTCACTTTTGTTCACCTGGAATTTTTTCTTGCATGCACAATGATGATGATGTATAAAATAATCAGTGGCCAGGAAGTAGATATCAACCTTTCAGTTACCTCTATGGGATGATGATGTGCTATATGCACTTGAAGCAGCATGTTTACGTTGTTGTAGAACCTCATTTTTCTAGTCATTATGAAACATTCAGTCTCTACATTTCAGTGAGGCATTTTCTACAAATTGGTGTGACCAAAATAAAGTTGCACGATCGTTTCTGTTCTGGGATGCTTGGAGCTGGGAAAAAACTGCAGCTGCAGTTTTAAAAACTTCAAATCATAATATATTTGAGCATAAATTTGTAAATTTGAAATTCACCTGATAGCATATTACTGTGGTGTTTGCTAGAACAGTTGCCAGCTGTCTGTCCGGCAGAAGGAGACTCATGTGCACAAATCTATAGGGTTGTGCCAGATACAAAGTATGATTTGTAGATATTACTTGTACATATACTGACTTTGCCTTCCTCCATTTTTCTGTTGGGATGTTTTTGCCAAGCAATTGTACGTCTGTCGCAGATTTCGCCAACAGAGTTAATGGAGGTGACCGCTAAGCTGCATATCTCCGAGAAGCGTGCCGAATCGCCTTCCAAGTCTCGCCCCATCGACAGGCATCTACAGCAAGTCACCAAACTCATAGAGGCCTCTACGCAAGAATTCCAACAGCAAGAAGTAGAAGGCAAGCGCAACTCTTCAACCCTTCTCTTATTTCACAAGTGCGGCACCAGAAATGAAAATGTTGAATATGGAAAAGATTGCGTTCCGATCACAATTGAACTAAGTGAACGCATAGTTAGCTGTAGCACAGAAATGTAGCAAAGGACTCACTGAAAACTCAATATTCTCACAAAGCCTTGCCTTTCTATGTGCTCCTTTTTCTCAAAACCTTTTTTTGTTGAAAAAAAAAAAAAAAAGAAAGAACAGAAAGAAACAAAGAACATACTTGATGTATAAGCACAGGGTGTGCTGAATGGATACGTACTCAAGCCGCAAAACCATACTCACGCAATAGCGGCTTTCTTAGCAACCACATTTCACACATACTGTATGCCGCAGCTTTACATGCTCAAATACGATTGCTTTTCAGTGATTGTGTGCACAGGTGTGCACATGCAGAACATCCTGTGGTTACATTTCTGCCATGTTTTTGTCGAAACTGTAAGAAACATCTTTTCGAGAATTGCTGCACGTAGCTTTGGAGTGACTGAGTGAAGGCACATTAAAGTAGCACGGAAATCATTTTCAGCACCCCGTTTTCTTTCTGTAAGACTGTTAAGCAGGCCAATAAAATGCAATTCACCCCACAGAGTCATAATTATCGCGGAAATGGAATTTAAAATGCGCTGCAAAAAGCGACCGTGCGTGACAGCGGTTGAGATTAGTACCATTCTCTTGGCCTTGCATTGGAGTCCTACTGTCGGCGCTCACTGACTGGTTCAGAGAAATGTCGTCTGCTAGTCAGCTGTTCGGGGCTCTGAAGAAGCATTGCTCCCAGGGAAACTCCGAGGGGCTTACAGGCTACAAGAGGAGAAAGCCCTCATGACAAAAAGAAAAAGACGGGTGCGGATATCGACTGACCACCAGCGGCATGGCCGAGTGGGCTAAGGCGTCCGCTCGTTGGTGGTAACCAAGGTCGTGCTGTAGACTGGGAGGTGGTGGGTTCGAATCCTACCGCCGGCTGTGCTGTCTGAGGTTTTCCCTGGGTTTTCCGAAGACTTTCCAGACGAATGTCGGCACAGTTCCCCCTGAAGTCGGCCCAGGACGCATACTAATCCCCCTGTCCCCCACTCCTTCCTGCTATCCTCTCTCCGTCTGTCCATATCTGTACGTCGCTCATAGCCACAGTTGCTTCGCGGCGCTAACACCCAATTAAAAAAAAAAAAAAATTAAAAGGATATCGACTGACCAGAGAACGGGGACATGCTGACATTATACTGTTGTCGGCCACGTGCGAATCGTCCTTCGTCTCCTCATTACACTCCACGGGGCGAGTCGAGAGTGAATGCGTGCAGCTGTGTTTGTGTACATTTTTTTCTACGAAAAAAAAAATGCCCGAACTATTTTTTCTAAAAAAAAAATGTTTGGGCGTTTTGGCAAAAAAAACTTTTGGTGCATTCTAATGGTGCAAATGGTGCATTCTACGAAAAAAATGGTGCATTTTGGTACATTTTTTCTACGAAAAAAAGCACCAAAAAAAGTGTGCATTTTTTTCTACGAAATAGCACAAAAGGTTTTGTAGTGTGTATTTTGCAAATTGACATACATACTTTCATTAGACGTCTTAAACTGAAAATATTTTGGATGTCCTTCTGTACTCCTTTAAGGGAATTTGTTGCACATGTAAGAATGTTCCTGTGTTTTGAATCAAATGCATATTCACCAAAATCAGTGAATTTTTTCCATTAGCATATCAAATGAATGTTCTCTGCTTACAGATCTGCAGAATTTGTTCAAGGCAGCAGAAGAAGTCAACAGAGTTGCTGTTGGGTAAGTGTACAGTCATTTTATGCAGCAATTATTCTTAGTGTTTCGTGGATAACAGGCTTCATAATGCTAACCTTGGTTTTGAAAATTTAAATTTGAAAATGGCTGTGAAGCACTGTGTACATGTCCCGACTTAAAAGAAAAGTGATTATTCATTGCACAGCATGACCGTAACAAAAACTGTGGATGTTGTAGTGAAAATTACCAGTAATATACCCAACCAGGAAATATATGTTGTTCCCCACAGGTAGAAGGAAACCATCGCCTTAAAAGTGTTGGTGAAAGCTAAAGGTGGTGTCCGTGAGAATTCCGGAATTCTAAAGTTAATGTGATATCCATTTGGAGATGCCTTCCAAGAAGAAAACACCAAAAAAGTTCCCCAAAACTCGTTCATGTTTTGTTTTATAAAACATCAAAAGCATGGGATTCAAAAACAAACTAACAGCTTCAGGTTGAGACGGCCCTTACCTGCTTCGCCTGTTCTGGTGACATAATTGGCATTGCTGGTGAGATTCCCAGCAGCTCAGCTGACAGCATCACCAGACTGATTGCAGTCTGATACCACCGATACCACCGAAGACCGCATTTTGTGACAGACAGCCTGCCTTCATAACAGACTCCAGTGACGTCAGTCCACACACTGTTGCCCAGATTCAGCCGGGTGCACGCAACTGGTTGCAAAATCCAATTACATTCATTGTCTAATGTTTCTGACTGTCTCAAAATGAAATGTTCCTGTTACGTGTATTCACCCACTATTCCGATCGCACCTTCAGTTGAATTGCGTTGTTTGTCCAGACACCACCTTAGCTACAATGTGAAAGATGAAAGTCACTGAAAAGGTTAGCCATCTGTAGGGATCGAACCCACATCTTCTGGATTGTCGTGGGGTTCGATCCCTACAGCTGGCTAACCTTTTCAGTGACTTTCATCTTTCATCGTTGATTTCTTAGGCAATTTGAGGCTCTGTTTGTATCTGTCCCTTCTATGTTGTTCCAGCCTCAGAACATCAGTTTATCTCTTGTACAATGTGAAGTTAAGTTTGGGAATCACCCGATCTTAGAGCCTGAAGTTTTAGGGTTTAACCCGATTCTTCCCCACATTGAAGGTTGCCTCTATAGGGCGAAACCCGATTTTTGCCCGGCAAATTTCCCTCACTGATGCGTCTGTAGGAATGCACACTACTAACTTGTTTGTCAGCAAGTGCAGTTACATCACCGTTTGTACCAAACCAGTACGGTTAGCTTTTAGTAACTGAAATGGGGTACTGTCCATTGTCGGGGACATTGGACACAACTGTCCTGCTCGTATCCCTTCTGTTCAGTTCTCCTGCTTACTTTTCCACCTCCTTTTAACTTTTTCTATCTACGAGAGATAGGCCTGTTTGCACAAAAAATCGTGCTGGGATCCTGACCTTAAAGGGACTATCGCATCCGGGAACGTACGTATGATACCGATAGGATAATGTTTAAGGCCCTTCTTTTTCTGCTGCGGCAAATCCTGAATTCTGCAGCAGGGAACTATGAATTCTGCATTTTTCCGCCGTAAAAGGAAAATTGCTCTGGTTTAGGCAAAAAATTCTCTCTCTTAGCTCTTGGTGTAGAGGGGACCAAAAACTTACTCCAAAAACTTGTGTGACTTAGCATAACAAGGTACATTGTACTTTCTTCGGAGAGGGAGCGACATTTGTCACTGCCTATCAAATAGTACTTGCTGAGTGACCTCTCTGCATGGACAGAGTTTACTGTCACACAGAGGTACTTGACAGCTATGGACACCAAAGCAGGGGTCAGCATTTGCATTCTACTCCAGAATCCCAGAGAGTTGAGGGTTAGAGAGAGGAGTTAGAGGGGTGTTCCAGCACACAGATGGGGCCCTATCCGGTTGGCACATCTATGCTTAGGGCCTGACTTTTTCGGGTTTTATTTTTGGCCAAATTCGGGGGGTAAATATCGGGTGATATTTTTCATTTGAAAATTCGGGTGCATTCGGGTTAAATCCCGTTACGGCATATTCTGTCGTCAGGAATTCGGGTGTGTTCGGGTGATTTTTTTTGTTTAATAAAAATTTGTCTTAACATGGAACTAATGTTTAGCAATGTTATCGAACTTTATTTTAATGCACGCTTATGAGTGTGCCACGCAACCCGGATGTTTTCGGGTAGATTCGGGTTAAACCCGAATTTTACAGATTTCGTTCGGGGGGTAAATATCGGGCGGATACGGGTTTAACCCTAAAAAGTCAGGCCCTATCTATGCTGTAACGCAAGCTGACCCGGTGCGAACAAAGTCTGTTCATCTCGCACATAAACTGAGTTCAGTACGCTGTTTCTGCAAAATTCTGCGCAAAACCTGATATTCTGCAGCAGACCCACAATTCCGCGAATTTTTGCAGAATCACGGAATCGCAGAAAAGGAAGGGCCTTAATAATGTTTGTCACCGTTTCAGAGTCAACCTTGCCAAATCTCTCTTCCGAAAACAGCTTACATATTAAGTAAACGAGTTTCAAAGGTCCGCATTCCGTCTGCAGCCAACACGATGATGACGTAAGCCAGGCACTACCAAGGTCCCTCCGGCCGCTCCGTGATTGGTATTCTCCATGTCAAAGGGCGCTCAGTGATTGGCCTCGTCCGTGTGACGTTTCCAGAGAGGGAATCCCGGAATGCGTCGTCTGCTCTTGCCAAGTTTTATATCAAACTACGCAGGAACAACGCTGCCAATTCACGTCGGGTTTTCGGCGTTATTATCAGTGATGAACGCGGAGTAAAACAACACTGCAGTTTCGGAATCGACCGGGACGGATGCGATAGTCCCTTTAAGGACCTTTCTGTAGTGCAGTTAATAAGCTGCAACTGATATTAGTCAGAGACATGCCCCGATTTGTTGTATGTATAATAGTTATGTTGATGACATTCAACATAATTAGGGCCTGACTTTTTCAGGTTTTATTTTTGGCCAAATTCGGGGGGTAAATATCGGGTGATATTTTTCGTTTGAAAATTCGGGTGTATTCGGGTTAAATCCCGTTACGGCATATTCTGTCGTCAGGAATTCGGGTGATTTTTTTTGTTTAATAAAAATTTGTCTTAACATGGAACTAATGTTTAGCAATGTTATCAAACTTTATTTTTAATGCACGCTTATGAGTGTGCCACGCGACCCGAATGTTTTCGGGTAGATTCGGGTTAAACCCGAATTTTACAGATTTCGTTCGGGGGGTAAATATCGGGCAGATACGGGTTTAACCCTAAAAAGTCAGGCCCTAATTATTATCAGTGATGAACGTGGAGTAAAACAGCACTGCAGTTTCGGAATCGACCGGGACAGATGCGATAGTCCCTTTAAGGACCTTTCTGTAGTGCAGTTAATAAGCTGCAACTGATATTAATCAGAGACATGCCCCGATTTGTTGTATGTATAATAGATATGTTGATGACATTCAACATAATACACTAGAACAGAAAGGTGCTGAATGAACTGTATGCTTGTATCCACAGAGATTTCGTCATGGGGCTGCAGGATCCACTCGGAGTCAGCTACGGAAAATTAGAAAGCCCAAAGTGATTTTTTCCAACTCAATTGACTGCTGGTGCAATGAATCCCAATCAGTTCCAATGTGTCAACTATTATAGAATTATTTCGAGCGTTTACTATTTTCAACAATTTTTTAAATTTTTTTCAAGATATATCCTTATACTCTGCACTTTTTTTTTCTTTTAAATACTGTATCAAATTTTACAAGTACTATGTACTTTACTCTTCGGTGATTTACACCATGTGCTTGCTCAGTTTTTTTTTTATTGATTGTTAATGGCAAATGAAAATGAGACATGTTTATGAATAGCAACTACTTTTTGTTCATGGTGGAGCCGGAAATATTTTTATTGAATGCTTGAGAAAAATGAAAAAAATGTTTGCATTACTGTTTTTTACTGTGTGATGTCCATGATATAGGTAAGGAATACAAAAAGAAGCCTCAGCCATACTGGTTGCACAAATCTGAGCCTTAGGTGTGCTAAAGGTTACAAATATTTGAGCTTTGTCATGTCCTGTTTTCGAGGTTATGAGTAGAATAGTAGCGAGATGCAGATACAGAATTTATTAAATGATTGGAATTCTATGTATACGTAGATTGACCTACAATATTGAATCGACCATTCGAAGAGAACGTTAGAGTATTCCTTTTTAGAAAACGAAACAGAGTTGTTTGTGTTTCTAATTCCTACTACATTACAGTAATTTAATGAATGCGTTGCATGCACATTTTACTGTAAATTATAGCCACATTATAGAAAATTATATATAGTTAGGCACTCAACACGCAGACAAGACTCTTGTGTCTGTACTAACCATCCCAATTACTTTTCAATACAAATTTTGCTTGTAAATACTTGTGAACATATGTGTCGGTACTGTTACTCAGAAAATTAGCTAAAACTTGTTTCAAGCTGCATTTCAACATGTTGCATACAGCAAGAGGACTTCAACTTTCTTTTTTTGTTTTTTGTTAACATAATGTCTGTTTAAAGGGATTTCCATAGAAGATATTATAGATATTATACCCTGCTAGTGCATTGCAAACTGGAACTGCAGTGCTTTAAAATTCAGCCAATTTCTGCTGAACTGTGATTTTGTTTGGAAACTTCCCGAACCTACAAAATAAATGGAAGTTGGCTGAAGTGGATCTCAAACGATAGGAACGTCATTCCACCCTACACGTACAATGTAATTTGTGGGAGGCTCATATTTTCATGTTTCACCCTAAGGTGCAATTTTGGGGGAGGGGGGAATATGTTTATTAAGAAAAAAGAAAGGAATTTTGCACTTTTGGGTTAAAAACAAGCTTTACCAAGTTTAATGTTAAAACACAAGACTCTGTTTCTCTTGACTGTTTCTCCTCCGAGGGTTTGTGACACCTCAGACCAAAGAGTGCTGGGTAGACGTAAAAGACTGTTATATAGGTGCATCGATGGGCAGCACGCTTTACAGCAAAGGTGGTAGAAGACACGTGTAAAATCGGCAGTGCAAATTAGAGCACTGCAAAGGGCCGGCCTGGCCCGAAAACCCGAGCCCGGCATGTCCTCCGTGCCGAAATCTGGCCTCAAAGTCTGTTTGACAGCGGGCTCAGTTCGGGGGGTTCTCGGGCCTCAGTTGGGCCGAGCCTTTTGAATAATTTTTTCACATTATTTAATCCATGACATTCATTTTGAAAACAAAGCAACAATGTACCTGGGTCCTCCCCTGTCTTTATCGGAAAATGCTACGACATAGGCGTAGAGTTATTCCGGACTTCGCCGTGTTGTGAACCTCGCTGTCGCTGCGGTGTCCACTGCGGACAGGCGTGCTAGACACTGTGCCCGCATGGTGCTACAAGCACAAACGGCATCAAAGGTTGTGCTTACGCATTCCAAGTATGTGTGGTTTATGCTGTTTGCTGTGTACAGTATAGGTAGGGCCTGACTTTTTCGGGTTTTATTTTTGGCCAAATTCGGGGGGTAAATATCGGGTGATATTTTTCATTCGAAAATTCGGGTGTATTCAGGTTAAATCCCATTACGGCATATTCTGTTGTCAGGAATTCGGGTGTATTCGGGTGATTTTTTTTTGTTTAATAAAAATTTGTATTAACATGGAACTAATGTTTAGCAATGTTTTCAAACTTTATTTTAATGCACGCTTATGAGCGCGCCACGCGACCCGGATGTTTTCGGGTAGATTCGGGTTAAAGCCGAATTTTACAGATTTCGTTCGGGGGGGAAATATCGGGCGGATACGGGTTTAACCCTAAAAAGTCAGGCCCTAAGTATAGGTAGGGAGTGACTTTTTCGGGTTAAATGCCTTTCTCCGATTCGGGGGGTAAAAATCGGGCGCTATTTTTAAATCTGTAATTCGGGGAGAAATCGGGCAATAATTGTGCCCTCGGGTGCCATTGGGTGATTTTGTGTCTCCTCTTGTCTATTAAGCCCTTTCCTAATCTCTCTCTCCCCCATTTTTTTTGCGGGATTGTGATCTACCAGCGGTAATCCCCGAAGGCATAGACAGTGTTGACACACATGGGTGTACTGTTGGGAACGTAAGTGACCCGTTCTTACATGTGTTACACGTGGCGACCTTTGTTCGTCTTCAGTGGAAACGTCCCTTGAGGATTTCATAGTAACTGGAATTCGGGGAAAAATCGGGCTTAACCCGAATTGGTCGGAGGTCAGTTTGGGGGGGAATAACCGGACGGAATCTGGTTTAACCCGAAAAAGTCACTCCCTAAGTATAGGTAGAACCTGTCGGACGGTTAACGCATTAATCTGCCTATACAGCTGCGAACCGGGTCTCGGCCTGGCTTTTGGGAGTCGAGTCGGGCAAGTCTCCGTGGCGACGGGTATGGGCCGGGTCCGGACGGTAAATTTAGGCCCATCCAGTGCTCTACTGCAAATACCTAGAGCCTGAAGTTTTCTGGAAATACCTTTCTCTAAATTTGGGGTGTAACAATCGAGTAAATAACCATGTGCTCTAAATTAATGCAAATTCTGGTGGAAAGACTTCCAGTACACTAAATTTGGGGAGAAATCAGGCTCAGTTACTCAAACTAACTGAATGGGTTCGTTACAAACGGTGACGTAACTGCGTATGCTGCCAAACAAGTTAGTGTGAGGGCAATTTGCCGGGTAAAAATCGGGTTTCACCCTAGAGAGGCAGCCTTCAATTCGGGGTGCAAATTCGGGGATGAATCGGGTTAAACCCTAAAACTTCAGGCTCTACAAATACCGAAACCCATCTGGCTATGCCGTCGTAACAGGCATCTCACCCGCTGAGGCGGCCGCGGAAGAGGTCGCACGCTTACGAGAATCAACAGGAATGGCCTTTGCTCTTCTGATGTCAGAGCTACCAAGTACAACTAGGGTTGCCACCTTTCGTAGTGAAAAATACTGGCTGAGGGAGAGGAGGTGGAATAGAGGAAAAGGAGGAAATGCTCGCGGGAAAAGGAAGTGGGTGAGGGGTGGAAGAGCACACACAGAAAACCAGAGAGAGAGCTCAAGACAATAGGAGGAAACGTGTTCCTGTGTGTAATAATAACAATAATAACAGAAATAATAATAATAATGAGTAACTAAGGAAACAACTGGTGACTGCGCGGAGTTGGGTCTCTGGTCCAGATTTATCCAAGCTGTAGTGGAATGCTGAAGGGAAAAGCCCGCCCTATGAAAGGGCAAAAGGCTGCCGGTATCACCATCCTACTGGCAACCGGCAGAGCGAGCAAATAACCGGTCGTGCCGGTATAATACCGTACCCTAACCCTAAGTACAATACGTAGCAAAAATTTTTTTTTTCCATGACACTCTTTACCGCGCGGTACAATGTGCGCACAATATAATGATCCACAAAATCAAAGTGTGTCGACTCTTTATCCTTTTTTTTTTATGCTTCATTACACGCGGCAGAAACCACATTTGTGGCACCTGAATTCATAAACATTTCTATAAAGTGGCCACAGTAAAGCATCATGAAGCACCCTCGAGGCAAAATTACTGCTGCCCACCTGACCTCCTGGCTTGCCTCCTCTGAAAGTACCTCTCCCTAGCAGCCTCGAACACTTCGCCCACCGTCCTCTTTTCAAACATCTTAACCCATTCATCATCTGTCTGCCTCAGTGCTTTCGCTGCATGCTCATCTTTCTCGCAGCCGTCCTCCTTAGTCACCTTCTCAGAGGAGCTTTCCTCCTCCTCTCCGCCGCTGTCGCTTGAAGAATGCTTGCGTTTCCTGCCGTTCTTTGCGACGGGTTGCCTCTCTTCACCCTCCGAGTCACTGGAATCGATCTCGAAGTCACTGTCTGCATCGACGTTCTTCTCCGCCTCGCTCTGCGCGTTTTGCGCGGAGTCGGAAGCTTCGCTGATGTGCCTCCTGCGGTACTGCTGCTTTTTGCCGGGCTTCTTCCTGAACTCCGTTTCTGAAGAGTCCTCGACCTGCTTTGAGGTACCTGGCTGTCCCTTGTCGACTCTTTCTGCTTTCTTTTCCCGAATGTCCCGCGAGTCTTCTTCTACTTCTTCTTCCCTCTTCACAGTAGGTTCATCCGTGTTCTCCGGTATCCTTTCCTCGCCGACCGTCTGCTTCAGGAGGTGGCGGTAAAAGCCGCTCAAGTCGCTTTGCTTTGTGACGTTCATCATTTCTGAAAATAAATAAGTGCATTAATGATGATAAGTACATTAATGATAATTTGTGACTTCACATTAGTTTTTTTTTTGGGTTCCACGTTAGTGCCACAAAGCAACCGTGGCAATGAGGGGCGTATTGACACGGACAGATGGAGAGAGGGCAGCGGGAAGGAGTGGGGGGGGGGGGGGTTAGTGTGCGCCCTGGGCCGACTTCGGGGGGAACTGTGCCGATATTCGTCTGGAAAGTCTGCCGGAAAACACGGACAAAACCTCGGACAGCACAGCCGGTGATGTTACAAAATGACTGCAATCACGGGGTGCATTAAAGCGATGGTGGCATCCGGAAACCGACCTACAAAGCCTATATCACTACGTTCGGCATCGCCCAACAATCTACTTGGCTAATTTTTTTTTACCGAAAAGTGCCTAGATATAAAAGTGCCGAAAAGTGCCTAGATATACCAAAAAGTGCCTAGACACCTAGATATTAAATAAAGGAATTTTAAATATCGGAGAACACCACAGCAGCAGCAGCAGAAGGTATTGGCGTCGGGTACTTATTTGTTTTACACGTTAGCAACCGCTAACGACGCCAAGCATTTTGCCCAAAATAACGCTCGTTTACGTATAATTTACAAAATAATTGTGCGGCGTGCAGTACAGAGTTTGCTTTATGAAAGTTTTAAATTGCTCTTGTGCCCAGACAATGGGAGCGAGGGTACGTATTTCATGGGCAAACGAGTTGTGGCGATCTCATAACGCAGAAACAGTCGTGTAGACGAATATCATTGAATATCTCTGTATAGCATGGCACGAATGACATTAAGGCGTAGTAACTCATTACACACCTAATATCATTTTTTGTGGGTGCCCGTGTGGCAGGGGTGCAAGCTGAACCTTAACTGTCTGAACTGGTCCTGCATGCTCACCATTGCAGAACTTTCCAGAACTGATGTAACAAGTGCAGCCAAACTGAGAAGATGCAGTCACCAACCGATTCTTCGGACATGATCGATTATTCAGACCCGTTCGCGGAACGGCCACAGGCACCATAGAGTTGACGTATAAGAATGTCCGAAATTTTCGAACACCATACAGCCCTTTCGCTCGATATTTCGGACTCTGTTTGCCCAACCAGCGAATCTCTTTCTTGGGAGTGACGGAAAATGTTGGTAACATCCGAAATTCGTATCAAAAGAATTCAACCAACTAAGATATTGAGGCAAAAAAATAAACAATGATTCTTCATTTTCCATTCCTCTGAGTAGAAGAGGTCTGCTTCCTCTGAGTAGAAGAGGTAACGCTTTTGCGTCTTCATTTTTGGCCAACTGCACGATTCAAAAGGCCCAGCACTGCTGTCCACTCATAGGTCGTGCGACAGTGCTGTAAAGCGAGCTTCACCTAAAACATGCGTACGTTAGGTGAAGTCGACTTGCGGAATGGTGATGACGGAGGTGCCTCCGTCGGGAAATAGAAGCTGATGTTATCAGGCAGAGCTGGAAGTCCGTTAAGAAAGTATCGACAAATTTTTCCAGCCTACCGGTGCTTAGTAAAGCTGACTTTGAAGCAAAACTTCGTTTTTACGCACTTCCCGATTGTTCCGACTTTTGCGCGACCCCCGCAGAGTCTGAAAAATCGAACGGCGTCTGTATTCGCAAACCCATGTTTCTAGCATGTTTTCAACGTTGGAGCAGCTGGCCTTACCATCTAGTTGTTCCCTACGCATTTCTTTTTCCTCTTCTTCCTGCATCTCCTGCATCTTTTTGCGGTACGCGGAGGTGACGTAGGCTTCCTTGTCCGCAAAGGCCTCCCCTTCTTGCTCTCGCTCCTTCTGGATCTTGTGCTGGGCGCGGCGTTCGTTCTCCTTCTTGCGATTATCCGCAGCCTTCATCAGGTTTGCGATGTAGCGTGGCTGAAAATGAGATATGCTTCTTTATGTGCTCTCTCTCAGCGGTGACACTGTGAGATAAATTGGCGTACCGTAATTCTGTGTGTATTAGCCTCAGCTTCTGCGCTTTTTTTCCCCCACTGGTGTTCTGCAGCTTATCAGATTACTATTTTTACCCCTACCCCGGTATTACCGAAAGGGCCAATGGTGTCTCATATTTTTCGGAAACGGCCCCGCCCTGCCAGTGCAAGGACAATGCGTAACGGGGGCGCATCCACATTCAAGAAGACTGACCTTCCTGGTACCTTCCCCCCCTGCAAAGGAGGTGACAGTGATTGATGTCTTTCGGAAGACCACTGACCCGTCAATCCACACGAAAAACGCGCAACGAGGGCACAACCTGATCTTAGTAGAACACTACAGGTTTTCCCGCCGATTTTAATCCAAGTGCCAGCTAAATTAATCCATGTGCCATGCAAACTTTATGGGGCATAGATTAATTTAGCTGGCGCTTGGATTAAAATCGCCGAGAAAAAACGGTAGAATCGATCCCCTTGAAAAAACGGCTAAGAAGCAAGAGAGCTGGTGAAGTTTGCATAATGTAAAACCCCGACACTAGGGAACACGAACAAACAGACACAACACGAAACACAACACGTCCCTTCGTGTTCCCTAGTCTCGTGATTTTACATTATGCGTTCACCCCCTTTGTTATATACACCATGTCAACCCCAGAATCTGCATCACTGGTTTACCACACAGATCAGTCACGTTGTACTGCCCAGGGCTTATCTGCGAGTGTGGCTTATCTAGCGCAAAATTATTATGCGTTCACCCCCTTTGCTTATACACTATGTCAACCCCAAAATCTGCATCCCTGGTTTACCGCACAGATCGGTCACGTCGTATTGCCCAGGGCTTATCCGCGAGTGTGGCTTATCTGGCGGAAAATTATTATGCGTTCACCCCCTTTGCTTATACACTATGTCAACCCCTGAATCTGCATCACTGGTTTACCGCACAGATCAGTCACGTTGTATTGCCCGGGGCTTATCTGCGAGTGTGGCTTACCTGGCGCAAAATTATTATGCGTTCACCCCCTTTGCTTATACACCACGTCAACCCCAGAATCTGCATCACTGGTTTACCACACAGATCACTCACGTTGTATTGCCCAGGGCAATCGGCGAGTGTGGCTTATCTGGCGCAAAATTATTATGCGTTCACCCCCTTTGTTATACACCATGTCAACCCCTGAATCTGCATCACTGGTTTACCGCACAGATCAGTCACGTCGTATTGCCCAGGGCTTATCCGCGAGTGTGGCTTATCTGGCGGAAAATTATTATGCGTTCACCCCCTTTGCTTATACACCATGTCAACCCCAGAATCTGCATCACTGGTTTACCGCACAGATCGGTCACGTCGTATTGCCCAGGGCTTATCTGCCAGTGTGGCTTATCTGGCAGAAAATTTTCAGAACGTTGCTAAGAACGGGTCCTGCAGCTTATAAGCGTGAAATTACGGTAATTATACGAGCAATGTAAGAAAGCACACAGCAGTGTCTTGTTGGCTTCGATTCGGGTCTCTACTGTCACTTTGAAACCATGTGGTGTAAAACCAAGTTGCTCATATTTCTAAAGATGTATTTAACGTACTGTTCTGTCTTTTGTAACTTTTGTTTTCTTTTCCTCTTTGACTTGCTTCAGGTCATCGTAGACTTCGTCGTATTCAAAGACAGTTGGGTCCTCTTCCATTGCCTTTTGAAACTGAAGCTGGGTCTAGTGAAAGACAATAGAGGGTTTTAGTGAGTCGGTTTCGCTTGAACGAAACAACTGATTAGTGTCGCGCATGCGCATTATGAATAGAGCCTGAAGTTTTAGGATTTTACCCGACCCTGCCCTGAATTTGCTCCCCGAATAGACCTCTACCCGAGAAACGTCGTCATGACGTTGGTAGACAGACTGAAACCTAAGTTCTACGAATGGACACTTGTTTGCTGCCTCCTATTGAAAGAAAAGTAGGATTGAAGGTCGCGTCCCTTTCAGGGACCATTGTAATCCCCTCAAGACCGTGGCTTTCAGGCACAACCTTGTTCGCCCCCTAGTTCGAGCGTAGATCAACTCTACCAAATTGGTGGCGCTATCGCACACTTTGACGTCATCTGTTTACAAACAGGGAGAGGTCTACTGAAGGTTGCCTCTATAGGGCGAAACCCGATTTTTACCCTGCAAATTGACCTCACTGAGACGTCTGCAGGAATGCACACTAAGCTGTTTGGCAGAAAACGCAGTTACATCACCGTTTGTACCGAACCAGTTCAATTAGTTTGAGTAACTGAGCCTGATTTCTCCCCGAATTGAGCGTACTGGAAGTTTTTCCACCTGAATTTGCATGAATTTAGAGCACACGTTTATTTACCCAATGTTTAACCCTTTTTAAAGCGAAACTGCCTCCCGTTTGGTTCGGGCGCAAACAACTCGCTAAAACTACATAATAAAGATGTCAATGGATACGACGAATGATATCACATACTACAGCAAGGCATAAAACACCACAAGCGGTATAAGTCTACTTTACCTGGATCTTGGTTAAATTCCTGAAAGACTCCTTTTTGATTGATGCCTCGATTGACGCCTTGTCGTGCTTGAAGGGAAAATCAGAGAGACCACTCCATGACTACCAAACAACGCAGGCTAACCTTATAGCCATGGTCAAGCTGCGAACGACATTTATACAACAAAAGACTTGAAAGGAATAAAGGTAATGCGAACACGTGCCATTTATCCAATTTATTACCATGTCTGTTGTTTAGTATGTTAAATACCCACTCTCCAAGGCTGAAAATAAAGTTGTTGTTGTTGTTTAGTATGTTAAACACCAGCAAAACAGACATGTCGTTCCTACGCTGAACATGACTATACCAGGCAACGTGCACTGGCACTTCAATCTCAGGACAAGTGCATCTGTAGTGGTACATACCTCGTCGTCACTGTCATCTCCGAAAATTGAAGGCCGAGGTGCAACACCTGGCTTGTCAGCTTTCTTGGGCAAGAACAGCCCATACCTGAGCAACGAGGAAGAACCTTGTATTGAACTGTGACAGTAACACAATCGATAGGTCATGCTACTGGGATGACACAAAGGAATACGCCATACAAGTGGGTCAGTTCTCTGTGCAACTCCCTGGTGTCCCCCTTTCCCCTGTTGCCCGTGGAACGACCACGTTAGTCCTCCTCGCAAACAAGGGGGAAACATTTCAAGGTGGTTTCTTCTGTAGGCCCGTGCCGGTCCTCGAATAACCTCTTATAGCAGCCTTGTGAGTGGACGGACATTTCAATACGCAGATTCTCCAAACTTTGCACTGACAGAGACAACAAACTGACAGAGCCTATTCCCTTCTAACCGTTCAAAGGTTGATCCATAACGGGTTAAGGATGACAAGAAAAAACGCAACGATTTATAGAGCCGACACTCCGAGCTACATAAACGTCATCCAAACGCGCGTTGTAGCTTCAGTCATTCACGAACTTGATTGCAACTTGGTTAGGAAAGCGGATTATTATTTCTAGCCATTTATTCATCTTATTTGACGTGTTATGCCGAGCTGCACAAGTCCAGAGCGAAGAAGATCGCGAATGATACAAGCAAAGCAATATTCCTTATAAATCGGCTCTTCGATCTACTCACTTCTTGGGCGCCGCCATCTTGTTGTCGTCTGATTTGTTTATTTACCTGTCGTCTTTCAAGCACTTGTCAGCGCATGTGGCAGTCGCTTTTCACAAGAAATTACATTGGAAAAACTTACGAAAACTACATTTTCAATGTGAAAAAGTGGTTTTCACGTATTTAGAATGCACGCATCGTGATGGACACTTATATACCCGCCAGGTGCGTAAAAAGCGTAAACAGTACACAAAGTAAAATGGCGGATAAAGCTCCTAGGACGATTAGGAATGGAGTAAACAGAATGGAACAGTCACAAAGTGCTAAACGACAGCCTGTAAACTATAAAGGCATGTACACTTTATTCACAATGTAGAGTCAGTGCGATACAGTCTGTCACGGGGCTTCATAGTACTGGAGGAACCGCGAGGAGCCTAACGTGTGTGTTGTAAACAATCCGGGCCTTGACATTGAGTGATGTGGTGTACGCACAACTTCGAATTTATGCTGGTTGTATAGGCGTGCAAATGTTGATCGGGCAGGAGAATCAAATTGTAGTGTGTGACGGAATTTTTATGCACCAGTGAGAAAAAGCAAAACGATCGTTTTCTCTGCGTTGTACCGACGAACAGCCGTACATCCGTACTGTTTTTCGATATAAATGTCTCTGATACAAGTTGCGTGGCGCTTCGCCGACAGAGGCTGACGTGTTTGAGTGCCACTCGCTTTGCTTTATTTTTTGCGTCACCTGCTCAAGCTGGCCGTTCTAAATTTTGATACGTTGTAGGCAAGGCTATATTTGCTACCTGGCCTTCCTTTGTGTAGTGGAGGCTGCGTCGCATCAGCGAACTCTCATAAAAAATAAAAATATTACCCGCATGATTGTAAACGTGAGCATTACACTATACGTCAAATATATTTTCCTTTCTTTACTGCAGAGAATAGGAGTAGTACACCACTGCTGGCAATATATCGTTTTCCCATCATCTAAGCGCAGCTGACGACATTCACTAGTGTTATTTTCATTTAAAGAATCGTAGAGCATATTCAGAATTGAGCATAAACAATAAATAGACGTTTCACGTCGTCTTTGTTTTTGTTATATCGAAGTTAGACTGTGCCCTTCTTTCGTGCGTCGGCATTTCATTTACTTCGTCATTCCAGAAAATGAAAACCGAGCCAGGCAAGACAAAGCCGAGGGACGGAAAACAAAGCCAGAGTTGGCACTCTACCG